>NC_091178.1:25749652-25879652 GCF_040958095.1 Procambarus clarkii | reverse complement strand
TATTGATTTGCATTTGAATTGAAATATTTCGTTAGTATTTTTTTGTTTTTGTTTTAAAAACAAGAAAATGGACAGCACGTTTATTTCACAGCTGCAAATGTGCAATAAATAGCTATGAATCCACTGGCTACAACAGTAACTGCTTTCTTCAAGTTATGTCAAAATTACGCATTTGTAAAAACACTGCTGTATTCGGAAGTACCTACGTATTACACATGGAGTGCCAGTAGAAAATTATTTGAACGATGCAAACGAGGAGAGCGAGTCGACGGACAACCTGTTCAAACAAAACCATGTTCAAACAAACTACATTAGGCAGACTGTACACCGTGCATCCCAATCAGGATGAATGCTTTTTCTTAGCATCCTGTTGGTAAATGTGCCCAGACCAACGTCTTTCCAGCAATTGAGATTTGTCAACGGCGTAACACATGCCACTTCCAGTATTGCATATCAAGCTCTAAATTTATTGGCGAACGACCGACACTGGGATGTATGCATTAATATGCGTCCAACACGTCACATCCATATCAAACTCATGCATTGTTTGCAATCATATTAACCACCAGCTCTCCTTCATCTCCAATATGAAGTCATCTGTCAATAACAGGCTTGGATAAATCATCTACTTTGATGCGCCACGAGGAATTGGTAAAATCTTCCTAATTAGATTGATTCTGGTAGCATTTCGATCCCAAAATGGCATAACCTTAGCTCTTGCGTCATCCGGAATAGTTGTGACATTGCTACTAGGTGGAAGAACTGCTCATTCGGCTTTGAAATTGCCATTGAACTTGCAATTCATTGAAACTCCCACGTGCTACATTTCCAAACCATCTAGCTTGCGAAAAGTATTGCAGAAATTCAAACTTATTGTTTGGGATGAATGTACAATGGCTCACAAAGAATCGCTCGAGGCTCTTGATCGATCATTTGCAAGATTTGTGTGGAAACATCAGACGATTTGGGAACGCATTAATATTTCTTGCAGGAGATTTCAGGCAAACATTACCTGTAATTCCTCGATCGACACCAGCAGACGAAATAAATGCTTGCCTGAAATACTCTACTTTGTGGCGCCACATAAAGACGTTAAAATTAACTACTAATATGCGGATCCAGCCGCAAAACGATCCATCAGCTGAGATATTCTCACATCAATTGCTGGAAATTGGGAACGGAATAGTGCCGGTTGACCTGACCTCAGGACGAATTTCACTGCCTCATAACTTCTGCAATTTAGTGACGTCATAAGAAGAGTTGGTTGAAAAGTATTTCCCAACATTCAAACCAATTATAAGAATGACGATTGACTGAGTGAACGAGCATTTCTTGCGGTTAAGAACAAAGACATCTTGGACCTTAACAATATTATTTAGTCTAACATCCAAAGCGAGGCAGTTCACATATAAGTCCGTAGACGCTGTTGAGGAAGCAAATGAAGTGGTTAATTATCCAACAGAATTTTTTAATTTACTCCATCCGCCACGGATACCATCATACGTACGGCAATTGAAAATCGGCGTGCAACCTATACCATTGATAGGTTAAGTAATAATTGTAAATAAGAAGCAATGAGATGCTTATCTTAACATACTAAGAAGGTTAGGTGAGGTCGGTGTTTTCTATGAAACTTTTCAAGGTAAACTAAAATATTCATAATCAATTAGTATGTTACATATGCACTTATTAAATAAGCCAATATTGACAGTAAGCAAGTGCGAGAATGGGCTGTTCATTTCGTGGGTATAGCTTATTTGTGTCTTTTTCATTGTTTTTCATTTCGTTTTTTTAACTGTTCTTATATTTCAGTGCAGTTGGTGGTGAAATCGAGCTGTGTCGATTGATCTGCGTTTGAATTGAAATATTTCGTTAGAATTTTTTGTTTTTGTTTTGAAAACAAGAAAAATGAGCAACACGTTTATTTCACCGCTGCAAATGTGCAAGAAACAGCTATGAATCCACCAGCTACAATGTTAACTGCTTTCTCCACGTTATGTCAAAATGACGTGTTTGCGAAAACATTGCTGTATTCGGAAGTGCCTGCGTATTATACATGGAATGCCAGTAGAAAATCATTTGAATGACGGTAACGAGGAGAGCGAGTCGACGGACAACCTGGCATATCCAAGTAAATTACGATAGGCAGACTGTACACCGTGCATCCCAATTAAGATGAATTTTTCTTTTTTCGCATGTTGTTGGTAAATGTGCCCGGTCCAACGTCTTTCCAGCCATTTAGATTTGTCAACAGCTTAACACATGCCACTTTCCGTAGTGCATGTCAAGCTCGGAATTTATTGGAGAACGACCGACACTGGGATGTATGCATTAATGGCGCGTCCAACACGTCACATCCAAATCAAATTCGTGCATTGTTTGCAATTATTTTGACCACCGACTTTCCTTCATCTCCAACAGAGTTATGGGAGAAATATAAATCCCACGTGGTTGAAGATATTATCCGTCGAATACGAAAGAAAATTCATATAAGAACATTGATTTCACCGCAGAAATCAACAACGAAGCGTTGTTAATGATTTACGATTTATGCTTACAAATCGTGAACAAAGTTCAAAATCCGTTGGAAATGCCAGTCACCGAATCGATGAGTTGCTGCTGCTTCGTTCGATGTAGAATTGCGTCATAAACAAAATTCCAACACGAGTGATCTGTTGTCGTATATGCAATCAAATATTTCTAAGTTAACTCCTGAGCGAAAAGGCATTTACAGTCAAATAATTCAAACCGTTAATAACGGGTTTGGAGAAATCTTCTTAGATACGCCAGGAGGAACTGTACATCCTTCCTAATTAGATTGATTCTGGCAGCATTTCGATTCCAAAATGGAATAACCTTAGTTCTTGCATCGTCCGGAATAGCTGCGACATTGTTACCAGGTGGAAGAACTGCTACGTTGGCTTTGAAATGGCCATTGAACATGTAATTCATTGAAACTCCCACATGCAACATTTCCAAAGCATGCGGCATGGGAAAAGTATTGCAGAAATGTAAACTTATTGTTTGAAATGAATGCACAATGGCCCACAAAAAATCGCTCGAGGTTCTTGGTCTATCATTGCAAGATTTGTGTGGAAACATCAGACCATTTGGGAACGCATTAATATTGCATACAGGAGATTTCAGGCAAAAATTACCTGTAATTCCTCGACACAAGTCGGTCGACACTGTTGAGGAAGCAGATGAAGCAGTTAATTATCCAACAGAATTTTTTAATTCACTCGATCTGCCAGGAATACCATCACACGTACGGCAATTGAAAATCTGCGAGCCAATTATCATGTTGCGAAATATCAATTAACTAAAGTTTTGCAACACCATGCGCCATGCAGTAAAAAAATTAATCAGCAACGTCGCAGAAGCTACCGTCTTGACAGGACCTTTCAAAGGTGAAGATGTCCCCATTCCTCGCATTCCTATGATTCCAACAGATATGCCATTTCAATTTAAGATATTGTAATTTCCAAATCGATTGGCATTTGCAATCACCATCAATAAAGCTCATGACCAATCTTTTGAATTGTGCGCTTTATATCTAGACACAGAATGCTTCTCATAGGGACAAATATATTTTGCGTGTTCTACAATCAGGAAACCAGACAATCTCTATATCTCTACAGACAATGGAACAACAAAAAATATTGTATAACCACAAGCATTGTGAAATTAAACATATTAGAAACGTGTGCTTCTCTTTTCTTTCTTTTCCACTTAACCAGACTGAGCCACAGCAAAGCGTGGCGGGTACAGCTAGTATATAAATGAAAATGTATATGATCGTTTGTTCAAAATTACTAATCTCCGAAAGTTCTTGACCGATTGCTTTGAAATTTTGACACAACGTTCCATTTGCATACGAGCGTGTTTTTATATACATATTATATACATGTCACACCTGTGACCGGTAATTTTTTTTTTTTTACTGCACCATCTGTTGCACGTAAAAGCAACACACACTATAATCTGTGAAAGTTCTTCATCGATTGTTTTGAAATTTTTACACAACGTTCCATTAAAACGCGTGATGTGTTTTTATATACATACTATATATATGCCACACCTGTGACAGGTAAAAACGTTTTGGTAACTTTAACAGGTGATGTGTTTACTCCCACTGTGTGCTGTTGTGGTAATTTTGATAGGTGAGGTGTTTATTCCTACTGTGTACTATTGTGCTAACTTTAACAGGTGATGTATTTACTCCCACTCTGTGCTGTTGTGGTACCTTTGAGAGGTGATGTCTTTACTCCCACAGTGTGTATTGTGGTAACTTTGACAGGTGAATTGTTTACTCCCACTGTGTGCTGTTGTGGTAACTTTGACAAGTGATGTGTTTACTCCCACTGAGTGCTGTAGTGGTAACTTTAACAGGTGATGTGTTTACTCCCTCTGTGTGCTGCTGTGGTAATTATGACAAGTGATGTGTTTACTCCCACTGTGTGCTGTTGTGGTAACTTTGGCAAGTGAGGTGTTTACTCCCACTGTATCCGGTTGAGCTAATTTTAACAGGTAACACGTTAAGTCCCAGTGTGTGTTGTTATGCTAACGTGTACAGATGTTGTGTTTACTCCCACTGTGTGATGTGCTTATTGAGACAGATGCTGTGTTTACTCCCAGTGTGTGCTGTTGTGCTAAATTGCATAGTGGCTGTGTTTACTCCCACTGTGTGCTGGTGTGGTAACTTTGACAGGAGTTGTGTTTACTCCCACTGTGTGTTGTGCTAACTTTGACAAGATACGTGTTTACTCCCACTGTTTGCTTCTATGCTACGTTTGACAGGTGATACCTGCTTTATGGGATTATGGGTGTTCTTCTACTCATCATGTTCGGCCCGAGGCCAGGTTGACTTGTGAGAGTTTTGTCCAACAGGCTGTTGCTTGCAGCTGCCCTCAGGCCGCGTATCCACCACAGCCCGATTGGTCCGGCACTTCTTGAAGAAAACTATCTAGTTTTCTCTTGAAGATGTCGCACGGTTGTTTCGGCAATATTTCTTATGTTCGTTAGGAAGATGTTGAACAACTGTGGACCTCTGATGTTTACACAGCGTTCTCTAATTATGCTAATGCCCCCCCCCCCCCCTGCACTTCACTGGTTCTATTCTGCATTTTCTTACATATCGTTTACTCCAGTATGTTGTTATTTTACTAAGTAAATTTGGGACCTGGTCCTCCAGTATTTTCCACGTATATATTATTTGATATCTCTCTCCTCTCCTTTCTGGTGAGTACATTTGGAAAGCTTTGAAATGATCCCAATAATTTAGGTGCTTTATTGCCTTTTTGTGTGCCGTATATGTTCTCTTTATTCCATCTATTTCAGCAATCTCTCATGCTTTGAAAGGGCAAGTGAGTACTGAGCAGTACTGAAGACGGGAGAACATAAGTAATTTGAAGAGTACAACCATGGTGATGGGATCCCTGGATTTGAAAGTTCTCGTAATCCATCCTATCATTTTTTCTGGATGATGCAATATTTGCTTGTTTATGCTCCCCAAACGTTATGTTGTCAGACATCATTATTCCCAAATCCTTTACATGCTGTTTTCCTACTATGGTCGGATTTGATTGCGTTTTGTATCCTCTATTATATCTAAGGTACTCATTTTTCCTGTTCCTGAGTACCTGGAATTTATCACTGTTAAACATCATTTTATTGTCTGTTGCCCAGACGAAAACTTTATTAATATCTTCTTGTAGTTTTGCAATGTCTTCAACAGAGGTAATTTCCATGCTGATTTTTGTGTCATCTGCAAAGGATGATACGAAGCTCTGTCTTGTATTTGAGTCTAAATCTGATATGAGAATAAGAGAAAAGGAGTGGTGCAAGGACTGTACCCTGAGGTGCAGAGCTTTTAACTGCACTTGGACTCGATTTTATTTGGTTGACTGTTACTCTTTGTGTTCTGTTCGACAGAATACTGAGTATCCAGCGTCCTACTTTACTAGTTTTTTCCATTGACCTCATTTTGTGTGCTATCACTCCATGGTCACATTTATCAAATACCTTTGTAAAGTCCGTGTATATCATATTTTCATTCTAGTTTTCTTCTAATGTCTCAGTGATTTTGTCGTAATGGTCAAGTAGCTGTGAGAGGGGTGATCTTCCCACTCTAGATCCATGTTGGCCTGGGTTGTGGAGGTCATTGGTTTTCATGAAAATAGAGACCTGACTCCTGATCACTCTCTCAAATTCTTTTATTATGTAGAACGTTAGTGCAATTAGTCAATAATTCTTTGCCAATGCTTTGCTCCCTCCCTTGTGTAGAGGAACTAAGTCTGCTGATTTAAGCGCATCTGGTATCTCCCCCGTGTCCATGCTCTTCCTTCACACTATACTGAGTGCCTGTGCTACTGGCACCTTGCATTTCTTTATAAAAATTTAATTCCATCATGGACCCGGGGGCTAAGTTCATGGGCATGTTGTCAATTTCCCTTTCAAAATCTGCCACACTCATATTGATATCAGCTGTTTTTTTGGAGTGCAAAGCATGTCCTTATACTGTTTTTTTTAGGATTTCACTGATTTCTTTGTCATCCTCTGTATATGAACCTTCACTTGTAGGAATAGGTCCAATACTGGCAGTGATTTTTGTTTTTCATTTCGCATAAGTGAAGAAATATTTTCGTTTTTTCTTTAATTCTTGAATTGCTTTCTGTTCTAGTTGCCTTTATTCAATCTGATATGAATGCTTCAGTCTCTGATCGATTTCTTCAATTTCCCTGTTTAAATTATTCCTTCTTTGTATGGAGAGTCGTGTCCGCTTAAGCACTTCCGTTATTTTTTTCTTTTGTAGTGCCGTCTGCGGTCTCTTTCTACATTGGACTTATTTCTGGTTTTCCTTCCTCAATGGCACATGTTTCAGGAAGACTTCATATGCGTCAGAAGTTACTTTTTCTATTCCTTGTGTAGGATTTTTATTACTTAGAACAGTTTCTTATTGAATGTTTGTAAGGTCCCAGTTTATTTTCTCCCAGTCTATCCTTTTATTAATGAAATTGAATTTACTGAATAACCTTTCTCGATTGTTGTTTCTCTTGGGCCCACTACCGTTATTAATGTTAGTTTGCACTTCAATAATCTTGTGGTCCGAGTCTGTAGCGTCTGAGATTGTAATATCTGTGATTAGCTCATCATTGTTGTTATTGTTTACTATTCTACAGTCTCCAAAAAAAGATAATATCTGTTACTGGGTTTGCTAGGTTAACAGGAATAGTCCTTATTTTGTGTATCTGCTCAGTGAATTCCTCAACTATTGCATCTGGCGGTTTATATATTAAAATATTAATTATATTTATATTTACTAAGTTGATTCAAAGTAGCTCTACCACCTCATTGGTCGAGTTCAGGAGCTCTGTGCATGCATGTTCCTCTTCAATATACACACCTACTCCTCCACTTGACCTAATTACTCTGTAACATCTATATAGATTATAATTGGAGATCCATATTTCGCTATCCATATAGTCTTTCATGTCGGTTTCTGTAAATGTACCAAATATTAAGTTCGTTTCTATTAGAAGGCCATTTAAGTACATAACTTTATTCTTGATTTTGACTTTAGGCCTTGTATGTTGGCAAATATGAATGATTTCCCATGTTGCGTGTCACTTCTTGTGGACTTTGGTAGTTCTCCCCCTCTCCATCCTGGTCCGGGGTGTGCTGTTTTGGTAGTGGTTCGTCCAGTGTTGGTAGTAGTACGGGTGATGTGTGGTGTAGTATCTGTGTGCTTGTTGATGACTTGTATTCCAGTCTTGTCGATATCTCCCTCCCTCTCCGTAATCCTGCAGTCGTTCTATCTGACTGTTCCTCTCTCTAATATGTTCTACTCTGTTTCTGCCTTCCTCTAAAAAAATTCCAATACTATCATATTGATCTTCCAGTCTATACTGCTGTGCAATTCTCACATGGAATTCCAGGCACTGAAGATTGCACTGAACTTTTTTTTCATTTACCGAAAATTTACATACTTTAGGGTGTAAGTATCTGCACTCTGTTCCAAAACGGCATGTACCCCTCGCCAACATGCTCCTGCATTCTCGAGGATGCAGAAAAGTGCATTTTATGCCATTTTTCCCATATTTGCAGATGCCTTGTACACACAATTTGCAAATATTCCCAGTTTTTATTTTCTCTAGGTTATTTATACCTGTGCTTGATTTGGCCGCTTCTTTATTGGAGTCATCACCGTTTTTAGTCCCAATTCATTCGTTTATTCACTCTTTCCTTCAGATGCTCTCATTGTTTATATTACCTGGCTCTGCAATATTGCTGTTTATGTGTTTACTTCCACTGGGAGTATTCAGGGACTTTACTCAGAGGGACGTGTTACTCCCACTGTGTGCTGTTGTGGTTGTGTTTATGTGTGCTGTGTGCTCTTGTGCTAACTTTGACAGGTTACGTGTTTACTCCCACTGCGTGCTACTGTGATAACTTTGACAGGTGAGGTGTTGACTCCCAATGTGAGCTAACTATAACCACTCTTCTTCTCACTCCATCTTCATTTGCTAAAAAAATTATTATAAAATTAATTACGTGTGCAAACATCATAGTTAATATAAAATAATTTCTAACAGTAAACTATTATCTAATAATTACAGATAATAATTTACAGCAAAATATAGTAAAATAATAACTAAAGTTACAAGCAGTTGATAAAATATTTAGTAGAGACAATAGCGGAGTACTAGTGGTGTAAACTCACTGACTCAGCGTCCGCCAGACAGCTGCACGTCCTCACCCTCTGCTGGCCTGTTAGCCACTGATTGATGGAGCCTGGCGCTGGTCCTGCCTCACCTCGCGCTGGTCCTGCCTCACCTCGCGCTGCTCCTGCCTCACCTCGCGCTGCTCCTGCCTCACCTCGCGTCTGTCCTGCCTCACATCGCGCTGGTCCTGCCACACCTCGTGCTGGTCCTGCCTCACCTTGCGCTGGTCCTGCCTCACCTCGCGCTGGTCCTGCTTCTCCTCACGCTGGTCCTGTCTCACCTCGCCCTGGTCCTGCCTCACCTCGCCCTGGTCCTGCTTCTCCTCACGCTCGTCCTGCCTAACCTCGCGCTGGTCCTGCCTCACCTCGCGTTGATCCTGCCTCACATCACTCTGGTCTGGCTTCACCTCGCGCTGGTCCTTCCTCACCTCGTGCTGGTCCTGCCTCACCTCGTGCTGGTCCTGCCTCACTCTGTGCTGGTCCTTCCTCACCTCGTACTGGTCCTGCCTCACCTCGTGCTGGTCCTGCCTCACCTCGTGCTGGTCCTGCCTCACTCTGTGCTGGTCCTTCCTCACCTCGTGCTGGTCCTGCCTCACTCTGTGCTGGTACTGTCTCACATCGCACTTGTTCTGCCTCACCTCGGGGTGGTCATGCCTCACCTCGCATTTTTCCTGCCTCACTTCGCACTGGTCCTACCTCACCTCGCACTGAGACTTCCTCACCTGACGCTGGTCCAGCCTCAACTCACGCTGGTCCTGCCTCACCTCGCACTCTAACTTACTCACTTCGTGCTGGTCCTGCCGCACCTCGCGCAGGTCCTTCCTATGCTCGTGCTGGTCCTGCCTCACCTCTTACTGGTCCTGCCTCTCCTCACACTGGGCATGCCTCACCCTGTGCAGGTCCTGCCTCACTTCTCGCAGATCCTACCTCACCTTGTGCTGGACCTGCCTCACCTCATGCTGGTTCCGTGTGAAAAGGATATTTATATTTATATTTATTCAATTTATATTAATTTATATAGTATTTTTTTATTTTACGTTATCTATATTTATTTCGATAGCAACCTGTAATGGTTAAAGTGGTCTGTATTTCATAAAATGTCTCACAAATCGTTTCCTTACACATTCTGAGGGTTTTATGGTTTATTTATTTAGTCAAAAATATAAATTATTGATTAGTTAACATTCACAACAGTATTAGAAAATATATATTATTAACAAAAATGGGAGGCCCGATCTTATTGTTGTTATATGTATGAAATAGAGTATATTGATTGTGAGATAAAGACCAAAGAATATTTACCTTGATTTTGTCGCTGTCTCGTGTCCTAACCGGAATATATCTTAAATCTAAATATTAAAGGCCTCTAATAAGCTAGATAATATAGGAATCGGAAATGACACCTCTCTTGATAGTAGATGGAGTTGCGTGTTGATAACGGAAACACTTTACTCCCATATGTAAAGTCCAAGGGAGAAATATTGGAGCTAGATTTGCTCCAACGACGGATGTTAAAATTAATGGCCGACAATATCTGTGTGGTCTTTCCTCACACATCCTTGCTCTCTTGTCTTGATGTCAAAAGTGGTTAGAGGGCTTACATGTACTGGATTTCAGTACTGATAATTAAGTTGATTCTGTGGGAACCGACCTGTGAGATTTATATTTATTTAATTTATATGAATTTATATTTACGTTAATTTATATACTTCGATAGCAATTTGTATAATGATATTTGACTGTATTTCTGCAATAATCTCATAATCTCACAAATCGATCCTCTACACATTAGGGGGGGTTTATTAGTTTATATATATGCAGCCAATCAAACTACAGTATTAACTACACATTATTAAACATTGAAGAGGTTCCTTATCTTATAGTACAGCAGGCTAGTCCACCAGGTATAACTAGGGTGTAGACACCAAATTATCCTCTTTGAGGTAGCTTCCATATCACCCAGTAACTGGTGCACAAATCTTGCTTCCTCGTCTTGACCTGTCAAAAGTGCGCTAGCTGTGAAGCCAGAAACCTATATATGACAAGTATATCAGAGAAAACAGTACATGGAACATGAAGACCTGGCTTAATTACCTTTAGTTTGAGGCTTCCATGTGATCTAACCGGGTCACCCTATATAATGACATTAATGGCCACTAATGATAAATAATGGGTTTCGGAAAGAACACTTAACTTGATTAGTTGACAGCGTGTTGACAGATGGTACAACTTTGGTATCCATAACACTACGTCCAAGTAAAATTAACAGGAGCCGAATTTGCTCCCGTGTGAGCCTCTGGTCTCGTATAACAATGGCTGTTTAACACTCTATACTATTGACGTTACTGGCCGACATTGTCCAGAATGATAGGAGCCGAATTTGCTCCACACGTCTCGGAGGTGACACAACAATGGCTGCCCTCCTTCCTCCCTCACGCCTGGCCTACTTTGTCCAGATTTCAGAAAGTGATAGAAGGGTCACATTTACTCTACTTTAATATTGATAATTAAGTTAATTTATATAAGATGTTTTTATGATGGTAAAGTCCAAAGACTAATGTATTTAAGAATAATTCCCAGCAGAATAGCTGGTGAATTATAATAGTATGTGGTGATGATATCCCGTTTTCTTTAGACGGTAATTCCACTACAAGTTACGTTTTCTATGGGTAACTTGTTTATACAACACAGCTATTATCTGTATGATATATTAAATGGTGTCGGATTTTCCGACATAATTCCCCAGGGGGCTGCTCACGGGTCGAAGTCCTCTTTAGAACAGACGAACACCGATACTCCTCCTTCGAATTATTAGATTAATTTGATGTTAGTAGTTAGTAATCACACATTTGTGCGTCTGTTCGTACAGGACGGATGTCCCGTACTAGAGTTGTAGGGGTTAGAAGTCTAATGCGATTTCATTTCCCTGTCAACTCTTGAAAGGCTAATATTCAAGCCTTATTACATATTATTTAACCCAGAAGACTGGATGTGATCAAGTACTACAGTCAAGTATGATTCAGGGACTGCAGTGAGATCAGTGACATTAGATATAACTTGAAGTTTCTTCAGGTAACTGGTCACTGATATATAAACACTGAGGCCCATGGAATACATCTTGATTAAATAATAAATGTATCAAATCAGTCATCAGATTTATTAGGGTTTAATTTAGTTAATTGATTCAGAAGATTGAATAGCTCATCATTAAAGTAAAGTATGGTTCTGAGACTGCAGTGGGTTCAGTGACATTGGTCGCAGTGACTTGTAGCTGTTTTAGGCTACTGTTCACTGATTTGCCACTGAGGCCTCATGAACTCATCTTCAGCTTTAAATGATGATACTAACATCAACCTCTGTTACTATAGTCAGCTGTAATCTCCTTAGTATAATGCTACTGGAGAAATATAATCAGCTGACAAATTTAGATTTCTATTGGTATTGTTTATCTGCAGGCATAGGCCTCCTCAGGCTTGATACTGGGCCTGAGAGTAATTTACCTCCTGCAGAGTTTAACATGGTTATACCCTGATATTTAGTAGGGCTACCGATGAATCGATGACAATAGTCTGTCCCTACAAGGAGACCGAAGTCGTTGAGGTGATCAGACTTAATATTATCTGCCAATTTTATTCCTCTATTTCTCAGGAATTTGGCTGTTGCTGTCAGACCTTGAACTTGTAGGTCTACTGGTATTTTGTCCACCACAATGGCTTGTACTCGACAGACGTACCTGCCTAAGCGTACTGATGGTTGTACCACCTGGTAGACTTGAGGTCCTGCATCTGTTACAAAGCCTGAGATGTTGAATGACATCTGGGCTACAGGCCTTAATTGTAATTCATCTGCCAACTTTTTAGTGATATATGTTCTCTGGGATCCTTGGTCAAACAACCCACGGGTATGGACCTTGGCCCTCTTATTCAGGATGGTAATTTGGGCAGTAGGCAAAGTCGTATTACCTTTAGACTTTGCCGATTGGACACTCTTTGTTGGTTGCACCTTGCAGTACTGTACTGTGGTGGGAATGCTATCTTCCACCTTGGGGTTTGGAGACGTTGTTTTGGTGTCTCTGCACAATGCTGCATGGTGCTGACCTTTGTTACACCTATTACAGGTGTGTAATTGGGTCTCACAGTCGTTGATGTTATGTTTCCTGAGGCACCTCGTGCAATGTTGCAAATCTTTGAGTCGCTCAACACGGGCGTCACTATCAGGAAAATTAGGGCAGTGGTACATTGAATGTTTCTCATTGCAGAACAAACATGTTCCATAGCTTCCAGTACCCTTTGGTGTCACGTTCTTGGGTGACACAGTAACTATAGGCTTGGAGGGTCCCACTGCATATACGCCCACACTGCTACTGTTCCACTTTGGTGTTGAATTATATTGTCTAGATTGATTTGGAGTACCTTTGGTACTCTGTGGTTTACTATTATTGGTTTCTGAGGGTTTACTTGGTGGTTTTAATTTGTCATGTGTTCGTAATTGATGAACTACTGACTTTAAACCTTCAGATATTTCATTCATGGATAAGATGCTTTTATTGTAATGAGCACTCATTTGTCTCAATATGTCCCTAGGTATTTTCTCCTGGACAATTATTTTCAAGACCCACTCAGCCCCGTTTGTATCTGCTGTCAGGCTGAGGGCATTGATCAATGATTCTACCTCCAGCTTGAAGACTTGGAGTGAATCAGCTGAAGCCTCCGGTGGGGGTAAATGCAACAGCTCATGAACTAAATGTGATGTTCTTACTTCTGGATCAGCATAATTATCCTTGAGGAGTTTTACTGCCAGATCATAGCCGTCATTAGTTAATCTCAGATGGGATACTACTGTTTTAGCCTCACCTGATAATTGGCCTTGCAAATAAGAGAATTTACTACTCTTTGGTAAAGATTGTTTTGAGTCTACAAGGTCAACGAATTTGTTCCAAAATTCGTCCCAATCTTCCTCATCTTTTCCTGAGAAAGTGGGTAAATTAATTGGAGGGAGTCGAGCTTCTGCTTGACTCGTATTAGATGTAACTGTTGTTGTTGTTGCTGTTGCCTTGTTCTGGGCAATTAATTTGACATAAGGCTGTAACGTGGCCTGAGAGTGATCTTCATAATTCGCAAGATCAACCATAATGTCGTCTATTTCTGTTTCTGATAAATTGGTGTTGGCAAGTTCAGCCACATATGTTGCTATTTGACATTTGATTTGCTCAAATTTACCTGCAGCTGCTTGATAATAGCTTTCCAGGTCAGCATAATCAACTTGAGATTGTTGTGACAAATCTTCACATTTCTTGATCTGTCTTGTTAAGTGGCCTTTAAGACCTGCAAGGGTTCTTTTCATTCTCCCTGCATTATCCATACTGGCTCGTTGGTGAAGCCTTGTGGGACTTGTACTTGGGCTGCTCATAATACTGAACAAACACTAATGGTAGCCTAGGGTAAATTCTGCACTCACTAGGCAATAATCCTACCTCTACTAGAGGTTAGCACTTAAAATTAATACACATTATATATATACAATCATCCACACTAATGATTTGAGTGATAAACCAGTGTCACTGGAAGTACCTTTAGGTTAGCTCTTCTATATCACCCTAGGATGGTAGAGACACTAATTAATCACTCAAAGGTGTAATGATCATAAGTAAATTATTATATATACAACTCAATTCGAGTTGATAAAAATTACACCCAAAATAGGGTCTGCACCATTCATTAATGGTGTTAGGTTGTTCAATATAGTACAACTGACTATGGTAATAATGGGACTAGGATGAACGATAATAGTTCAACTAGTCATTTTTAATATCCTACCCTGTTGTGGGTTGGCAATTAGTAAATATTATACTGTGATCACTAGTGCAATATATATTAAATAATTCTCTATTTGGAGAAATAATATACACAATTATTGATAATAGCCTCTTAATTAGCCTCTATGAAACTTCTAATATTATCAAGAAGTATTAAATATTATTAGTGACCTCGCGAAATAAACTCCACAAAATTCGTAGATAATCTCTCGCGAAATGTAACACCACGAAATCCGTGAACAATCTCGCGACACAGTCACTAATTTGGCTGGTTTCTATATTAGCGCTGTCATTTCACAGAATAACACTCCACCAAATCTGTGGGTGTGCATGAAACCGCTGACGAAGCTGAACTGAACTGAGGGAGGCTCCTGAGCTCCCTCGAGGCTAGGCTGCCGTCTTGACTGGCTGGCCTTTGTTTAAATAACACTGCACTAGTATATTTAATGAATCCACTGGTTAACTGGTTCATCCGGTACTAAGATGACCAAATGTGGGTTCAAAGGACCAAATAATCCGTCATCCGGTTCGAAGATGACCAAATAATGTGGGAACCGACCTGTGAGATTTATATTTATTTAATTTATATGAATTTATATTTACGTTAATTTATATACTTCGATAGCAATTTGTATAATGATAAGTGGACTGTATTTCTGCAATAATCTCATAATCTCACAAATCGATCCTCTACACATTAGGGGGGGTTTATTAGTTTATATATATGCAGCCAATCAAACTACAGTATTAACTACACATTATTAAACATTGAAGAGGTTCCTTATCTTATAGTACAGCAGGCTAGTCCACCAGGTATAACTAGGGTGTAGACACCAAATTATCCTCTTTGAGGTAGCTTCCATATCACCCAGTAACTGGTGCACAAATCTTGCTTCCTCGTCTTGACCTGTCAAAAGTGCGCTAGCTGTGAAGCCAGAAACCTATATATGACAAGTATATCAGAGAAAACAGTACATGGAACATGAAGACCTGGCTTAATTACCTTTAGTTTGAGGCTTCCATGTGATCTAACCGGGTCACCCTATATAATGACATTAATGGCCACTAATGATAAATAATGGGTTTCGGAAAGAACACTTAAATTGATTAGTTGACAGCGTGTTGACAGATAGTACAACTTTGGTATCCATAACACTACGTCCAAGTAAAATTAACAGGAGCCGAATTTGCTCCCGTGTGAGCCTCTGGTCTCGTATAACAATGGCTGTTTAACACTCTATACTATTGACGTTACTGGCCGACATTGTCCAGAATGATAGGAGCCGAATTTGCTCCACACGTCTCGGAGGTGACACAACAATGGCTGCCCTCCTTCCTCCCTCACGCCTGGCCTACTTTGTCCAGATTTCAGAAAGTGATAGAAGGGTCACATTTACTCTACTTTAATATTGATAATTAAGTTAATTTATATAAGATGTTTTTATGATGGTAAAGTCCAAAGACTAATGTATTTAAGAATAATTCCCAGCAGAATAGCTGGTGAATTATAATAGTATGTGGTGATGATATCCCGTTTTCTTTAGACGGTAATTCCACTACAAGTTACGTTTTCTATGGGTAACTTGTTTATACAACACAGCTATTATCTGTATGATATATTAAATGGTGTCGGATTTTCCGACAGATTCAAGAGAAAAGATTTTATGATGGTTTACAATCCAAACACTGCTGTATTAAGAATGTTTCCTATTACAGTATTAGCTGGTGAATTTAATGACGACATGTGACAATGACATCTCGTTGTCTACTGGGCCTCATTTTCTATGAGTTAATTTATTAGTACAATCCAGCAGCAGGGAGCCAAACATGGGTTGAAGTCCATTACTTAGGACTTAAGAACACTGATAATCCTCCTCAGAATTATTAGGTTAATTTGATGTTAGTGGTTAGTTATTACACATTTGTGCGTCAGTTCGTCCAGGATGGATGTCCTGTACTAGAGAAGCAGGGGGTGGATGTCTTAGGCGATTTCCTTTCCCTACTAACTCCTGGGAGGCTAAAATTCTAGCCTATTTACATTTTTTTAACCTAGAGGACTGAATATGAACTATTATTACAGTCATGTCTGATTCTGGGACTGCAGTGGGATCAGTGACATTAGTTGTATTAAATTAAAGCTTGTTCAGGTAACTGCTCACTGATATATATAAACACTGAGGCCCATGGAATACATCTTGATTAAATAATAAATCATATAAATAATAAATAATCTATATAAATAAAAATGTAAATGTTTGTTTGTTCAAAATCGTTAATCTACGAAAGTTCGTCACCGATTGCTTTGAAATTTTCACGCAACGTGGCATTCGCATGCAAGCGGGTTTGTATATACTATATAGATGACACGTCTGTGATGGGAAAAAAACATTGCTTTTTTCCTACCTAAGTTCGCGCTGGTCCTGCCTCACCTTGCAATTTTCTGCCTTACCTCGCGCTTGTCTTGCCTCACTTCGCGTGTGTCCAGCCTCACCACACGCTTGTCCTGCCTCACCTGTCGTTGGCCCTGCCTCAACTCGCGCTTGTCTTGGCTCATCTCGCGCCGGTCCTGCCTCACCTTGCACTGGTTCTGCCTCACCTCGCGCTGGTCCTGCCTTACCTCTCGTTAGTCTTGCCTCACCTCACGCTGGTCCTACCTCACTTCGTGATGGTCTTGCCTCACCTCGTGCTGGTCCTGTGTTTCCTCGCGCTGGACCTGCCTCACCTCGCCCCGCTCATTCCTAATCTCGCGCTAGTCCTTCCTTATCTTGGACTGGTCCTGTGTCTCCTCGCACTCATCCATCAAGGATTGCAGCGCAACAGTGTAAACTCAAACTCAAACAATATTTTAATTCTGCATGAATTAAGACAATTCCTCGCTTGAGGTTGAGGCGATCTCGTGAGTCTGCAGGAATGATTCAGTGACAAAGTAACTTAAATATTACAAGACATTGTAACCCAAGCCACTTGCTGAGAGACTTGATGAAGAGAGAGGCCATGTCAATAGTGTCCCGAAGTTGTTCTCCTCCGTCGTCTATTTTTGAGAACATCCGAGCATTATCGGATGCCAGACTTTATGAACGACTTCAGTCATCATTGAGGACACTGTGTTTGTTTGGGCTAAGTACCAATACACACATTTTGTGGCTATATTATACTCTTGTGTTGCGGAGGTCCAATCGTTAGCAGTATTCGGGTAAATGAAGTTGTTTTTCAGTGTCAACCATTATTTTTGACTAGTTGTATATGAAAAGGGCTGCAATTGTTTTAAGTTTCAGTACTGTAGCCTAAATAGTAAGGGAAATTTGTAATTTTTGTATTTTTTTTCAACGAATTTTACACATTTTCAAGTATAAGTTTACAACCACACCTTTCAGATATAATCATTCTATGACACTCTTCTGACACATTAACATATAATAAAGGATCTCTTGAAAGGGCTTTTGCAAAACATCTTTAGTTTTTCTAAAACAAATAGTTTAAGTTCCCCCACAAAATTATGCAAATATATATTGTTTATTGCTATTATAAAGTCAATAAATGAACTCAGGATAAAACGCTTTCTTACGATTTTAGAGACATAAAATTTACATATAATGTGTAAGTTTCATGTAAATTAAATAAAAAATGAAAGAGATATTAATTTTCAAGTAACATAAACAATAAAGTAAGTAAAAAATAAAGTCTAAGGTGTTGCCCTCTGTGGCTGAGGTTGACATCAACCAATTTCCTCCAAAATTGGCACCCTTACAGATAGGCATACCTGCAGTCAGGTGTATAAGTTTCATGCACATCGCCCTATAAACAAAAGAGAAAGATAAAATTAAAAATAAAAGAGTAAAATTTGCCATTTTTTTTTTTAACTAAAAATTTTTGTAATAAAACTATTTATAATTTGTTTTTAATATATGCTATTGTGATAGCTGAGAGTCATAGACATGATTTCAGTTGACATTTTTGTTTGATAATCGTTTTTGACCATTTTGGAAAATTTTTGACACGTAATTCAATATTTTTTCTCCCTTCTTATTTATGCTACGATGCTGAGACCTGGATCAAATGAAACCCTTTTCATATACAACTTGTGAAAAAAGTTTGATTGAAATTGAACGAGTTTTCATTTATTGCATATTTTAGGAATAACGCCCCCTTAAATGAAACAATCAAAAAACATCAGTAAGCATTCCCCTAATCAGTCAATCCTCCTTTCAGCGTGTATTAATGTAGCCGATTGTAGTCATATGTAAATTATATGTTATTAATTTCACAGACTGTTGTTTGTCTACGAAGGAGAATCAACTCTTCCGGTGTCTGCTCGGTCAACATGAATAAACAGGATTAGACAGAAGTTGGGAGGCTGTCTGAGGCATTCTACTCGAACAGCTTCACAGCTAAGATTTGGTTCATTCCTAACCTTGTAGTTAGTTTACTAATTCATTGATATAAATTCATAAAGGAAATTCAGGAAGTTGCAGCATTATTGGTGCAACCCCCTGAAAGATGTGCAGGGATTATAACACAAATATTATTTAAAAGTTTTACAGTCCACTTCTCTAGCATTTAATCCAATTAATTATTTACATTATTATTTTATCAAAATATTTGTTTGGAAATTATTCCTCCAATGCCTCGGGTCCTCCTAAACTTGCTCTTTTCCTGCCTCACCCCGCGCTGGTGCTTCCTCACCCCGCGCTGGTGCTTCCTCACCCTGCGCTGGTGCTTCCTTACCCCGCGCTGGTGCTTCCTCACCCCGCGCTGGTGCTTCCTCACCCCGCGCTGGTGCTTCCTCACCCCGCGCTGGTGCTGCCTCACCCCGCGCTGGTGCTTCCTTACCCCGCGCTGGTGCTTCCTCACCCCGCGCTGGTGCTTCCTCACCCCGCGCTGGTGCTTCCTCACCCCGCGCTGGTGCTTCCTCACCCCGCGCTGGTGCTTCCTCACCCCGCGCTGGTGCTTCCTCACCCCGCGCTGGTGCTTCCTCACCCCGCGCTGGTGCTTCCTCACCCAGCGCTGGTGCTTCCTCACCCCGCGCTGGTGCTTCCTCACCCCGCGCTGGTGCTTCCTCACCCCGCGCTGGTGCTTCCTCACCCCGCGCTGGTGCTTCCTCACCCCGCGCTGGTGCTTCCTCACCCCGCGCTGGTGCTTCCTCACCCCGCGCTGGTGCTTCCTCACCCCGCGCTGGTGCTTCCTCACCCCGCGCTGGTGCTTCCTCACCCCGCGCTGGTGCTTCCTCACCCCGCGCTGGTGCTTCCTCACCCCGCGCTGGTCCTACCTCACCCTGCGCTGGTGCTTCCTCACCCAGCGCTGGTCCTACCTCACCCTGCGCTGGTCCTACCTCACCGAGCGCTGGTGCTTCCTCACCCCGCGCTGGTGCTTCCTCACCCCGCGCTGGTGCTTCCTCACCCCGCGCTGGTGCTTCCTCACCCCGCGCTGGTGCTTCCTCACCCCGCGCTGGTGCTGCCTCACCCCGCGCTGGTGCTTCCTCACCCCGCGCTGGTGCTTCCTCACCCGGCGCTGGTGCTTCCTCACCCCGCGCTGGTGCTTCCTCACCCCGCGCTGGTGCTTCCTCACCCCGCGCTGGTGCTTCCTCACCCCGGGCTGATGCTTCCTCACCCCGCGCTGGTGCTTCCTCACCCCGCGCTGGTCCTGCCTTACCCTGCGCTGGTGCTTCCTCACCCCGCGCTGGTGCTTCCTCACCCCGCGCTGGTGCTGCCTCACCCCGCGCTGGTGCTTCCTCACCCCGCGCTGGTGCTTCCTCACCCCGCGCTGGTGCTTCCTCACCCCGCGCTGGTCCTGCCTCACCCCGCGCTGGTGCTTCCTCACCCCGCGCTGGTGCTTCCTCACCCCGCGCTGGTGCTTCCTCACCCCGCGCTGGTGCTTCCACACCCCGCGCTGGTCCTACCTCACCCTGCGCTGCTGCTTCCTCACCCAGCGCTGGTGCTTCCTCACCCCGCGCTGGTCCTACCTCACCCCGCGCTGGTGCTTCCACACCCCGCGCTGGTGCTTCCTCACCCAGCGCTGGTGCTTCCTCACCCCGCGCTGGTGCTTCCTCACCCCGCGCTGGTGCTTCCTCACCCCGCGCTGGTGCTTCCTCACCCCGCGCTGGTGCTTCCTCACCCCGCGCTGGTGCTTCCTCACCCCGCGCTGGTGCTTCCTCACCCCGCGCTGGTGCTTCCTCACCCCGCGCTGGTGCTTCCTCACCCCGCGCTGGTGCTTCCTCACCCCGCGCTGGTGCTTCCTCACCCCGCGCTGGTGCTTCCTCACCCCGCGCTGGTGCTTCCTCACCCCGCGCTGGTGCTTCCTCACCCCGCGCTGGTGCTTCCTCACCCCGCGCTGGTGCTTCCTCACCCCGCGCTGGTGCTTCCTCACCCCGCGCTGGTGCTTCCTCACCCCGGGCTGATGCTTCCTCACCCCGCGCTGGTGCTTCCTCACCCCGCGCTGGTCCTGCCTCACCCTGCGCTGGTGCTTCCTCACCCCGCGCTGGTGCTTCCTCACCCCGCGCTGGTGCTGCCTCACCCCGCGCTGGTGCTTCCTCACCCCGCGCTGGTGCTTCCTCACCCCGCGCTGGTGCTTCCCAGCAAACACAAATCATCTACACAACGTTCGCCTATCTCTTCCCATAGGTGTGGGAATGATTTGCATTGAGAATGGTGCAGGAAAGCCTTTGAGAAACTTTTACTCAAAAAATCCAAACACAAAGGTTTAATTATAAATTGTTTTTCTACAATTATTTTCTTCCAAATGTAAAACAAATAGTTTTTACATGTTTAAATATAAAATTTATGGTGTTTTTTTGTAAAATTCATTAATAAATTGTGAATGATATATATTGGCTGAGTGAAACCTTTAAAATCCATTTAGTTATAATATGAACAAAAAAAAGTAGTTTTCCAAATTTTCTAAAAATCGCTCTTTTTAACACAATTTGACTCCTTATGCATTCCACTAAACACTAATATCATGTTTAAATATATAATTTATGTATTATTCCCTAAGATAATTTATATAAATTATAAAAGTTGCTGGAAAGTGGTGAGAAAGAATCTGAACACGTTTTGTTGTCTTATATTGGCGTGTTCTTATTAACTAGAGTGAGTAAGAGTGAGCGAGAGTGAGTAAGAGTGAGTAAGAGTGACTGAAGGTGAGTGAGAGTGCCAGAGAGTGTGTAAGTGTAAGAGTGAGTATAAGTAAGAGTGACTGAGAGTGAGTAAGAGTGACAGAGTGAGTAAGAGTGAGAGTAAGGGTGACAGAATGAGTAAGAGTGAGAGTAAAGTGATTGAGAGTAAGGGTGAGTATGAGAGTAAGAGTGATTGAGAGTTAGAGTGAGAGTAAGAGTGATTGAGAGTTAGTGAGAGTAAGAGTGATTGAGAGTAAGAGTGATTGAGAGTAAGAGTGATTGAGAGTAAGAGTGATTGAGAGTAAGAGTGATTGGGAGTAAGAGTGATTGAGAGTAAGAGTGATTGGGAGTAAGAGTGATTGGGAGTAAGAGTGAGAGTAAGAGTGATTGAGAGTAAGAGTGAGTAAGAGTAAGAATGAGAGTAAGAGTGATTGAGAGTAAGAGTGATTGAGAGTAAGAGTGATTGGGAGTAAGAGTGATTGGGAGTAAGAGTGAGAGTAAGAGTAAGAATGAGAATAAGAGTGATTGAGAGTAAGAGTGAGTAAGAGTAAGAATGAGAGTAAGAGTGATTGAGAGTAAGAGTGATTGAGAGTAAGAGTGATTGGGAGTAAGAGTGATTGGGAGTAAGAGTGAGAGTAAGAGTAAGAATGAGAATAAGAGTGATTGAAAGTAAGAGTGATTGGTAGTAAGAGTAAGAGTAAGAATGAGAGTAGGAGTGATTGAGAGTAGGAGTGAATGGGAGTAGGAGTGATTGGGAGTAAGAGTGATTGAGAGTAAGAGTAGTTGAGAGTAAGAGTATGAGAGTAAGAGTGAGAGTGAGTATGAATGGGTAAGGGTGACTGAGAGTGAGTAAGAGTGACAGAGTAAGAATGACAGTAAGAGTGATAGAGAGTAAGAGTGACAGAGAGTAAGAGTGACAGAGAGTAAGAGTGACAGAGAGTAAGAGTGACAGAGAGTAAGAGTGACAGAGAGTAAGAGTGACAGAGTAAGAGTGACAGAGAGTAAGAGTGACAGAGTGTAAGAGTGACAGAGTAAGAGTGACAGAGTAAGAGTGACAGAGTAAGAGTGACAGAGAGTAAGAGTGATTGGGAGTAAGAGTGATTGGGAGTAAGAGTGATTGGGAGTAGGAGTAAGAATGAGAATAAGAGTGATTGAGAGTAAGAGTGATAGAGAGTAAGAGTGACAGAGAGTAGGAGTGACAGAGACTAAGAGTGACAGAGAGTAAGAGTGACAGAGTAAGAGTGACAGAGAGTAAGAGTGACAGAGTGTAAGAGTGACAGAGTAAGAGTGACAGAGTAAGAGTGATAGAGAGTAAGAGTGACAGTGAGTAAGAGTGACAGAGAGTAAGAGTGACAGAGTAAGAGTGACAGAGAGTAAGAGTGACAGAGTGTAAGAGTGACAGAGTAAGAGTGACAGAGTAAGAGTGACAGAGTAAGAGTGACAGAGAGTAAGAGTGACAGAGTAAGAGTGACAGAGTAAGAGTGACAGAGAGTAAGAGTGACAGAGAGTAAGAGTGACAGAGTAAGAGTGATAGAGAGTAAGAGTGACAGTGAGTAAGAGTGACAGAGAGTAAGAGTGACAGAGTAAGAGTGACAGAGTAAGAGTGACAGAGAGTAAGAGTGACAGAGTAAGAGTGACAGAGTAAGAGTGACAGAGTAAGAGTGACAGAGAGTAAGAGTGACAGAGAGTAAGAGTGACAGTAAGAGTGATAGAGAGTAAGAGTGACAGTGAGTAAGAGTGACAGAGAGTAAGAGTGACAGAGTAAGAGTGACAGAGTAAGAGTGACAGAGTGTAAGAGTGACAGAGTAAGAGTGACAGAGTAAGAGTGACAGAGTAAGAGTGACAGAGAGTAAGAGTGACAGAGAGTAAGAGTGACAGAGTAAGAGTGACAGAGAGTAAGAGTGACAGAGTAAGAGTGACAGAGTAAGAGTGACAGAGTAAGAGTGACAGAGTGTAAGAGTGACAGAGTAAGAGTGACAGAGTAAGAGTGACAGAGTAAGAGTGACAGAGAGTAAGAGTGACAGAGAGTAAGAGTGACAGAGTAAGAGTGATAGAGAGTAAGAGTGACAGTGAGTAAGAGTGACAGAGAGTAAGAGTGACAGAGTGTAAGACTGACAGAGTAAGAGTGACAGAGTAAGAGTGACAGAGTAAGAGTGACAGAGTAAGAGTGACAGAGAGTAAGAGTGACAGAGAGTAAGAGTGACAGAGAGTAAGAGTGACAGAGAGTAAGAGTGACAGAGAGTAAGAGTGACAGAGAGTAAGAGTGACAGAGAGTAAGAGTGACAGAGAGTAAGAGTGACAGAGAGTAAGAGTGACAGAGTAAGAGTGACAGAGAGTAACAGTGACAGAGAGTAAGAGTGACAGAGAGTAAGAGTGACAGAGTAAGAGTGACAGAGAGTAGGAGTGACAGAGTGTAAGAGTGACAGTAAGAGTGACAGAGAGTAAGAGTGACAGAGAGTAAGAGTGACAGAGAGTAAGAGTGACAGAGTAAGAGTGACAGAGTAAGAGAGTGAGAGTGATTATGAGAGTTAAGAGTGTGAGGTGTGTGAGTGTAGCAGGCCAGGGAGGCAGGATGTGTGGTCACAGGCGAGGCCTAGGCCTCGTGATCTCTAATGTTGGTTTTTATATATATGTTGGATTTTTTGTCCTGTTTCAAATTATAATTATTTAGCAGGAATGTAATAAGATATTGCACAGTATTAATGTGACAATAATATATGCATTATTTCCTTGATAATCAAACTTGTTGTTCAAAGATAATATACAATCTTTGAAGGAAACATTTTGAGAGCGCGAGCTGGCAACACTAGGCTGGTGGTGGTGAGAGAGACATATGGTTAGTTGTACTCAGACCTTCAGTGGTGAAGGGTGTGTCCCAGCTGGCCGCCACCAGCCGCCACCCGCCGCCCACCACCAGCCGCCACCCGCCGCCACCCGCCACCACCCACCACCAGCCGCCACCCACCACCAGCCGCCACCCGCCACCACCCACCACCAGCCGCCACCCGCCACCACCCACCGCCACCCGCCACCACCAGCCGCCACCCGCCACCAGCCGCCACCCACCGCCACCCACCGCCACCCACCGCCACCCACCACCAGCCGCCACCCACCACCAGCCGCCACCCGCCACCACCCACCACCAGCCGCCACCCGCCACCACCAGCCGCCACCCGCCACCACCCACCACCAGCCGCCACCCGCCACCACCCACCACCAGCCGCCGCCACCCTCCACCGCCACCCACCACCAGCCGCCACCCGCCACCACCCACCACCAGCCGCCACCCACCACCAGCCGCCACCCACCACCAGCCGCCACCCGCCACCACCCACCACCAGCCGCCACCCACCACCAGCCGCCACCCGCCACCACGCACCACCAGCCACCCGCCGCCACCCGCCGCCACCCACCACCCGCCGCCACCCACCGCCACCCACCACCAGCCGCCACCCGCCACCAGCCGCCACCCGCCACCACCCACCACCAGCCGCCACCCGCCACCACCCACCACCAGCCGCCACCCGCCACCACCAGCCGCCACCCGCCACCACCCACTACCAGCCGCCGCCACCCTCCACCGCCACTCACCACCCGCCGCCACCACCCACCACCCGCCGCCACCACCCACCACCCGCCGCCACCCGCCACCCACCACCAGCCGCCACCCGCCACCACCCACCACCAGCCGCCACCCGCCACCACCCGCCACCAGCCACCAGCCACCGCCACCCACCACCTCCACTCACCACCCGCCGCTACCACCCACCACCAGCCGCCACCAGCCACCACCAGCCGCCACCTGCCACCACCCACCACCAGCCGCCACCCGCCGCCACCCGCCACCCACCACCAGCCGCCACCCGCCGCCACCCGCCACCCACCACCAGCCGCCACCCGCCACCACCCACCACCAGCCGCCACCTGCCACCACCCACCACCAGCCGCCACCCACCACCAGCCGCCACCAGCCGCCACCCGCCACCAAACACCGCCACCCACCACCGCCACTAACCACCCGCCGCCACCTCCCACCACCAGCCGCCACCAGTCACCGCCACCCACCACCGCCACCCACCACCGCCACCCGCCGCCACCACCCACCACCACCACCCACCACCACCAGCCGCCGCCGCCGCCACCACCACCGCCGCCACCACCCATCACCGCCACCACCACCACCGCCGCCGCCACCACCCATCACCGCCGCCGCCGCCACCACCCACCACAGCCGCCGCCGACACCACCGCCACCACCCACCACAGCCGCCACCACCACCACCCACCACCGCCGCCACCACCAGCCGCCACAAGCCGCCACCGCCCGCCACCAGCCGCCATCACCACCACCCACCACCACCACCACCACCAGCTGCCACCACCACCACCACCACCAGCCGCCATCACCGCCACCAGCTGCCACCACCACCAGCCGCCATCACCGCCACCAGCTGCCACCACCACCAGCCGCCACCACCAGCCGCCACCACCAGCCGCCACCACCAGCCGCCACCACCGCCACCACCACCTGCCACCAGCCGCCACCACCGCCCGCTATCAGCCGTCACCGCCCGTTGCCACAGTCGCCACCGCAAGCCGCCAGCCGCCACCAGCCCCCCCCACCGCCGATCGTCACCACCCACCACAGCCGCCGCCGCCCGCCACCGCCCGCCACCGCCCGCCACCACCCACCACAGCCGCCACCACCCACCACCCACCACCACCAGCCGCCGCCGCCACCCACCACCCGCCGCCACCACCACCAGCCGCCGCCGCCACCACCACCCACCACCACCGCCGCCACCACCACCCACCACCACCAGCCGCCGCCGCCACCACCACCCACCACCACCGCCGCCACCACCACCCACCACCACCAGCCGCCGCCGCCACCACCACCCACCACCACCGCCGCCACCACCCTCCACCACCAGCCGCCGCCGCCACCACCACCCACCACCGCCGCCGCCACCACCCACCACCGCCAGCCGCCACCACTCATCACAGACGCCGCCACCCGCCACCGCCCGCCACCACCGCCAGACACAGCCGCCAGTGTCCGCCACCGCCGCCACTGTCCGCCACCGCCGCCACTGTCCGCCACCGCCGCCACTGTCCGCCACCGCCGTCACTGTCCGCCACCGCCGCCACTGTCCGCCACCGCCACCACTGTCCGCCCGCCGCCACCACTGTCCGCCCGCCGCCACCACTGTCCGCCCGCCGCCACCACTGTCCGCCCGCCGCCACCACTGTCCGCCCGCCGCCTCCACTGTCCGCCCGCCGCCTCCACTGTCCGCCCGCCGCCTCCACTGTCCGCCCGCCGCCGCCACTATCCGCCACAGCCGCCACTGTCCGCCCGCCGCCACTGTCTGCCCGCTGCCACTGTCCGCCCGCCACCACTATCCACCACCGCCGCCACTGTCCGCCCGCCGCCAACCCTGTCCGCCCGCCGCCACTATCCGCCACCGCCGCCACTGTCCGCCCGCCGCCACTGTCCGCCCGACGCCACTGTCCGCCCGCCGCCACCGCCGCCACTGTCCGCCCGCTGCCACTATCCGCCACCGCCACCACTGTCCGCCACCGCCACCACTGTCTGCCACCGCCACCACTGTCCGCCCGCCGCCACCACTGTCCGCCCGCCGCCACCACTGTCCGCCCGCCGCCACCACTGTCCGCCCGCCGCCACCACTGTCCGCCCGCCGCCACCACTGTCCGCCCGCCGCCACCACTGTCCGCCCGCCGCCTCCACTGTCCGCCCGCCGCCACCACTGTCCGCCCACCGCCGCCACTGTCCGCCCGCCGCCGCCACTGTCCGCCCGCCGCCACCACTGTCCGCCCGCCGCCGCCACTGTCCGCCCACCGCCGCCACTGTCCGCCCGCCGCCGCCACTGTCCGCCCGCCGCCACTGTCCACCACCGCCGCCAAAGCCGCCACGGTCCGCCCGCCGCCACTATCCGCCACAGCCGCCACTGTCCGCCCGCCGCCACTGTCCGCCCGCCCGCCGCCACTGTCCGCCCGCCCGCCGCCACCATCCGCCACCGCCGCCACTGTCCGCCCGCCGCCACTATCCGCCACCGCCGCCACTGTCCGCCACTCTCCGCCGTCCAGCCTCCCCTCTCTCCGTTAGTAAATAATTATAATTGTTAGTAAATAATAAAAGAAATATAAATTATTAGATTTTTTTTACCCTTAAATTGGTTTTAATATTTAAATTGAAAATAATAATATAATATAAAATATAATAAAAATAATATAATATAAAATATAATTTAATTTCAAGAAACTTAACTTTAAACACAAAGATGTGATAAGGGTTCAGATTATTGGCTCAAACCTTTCATAAGAGATTCATATTGGTGTATGAATGGATTATGAATGACTCATGTTAGGAGTGTAAAGTTGCCACAACATCTCAAATTAGTGTTAGATACATATGTCTTGGTTATAAGTTTTGGAAACCTATTTAAGTCCACACACAATATCGTATCTGATACGATAAAACAAACGTTTCCAATACTTTCAAATACTTTCCAGATATGTTGTGGCAACCTAAAATTGTTTGCTGGGTTCCTCACCCCGCGCTGGTCCTGCCTCACCCTGCGCTGGTGCTTCCTCACCCCGCGCTGGTGCTTCCTCACCCCGCGCTGGTGCTTCCTCACCCCGCGCTGGTGCTTCCTCACCCCGCGCTGGTCCTACCTCACCCTGCGCTGCTGCTTCCTCACGCAGCGCTGGTGCTTCCTCACCCCGCGCTGGTCCTACCTCACCCCGCGCTGGTGCTTCCACACCCCGCGCTCGTGCTTCCTCACCCAGCGCTGGTGCTTCCTCACCCCGCGCTGGTCCTGCCTCACCCTGCGCTGGTGCTTCCTCACCCCGCGCTGGTGCTTCCTCACCCTGCGCTGGTGCTTCCTCACCCCGCGCTGGTGCTTCCTCACCCCGCGCTGGTGCTTCCTCACCCCGCGCTGGTGCTTCCTCACCCCGCGCTGGTGCTTCCTCACCCCGCGCTGGTGCTTCCTCACCCCGCGCTGGTGCTTCCTCACCCTGCGCTGGTGCTTCCTCACCCCGCGCTGGTGCTTCCTCACCCCGCGCTGGTGCTTCCTCACCCCGCGCTGGTGCTTCCTCACCCCGCGCTGGTGCTTCCTCACCCAGCGCTGGTGCTTCCTCACCCCGCGCTGGTGCTTCCTCACCCCGCGCTGGTGCTTCCTCACCCCGCGCTGGTGCTTCCTCACCCCGCGCTGGTGCTTCCTCACCCCGCGCTGGTGCTTCCTCACCCCGCGCTGGTGCTTCCTCACCCCGCGCTGGTGCTTCCTCACCCCGCGCTGGTGCTTCCTCACCCCGCGCTGGTGCTTCCTCACCCCGCGCTGGTCCTACCTCACCCTGCGCTGGTGCTTCCTCACCCAGCGCTGGTCCTACCTCACCCTGCGCTGGTTCTACCTCACCGAGCGCTGGTGCTTCCTCACCCCGCGCTGGTGCTTCCTCACCCCGCGCTGGTGCTTCCTCACCCCGCGCTGGTGCTTCCTCACCCCGCGCTGGTCCTACCTCACCCTGCGCTGCTGCTTCCTCAGCCAGCGCTGGTGCTTCCTCACCCCGCGCTGGTCCTACCTAGTAGTAGGGTGTAAGCGCCACAGACGATTTTTTTTTTCTGGCCGAGGACCCCTGTGGAATGTAAGCGCCACAGACGATTTTTTTTCAGGTCCAAAAAATCGTGTGTAGCGCTTTGGGGTTTTCAGGCGAATTTGGGGAGTCACAGATTTGGGATTAAGGATTTCTTATGAGTGAGTAATTTCCGAGATTTTAGAAGTATGGAATTCTTATGATGAAAATAATTTCCGAGACTTAGAAGTTTGTTAAGGTCTTATGGGAGAAATTCAAAATATCGTGTGTAGCACTTTAGGGTTTCCAGGTAAATTTTGTCAGTCACAGATTTTTAGAAGTTGTTAAAGTTCTTATAATTAAAAATAATGTCATACGAGTATGGACTGTTTTGTGTGCATATCCATGTGTACTATTGTCAAGACCGACAGACACGTGAAGCTATGTGTGTTTATGTGTACCTGTAATTGAACCACACCCCCCTCCCTCCCCCCTTACCTCGCAATCTGTCGCCTCACCTGTGTTTACTTTAGACGTCAGCCAGACACGGCCTTCAGGTCACCTCGGTAATCGTATCTTATCTTCTCCATAATAATATCTGGACCGTCCCTCTCTCTCTCTCTCCTCCTATTTCCTTACAGCTATTTTCAGAGTTTCAAATAGTCATAGAAGTTTATTTATATGTTTATGACCGAATTTGTAAAAGGACCATTTTCAGAGAATATTGTCTTAGATGTTTTGTTAAGGAAAACAGACCACTTATCCATAACATTTAGTTTTATATCCATTTACGGCTATTTCACCTGTAAAGACCAAAATTAGTCAGAGACAGTTTTAAGCTGAAATTTCATCAGAGTCCTGTAATCTGCGAAAATTTGACAGAGTCCATTTTATACCCAATTTTCGTCAGAGTCTACTTTGAGAGCAAAATTAGTCAGAGACAGTATTTAGCTCATATTTCATCAGAGTCCAATTATCAACAGAAATTCGCCAGAGTCTACTTTGAGAGCAAATTTCATCAGTGTCCTATAATCTGTGAAAATTTGACAGAGTCCATTTTATACCCAATTTTCGTCAGAGACCATTTTATACCTAAAAATGAACAGAGTCCACTTTGTGAGCAAAATTAGTCAGAGACAGTTTTTAGCTCATATTTCATCAGAGTCCAATTATCAACAGAAATTCGCCAGAGTCCACTTTGTGAGGAAAATTCGTCAGAGACAGTTTTAAGCTCAAATTTCATCAGAGTCCAGTTTATACCGAAAATTCGCCAGAGTCTACTTTGTGCCAAAATATTCAGAGTCCAGTTCATGATCGAAATTAATCAGAGTCCAATTAAAGACCCAAATTTGACAAAGACCACATTTTCGCTACTAGCAGTCCAATCCCCCTGAAATTTTAAACAGTCATATTTCAGACGTAGTAAATAAGATCAAGTCAGTTACTGAGCTCCAGCTCTTGTCCCCCACCCTCTTCCACCCTCAAGTCTTTGTAAATAAACCATCAATTTCCCCGAAATTTTTACCCTCTGTATTTCAGACATAGTAAATATGAAGTAAAACAAATATAAAACTCTAGCTCTTGTCCTCTGTCCAAGTTCACTCATGTAAATTCATTACTATCAGTCCAAATCCCCCTGAGATTTAAACACCCAACTACATTTTCAGACATAGTAAATAAAAACCAGTTCAGTTATCAAGTTTCAACTCTTGTGCCCCAGCTTAGTTCATTTGTACAAGTTCTTTATTTTCCAACTAAATCACCCTGAGATTTAAAATCACCTTATTTTCTAACGTAGTAAAATTAATCTGGACATTAGCCAAGTTTCCATTTCCTCAGCCTTAGATCATCAGACATAAATATATTCAATCAAGTCCATCTCCAGCCTAACTCTTATCCGAGTACACACATAACCCCAACCTGTGTAATTATCTTTCACCCCCTCCCACCTTCCTCCATCTCATCTCACCTTACCCTTTCCCTCCCTTACCTTCTCATCCCCAACGTATCCAAACCTTCAATAATCATACTGTATTTGCATATTTTCTCTATATTCAGCTGTGTTCTTCACATTTTGTCCATGTTTTCTGTGTTCATTCCATGTTCTACAAATGTTCACAGCATGCTCAGTTCAATTCTTTTCACCTGTTTTTTCTCATTTTTTATGTAATCTTTCTCTTAGTCTCATTATGTTCTCTACAAATTCTAGTCATATTTTCTATGTTTTCATATTCATCACATGTTCTCTTTACAACTTTTATACTCAATATTCATGCTAACTTCCATATTTTGTGTTCTTTGTCAATATTCATGTTCCTCTACAAGTTCATGTTCCTCACAAGATCACTTCGTTTTTCACCTTCACTTACATGTTTTCTACATTCTTTTGTCATATTCTCCATGTTCTTCACAAGTCCATTGTTCATTCTTTGTAATCCCTATTCTCCTTATCATGTTTTCATGTTCTCTGTAAGTTCATATTCCCAGCATGTTCACTGTATTCATCAACTTTTCTTACATATGTTCTTTGCCATGTTCCCCATATGTTCTCTGGGTTTTTCCCCTTACTTGTTACTTAACGTTCCTTAACTAAAAAAATCTTTCGCCAATCAACTAAAACATAGTCACTTTCGTCATTTCTCAACTAAACTTATTATCCAGTCAACTAAAAATTGTCAAAGGAATCTTTCCAACACTGTTCATAACTAAACTTATTCCCTAGTCATCAGAAAATAACCGTGTTCTTCATGTTTCATTGTCATTTCATAACTAAAATTATCCATCAATCAACAGAAAAAAGTCATATTCATCATTTCGTAACAGCCATTATGTTTTCGTCAAGTAAGAAAATATAGTCAAAGATATCTATCATCGTCGTTCTTAACTGACATTTATACTTTGTGGAGCACTAAAAAATAGTCAAATGTAACTTTTTCAACACTTTCGTAACTAAAATTATATGTCGCTAAGTAAGAAAAATTGTCAAAGGAATCTTTTCAGCACTGTTCATAACTAACTTTATCCATAGTCAAGTAAGAAAATATAGTCAAAGATATCTATCATCGTCGTTCTTAACTTCCATTTATACTTTGTGGAGCACTAAAATAGTCACTGTCGTCATATTTTGTCTTTTTCCTCAACTAAAAGAGTCAAATGTAACTTTTTCAACACTTTCGTAACTAAAATTATATGTCGCTAAGTAAGAAAAAATAGTCAAATGTAACTTTTTCAGCACTTTCGTAAAAATTATATGTCGTTAAGTAAGAAAAATAGTCAAAGGTGCTCTCCGTAACACCAAAGTTACTCTTCGAGATAACAAAAAGACGCTCTCAAACACTCAAAAATTTACTCGCATCCTCAAAGTTATTCTCAGAGTCATCAAAAAGTTAATCTCAGTCATCAAAATGCTATTCTCCAAGTAGCCTTTCATTCATCAGAGAACTTTCTAAGACATCTTCGTTCATTAAAGTTAATCTCAGAGGCATAAAAGTTATTCTCGGAGCTATCGAAAGTTAATCTCTAAAACAACAAAAGTTAATCTCTGTCATCAAAGTTGATCTGCAAGATATCTTCGAGTCATCAAAGTTACTTTTCATTACATCAAAGACGCATTCAAATACTACCCATGTTCTCAGAAGTCATTCTCAAAGTCATCAAAGTTATTCAAAGAGCTAACAAAAGTTATTCTCAGAGTCTCCTTCGTTCTTCAGAGAAACTTTCCAAAACATCTTTGTTCATCAAAGTTATTCTCAGAGTTAACAAAGGTAATCTCTAACTCACTCTCAGTCATCAAAGTTAATCCAAGAGACATCAAAGTTAATCCAAGACATCATCTTTCATCAAAGATATTCTCTCTAAGCCATCAATGTTCTTCTCTAAGACATAAAAGTTATTCTCTATGTCATCAAAAAGTTATTCTCTGAGCTAACAAAATACTACTCATGTTCTCAAAGACATTCTCCAATTCATCAATGTTGTTTCAAAGACATCAAAGTTAATCTCAGAGGTATCCAAAGACATTCTCAAAGTCATCAAAGTTATTCACAGAGTCATGTTATGTTATTCTCTAACTCACTTCCATTCATCAAAGACATTCTCTAAGCCCTCAAAGTTAATACAGTCGTCAAAGTTATTCTCTAAGTATCTTTTCGTTCATCAGAGAAGCTTTCTAAGACATCTTTGTTCATCCAAGTTGTTCTCTAAGACATCAATCTTGTTCTCTAAGACATCAAAGATGTTCTCTAAATCATAAAAGTTAATCTCTAAGTTACCTTCGTTCGTCAGAGAAACTTTCCAAAACATCTTTGTTCATCAAACTTGTTTCAAAGTCATCAAAAGTTAATCTAAGACATCTTTTTTCATCAAAGTTATTTTCAGAGACATCTAAAGTTATTATGTAAGACATAAAAGTTATTCTCAGAGTCATCAAATGTTATTCTCGAAGTCATCAAAGATATTTTCAGAGACATCTAAAGTTAATTTCTATGTTATAAAAGTTATTCTCAGAGACATCTAAAGTTAATCTTGCTCATCAAACTTGTTCTCTAAGACATAAAAGTTATTCTCAGAGTCATAAAAGTTAATCTCTAAGTCACCTTCGTTCATTAGAGAAACTTTCCAATCCATATTCATTGACCAAAGTTATTCTCAGAGTCATCAAAGCGATCTCTAATTCACCTTCGTTCTCCCAAAGTTGTTCTCTAAGACACCTTCGTTCATCAAAGAAACTCTCCTTCTTCCATCATGTTATTCTTTAAGACATCTTCAGTCATAAAATTTCTCTCCAAAATGTAACTAGTTCAGCTTTTCATATCAAACGTACACTTCTGTTAAAATATATTTTCTTAGACATTTTACCTTTTAAACTGTTCTCTGATCTACACTGTTCAAACCTACGTAACCTATCCTCTCCACACAATGTTACTTAGTTAACGTAACGTTCCTAAACCTAACTTTACCTATCTTACCTAACTTAACCTGCATAACCTAACTTTACCTATGTTACCTTACCTTACCTATCTTACCTAACCTAACCTAACTTTACCTATGTTACCTTACCTTACCTACCTTTCCTAACTTAACCTGCTTAACCTATCTTACCTATCTTACCTAACTTTACCATGTTACCTTACCTTACCTACCTTTCCTAACCTATCTTACCTAACCTAACCTAACTTTACCTATGTTACCTTACCTTACCTACCTTTCCTAACCTATCTTACCTAACCTAACCTAACTTTACCTATGTTACCTTACCTTACCTACCTTTCCTAACTTAACCTGCTTAACCTATCTTACCTATCGTACCTAACTTTACCTATGTTACCTTACCTTACCTACCTTTCCTAACTTAACCTGCTTAACCTATCTTACCTAACTTTACCTATGTTACCTTACCTTACCTACCTTTCCTAACTTAACCTGCTTAACCTATCTTACCTAACTTTACCTATCTTACCTAACTTAACTTTCATAACCTAACTTTACCTATCCTAACATAACTTACCTTACCTTCCCTATCTTACCTAACTTTACCTATCCTAACATAACTTACCTTACCTATCATACCTAACTTAACCTAACTTCACCTATCCTAACTTAACTTACCTAACTTATTCTGCTTAACCTAACTTATTTAACTTATCTTACCTATCCTAACGTAACCTAACTTGCTTTACCTAACTTAATCTTACATTCCCAAACTGATGTATCCTAACTTATCTAGTCCAACCAGACATGCTCTAACTTACATAAGTATTCCTTCTTGTCTTTGGTGTTTCGTCAATCAGTGTCTCATATTCATTTACTCATTTCATTAGTTAATTTCTCAAATGGTCACTTATGCATTTCAAGTGCTATTTTGTTAGAGATTGGATATTTAAGCATTTCAAAGAATTATAATTTCTCAAATGGACGTTTTTGCATTTCAAGTGCTATTTGTTAGAGATTGGATATTTAAGCATTTCAAAGAATTTTTGTTATATATGGGCATTTACTCATTTCAAGGGATAATTTCTCAAATGGACGTTTTTGCATTTCAAGTGCTATTTGTTAGAGATTGGATATTTAAGCATTTCAAAGAATTTTTGTTATATATGGGCATTTACTCATTTCAAGGGATAATTTCTCAAATGGACGTTTTTGCATTTCAAGTGTTATTTGTTTAAGATTGGGTATTTAACCATTTCAAAGGATTTTTGTTATATATGGGAACTTACTCGTTTCAAGGGCTAATTTCTCAAATGGTCATTTTTGCAGATCAAGGGTTATTTGTTAAAGTTCATCAAGTTGCCCATAAGTTGTATTTATTATGTTTGTTATCATATGTTCTTATTCCCCAACCCCTTAACCTAACCTCTTGTAATCTTAGTGTATTTAGTAGGTTCTATCATGTGTTCTTATTCCCCAACCCTTTAACCTAACCTTTCAGATGTAGTGTATTGTGTTTTTGACGTATTTGTTGAATATATTATCCTTTTTCCTAACCTTTCAGATGTAGTTTTGTTTCTCCTTTTTGTATATTTTTACCCAAACCATCTTTCCTTCTTTACTTTGATTCTCCTACTCCTTCTAACCCTCCTTTTCTATCTCTCTCCCTTATTCTTTCTCTTCCTCCCCCTCTCTCTCACTCATTTGCTCAAATGCTCTCTTCCTTCTCAAATTCAAGTCTTAATGCGCCCATTCTCACACCCTAACTCTCATTCACTTAGTTTTTCTTTTTCTCAAATTCAAGTCTTAGTGCTCTCATGCCCACACTCTCTCTAATTCTCTCTTCTTTGGTCCCATTTTCTTCCGCCCCCTCTCTCTTACTCCTTGCTCTTCTTTCATGCTCTCACTCCCTTGAGCTCTTGTTTCTCAATTTCAAGTCTTAGTTGATCTGATTCTTTACTATTGTAATTTTTATTATTACTATGATAAAGAATGAACTTATATGTGAAAACAAAGTAAAGAAGGAAAGAAGGTTAAGTGGGATGGTGGGTTTGGGTAAAATATACAAAAACAAGAAACAAAACTACATCTGAAAGGTTAGGAAAAAGGATAATATATTCAACAAATACGTCAAAAACACAATACACTACATCTGAAAGGTTAGGTTAAAGGGTTGGGGAATAAGAACATATGATAGAACCTACTAAATACACTAAGATTACAAGAGGTTAGGTTAAGGGGTTGGGGAATAAGAACATATGATAACAAACATAATAAATACAACTTATGGGCAACTTGATGAACTTTAACAAATAACCCTTGATCTGCAAAAATGACCATTTGAGAAATTAGCCCTTGAAACGAGTAAGTTCCCATATATAACAAAAATCCTTTGAAATGGTTAAATACCCAATCTTAAACAAATAACACTTGAAATGCAAAAACGTCCATTTGAGAAATTATCCCTTGAAATGAGTAAATGCCCATATATAACAAAAATTCTTTGAAATGCTTAAATATCCAATCTCTAACAAATAGCACTTGAAATGCAAAAACGTCCATTTGAGAAATTATCCCTTGAAATGAGTAAATGCCCATATATAACAAAAATTCTTTGAAATGCTTAAATATCCAATCTCTAACAAATAGCACTTGAAATGCAAAAACGTCCATTTGAGAAATTATCCCTTGAAATGAGTAAATGCCCATATATAACAAAAATTCTTTGAATTGCTTAAATATCCAATCTCTAACAAATAGCACTTGAAATGCAAAACGTCCATTTGAGAAATTATAATTCTTTGAAATGCTTAAATATCCAATCTCTAACAAAATAGCACTTGAAATGCATAAGTGACCATTTGAGAAATTAACTAATGAAATGAGTAAATGAATATGAGACACTGATTGACGAAACACCAAAGACAAGAAGGAATACTTATGTAAGTTAGAGCATGTCTGGTTGGACTAGATAAGTTAGGATACATCAGTTTGGGAATGTAAGATTAAGTTAGGTAAAGCAAGTTAGGTTACGTTAGGATAGGTAAGATAAGTTAAATAAGTTAGGTTAAGCAGAATAAGTTAGGTAAGTTAAGTTAGGATAGGTGAAGTTAGGTTAAGTTAGGTATGATAGGTAAGGTAAGTTATGTTAGGATAGGTAAAGTTAGGTAAGATAGGGAAGGTAAGGTAAGTTATGTTAGGATAGGTAAAGTTAGGTTATGAAAGTTAAGTTAGGTAAGATAGGTAAAGTTAGGTAAGATAGGTTAAGCAGGTTAAGTTAGGAAAGGTAGGTAAGGTAAGGTAACATAGGTAAAGTTAGGTAAGATAGGTTAAGCAGGTTAAGTTAGGAAAGGTAGGTAAGGTAAGGTAACATAGGTAAAGTTAGGTACGATAGGTAAGATAGGTTAAGCAGGTTAAGTTAGGAAAGGTAGGTAAGGTAAGGTAACATAGGTAAAGTTAGGTTAGGTTAGGTAAGATAGGTTAGGAAAGGTAGGTAAGGTAAGGTAACATAGGTAAAGTTAGGTTAGGTTAGGTAAGATAGGTTAGGAAAGGTAGGTAAGGTAAGGTAACATGGTAAAGTTAGGTAAGATAGGTAAGATAGGTTAAGCAGGTTAAGTTAGGAAAGGTAGGTAAGGTAAGGTAACATAGGTAAAGTTAGGTTAGGTTAGGTAAGATAGGTAAGGTAAGGTAACATAGGTAAAGTTAGGTTATGCAGGTTAAGTTAGGTAAGATAGGTAAAGTTAGGTTTAGGAACGTTACGTTAACTAAGTAACATTGTGTGGAGAGGATAGGTTACGTAGGTTTGAACAGTGTAGATCAGAGAACAGTTTAAAAGGTAAAATGTCTAAGAAAATATATTTTAACAGAAGTGTACGTTTGATATGAAAAGCTGAACTAGTTACATTTTGGAGAGAAATTTTATGACTGAAGATGTCTTAAAGAATAACATGATGGAAGAAGGAGAGTTTCTTTGATGAACGAAGGTGTCTTAGAGAACAACTTTGGGAGAACGAAGGTGAATTAGAGATCGCTTTGATGACTCTGAGAATAACTTTGGTCAATGAATATGGATTGGAAAGTTTCTCTAATGAACGAAGGTGACTTAGAGATTAACTTTTATGACTCTGAGAATAACTTTTATGTCTTAGAGAACAAGTTTGATGAGCAAGATTAACTTTAGATGTCTCTGAGAATAACTTTTATAACATAGAAATTAACTTTAGATGTCTCTGAAAATATCTTTGATGACTTCGAGAATAACATTTGATGACTCTGAGAATAACTTTTATGTCTTACATAATAACTTTAGATGTCTCTGAAAATAACTTTGATGAAAAAAGATGTCTTAGATTAACTTTTGATGACTTTGAAAACAAGTTTGATGAACAAAGATGTTTTGGAAAGTTTCTCTGACGAACGAAGGTAACTTAGAGATTAACTTTTATGATTTAGAGAACATCTTTGATGTCTTAGAGAACAAGATTGATGTCTTAGAGAACAACTTGGATGAACAAAGATGTCTTAGAAAGCTTCTCTGATGAACGAAAAGATACTTAGAGAATAACTTTGACGACTGTATTAACTTTGAGGGCTTAGAGAATGTCTTTGATGAATGGAAGTGAGTTAGAGAATAACATAACATGACTCTGTGAATAACTTTGATGACTTTGAGAATGTCTTTGGATACCTCTGAGATTAACTTTGATGTCTTTGAAACAACATTGATGAATTGGAGAATGTCTTTGAGAACATGAGTAGTATTTTGTTAGCTCAGAGAATAACTTTTTGATGACATAGAGAATAACTTTTATGTCTTAGAGAAGAACATTGATGGCTTAGAGAGAATATCTTTGATGAAAGATGATGTCTTGGATTAACTTTGATGTCTCTTGGATTAACTTTGATGACTGAGAGTGAGTTAGAGATTACCTTTGTTAACTCTGAGAATAACTTTGATGAACAAAGATGTTTTGGAAAGTTTCTCTGAAGAACGAAGGAGACTGAGAATAACTTTTGTTAGCTCTTTGAATAACTTTGATGACTTTGAGAATGACTTCTGAGAACATGGGTAGTATTTGAATGCGTCTTTGATGTAATGAAAAGTAACTTTGATGACTCGAAGATATCTTGCAGATCAACTTTGATGACAGAGATTAACTTTTGTTGTTTTAGAGATTAACTTTCGATAGCTCCGAGAATAACTTTTATGCCTCTGAGATTAACTTTAATGAACGAAGATGTCTTAGAAAGTTCTCTGATGAATGAAAGGCTACTTGGAGAATAGCATTTTGATGACTGAGATTAACTTTTTGATGACTCTGAGAATAACTTTGAGGATGCGAGTAAATTTTTGAGTGTTTGAGAGCGTCTTTTTGTTATCTCGAAGAGTCCCATTGAAGTCTTAAAGGATGTCTTTGATGTCTCAAAGGATGTCTTTGATGTCTCAAAGGATGTCTTTGAGTGCAACTTTGATGTCTTTGAGTAAGTCCTTGATGTCTCGAAGAGTGTCTTTGACTATATTTCTTACTTAACGACATATATTTTAGTTAGGAACAACGATGAATATGACTATTTTAGCGAAGTGAAAGGCTACTTTAGTTAAGAACAGTGTTGGAAAGAGGCTACACATGACTATTTCAGATGAGAGAAGTGATATTTCAGTTAAGAAATGACAAGGAAACATGATGAAGTAACTATTTTAGCGATGTGAAAGGTTGCTTTAGCTAGAACAGTGTTGGAAAGAGGTTACACATGACTATTTTAAATGAGAGAAGTGATATTTCAGTTAAGAAATGACAAGGAAACATGATGAAGTAACTATTTTTTAGTTGACTGATGAATACTTTAGTTAAGGAAAAGATAAAACATGACGAGGGAGACTATTTTTGTGCTCCCCAAAGTATAATGTCTGTTAAGAACAGCGATGAAAGATATCTTTGGTTATTTTTTCTTACTTGACAAAACATAATTTTAGTTAAGCAAAAGACAAAAACATGATGAACATGGCTTTTTCTGTTGATTGATGGATAATTTTAGTTATGAAATGACAATGAAACATGAAGAACACGGTTATTTTCTGATGAATGGGGAATATGTTTAGTTAAGAAATGATGAAAGTTATTATTTTTAGTTGATTGACGATGGATAAAAAGCTAGTTATGAACAGTTTTGGAAAGTTTCCTTTGACAATTTTTTCTTGATGAAACATAGCGGCTGTTAAGAAAGTGCTGAAAGAAGTTTCCTTTGACAATTTTTAGCTAAGAGAAAGGTTGTTTTAGTTAAGAACAGTGTTGGACGAGGCTATTTCTGACTATTTTTAGTTGACTGGATAATAAGTTTAGTTGAGAAATGACGAAAGTGACTATGTTTTTTAGTTGATTGGTGAAAGATTTTAGTTAAGAAGTTGCAAGAAAGGTTTGTCTTTTGTAAATTTGGAACTGAATAAAGTGTAGATTTGTTTACGAACGGGGTTGGTAGAACTAATAAGTTGACAACGAGAATTACTTTGACATAGTTTTGCAAATAAAAACTTGGTGACTAAAATTGTTGAGGAAACTGTAATGCAGTATAATATTATTTGACAAAGAACTAATTAGTGAATGGAAGAAACAAAGAACATAAAAAAAAATTGAGATTAAGTAAGGGAATGAACACAGTGAACATACGGTGAACACAGAAAACATGTAAGAAAAAGTTGATGAATAGAGTGAACAAGCAGGGAATATGAACTTATAGAGGAACATGAATATTGACAAAGAACACAACATATGGAAGTTAGCATGAATATTGAGTATAAAAGTTGTAAAGAGAACATGTGATGAACATGAAAACAGAAAATATGACTAGAATTTGTAGAGAAAGTAATGAGACTAAGAGAAAGATTATAGAAAAAAATGGAGATACTTGTGAAAATATGAACTGAATGGGACTGTGAACATTTGAAGAACATGGAGTGAACACAGAAAACATGGACAAAATGTGAAGAACACAGCTGAATATAGAGAAAATATGGAAATACAGTATGATTATTGAAGGTTTTGATACGTTGGGGATTGATACGTTGGGGATGAGAAGGGTAAAGTAATTACTCTGATAAAACAGATAGGCTGGAGAGGGACTTGATCGAATATATTTATGTCTGATGATCTAAGGCTGAGGAAATGGAGCTTTGCTAATGTCCAGATTAAATTTACTACGTTAGAAAATAAGGTGATCTTAAATCTCAGGTGATTTAGTTGGAAAATAAAGAACTTGCACAAATGAACTAAGCTGGGGCACAAGAGTTGAAACTTGATAACTGAACTGGTTTTTATTTACTATGTCTGAAATGTAGTTGGGTGTTTAAATCTCAGGGGGATTTGGACTGATAGTAATGAATTTACATGAGTGAACTTGGACAGAGGACAAGAGCTAGAGTTTTATAATTGTTTACTTCATATTTACTATGTCTGAAATATGACTGTTTAAAATTTCAGGGGGATTGGACTGCTAGTAGCGAAAATGTGGTCTCTGTCAAATTTGGGTCTTTAATTGGACTCTGATTAATTTCGATCATGAACTGGACTCTGAATATTTTGGCACAAAGTAGACTCTGGAGAATTTTCGGTATAAACTGGACTCTGATGAATTTTGCTAGAAAACTGGACTCTGAATATTTGGCACAAAGTAGACTCTGGCGAATTTTCGGTATAAACTGGGCTCTGATGAATTTTGCTAGAAAACTGGACTCTGATGAATTTTGCTATTAAAGTAGACTCTGGCGAATTTGAGCATAGACTGGACTCTGATGAATTTTGCTAGAAAACTGGACTCTGATGAATTTTGCTATTAAAGTAGACTCTGGCGAATTTGAGCATAGACTGGACTCTGACGAAAATTGGGTATAAAATGGACTCTGTCAAGTTTTCACAGATTACAGGACACTGATGAAATTTGCTCTCAAAGTAGACTCTGGCGAATTTCTGTTGATAATTGGACTCTGATGAAATATGAGCTTAAAACTGTCTCTGACGAATTTTGCTCTCAAAGTAGACTCTGGCGAATTTCTGTTGATAATTGGACTCTGATGAAATATGAGCTTAAAACTGTCTCTGACGAATTTTGCTCTCAAACTAGACTCTGGCGAAAATTGGGTATAAAATGGACTCTGTCAAATTTTCGCAGATTACAGGACTCTGATGAAATTTCAGCTTAAAACTGTCTCTGACTAATTTTGGTCTTTACAGGTGAAATAGCCGTAAATGGATATAAAACTAAATGTTATGGCTAAGTTGTCTGTTTTCCTTAACAAAACATCTAAGACAATATTCTCTGAAAATGGTCCTTTTACAAATGTGTGATTGAAAACGGGCAAAGGTTGTCCATAGAGTTTACCTGGAAATGCTGTGACACAAACACGATTTTTTCTAAAACTTTTCTTTAAGATTTTCCTACTTATTTTCATCATAAGAATGATTAACAAACTTCTAAGATCTCGGAAATTATTTTTCTCATAAGAATTCCTTACTTCCAAATCTGTGACTCCCCAAATTCACCTGAAAACCATGACATGCCACAGGCCCTTTTTTCCCCCAGAAAAAAAAGGGCCTGTGGACTGTACAGTCCACAGGGGTCCTCTCCCAAAAAAAAAAAGGAGCCTGTGGCATGTCATCCCTACTACTCTACCTCACCCCGCGCTGGTGCTTCCACACCCCGCGCTGGTGCTTCCTCACCCAGCGCTGGTGCTTCCTCACCCCGCGCTGGTCCTGCCTCACCCTGCGCTGGTGCTTCCTCACCCTGCGCTGGTGCTTCCTCACCCTGCGCTGGTGCTTCCTCACCCCGCGCTGGTGCTTCCTCACCCTGCGCTGGTGCTTCCTCACCCCGCGCTGGTGCTTCCTCACCCCGCGCTGGTGCTTCCTCACCCCGCGCTGGTGCTTCCTCACCCCGCGCTGGTGCTTCCTCACCCTGCGCTGGTGCTTCCTCACCCCGCGCTGGTGCTTCCTCACCCCGCGCTGGTGCTTCCTCACCCCGCGCTGGTGCTTCCTCACCCCGCGCTGGTGCTTCCTCACCGAGCGCTGGTGCTTCCTCACCCCGCGCTGGTGCTTCCTCACCCCGCGCTGGTGCTTCCTCACCCCGCGCTGGTGCTTCCTCACCCCACACTGGTGCTTCCTCACCCCGCGCTGGTGCTTCCTCACCCCGCGCTGGTGCTTCCTCACCCCTCGCTGGTGCTTCCTCACCCCGCGCTGGTGCTTCCTCACCCCGCGCTGGTGCTTCCTCACCCCGCGCTGGTGCTTCCTCACCCCGCGCTGGTGCTTCCTCAACCCGCGCTGGTGCTTCCTCACCCCGCGCTGGTGCTTCCTCACCCCGCGCTGGTGCTTCCTCACCCCGCGCTGGTGCTTCCTCACCCCGCGCTGGTCCTACCTCACCCTGCGCTGGTGCTTCCTCACCCAGCGCTGGTCCTACCTCACCCTGCGCTGGTCCTACCTCACCGAGCGCTGGTGCTTCCTCACCCCGCGCTGGTGCTTCCTCACCCCGCGCTGATGCTTCCTCACCCCGCGCTGGTGCTTCCTCACCCCGCGCTGGTGCTTCCTCACCCTGCGCTGGTGCTTCCTCACCCCGCGCTGGTGCTTCCTCACCCCGCGCTGGTGCTGCCTCACCCCGCGCTGGTGCTTCCTCACCCCGCGCTGGTGCTTCCTCACCCGGCGCTGGTGCTTCCTCACCCCGCGCTGGTGCTTCCTCACCCCGCGCTGGTGCTTCCTCACCCCGCGCTGGTGCTTCCTCACCCCGGGCTGATGCTTCCTCACCCCGCGCTGGTGCTTCCTCACCCCGCGCTGGTCCTGCCTCACCCTGCGCTGGTGCTTCCTCACCCCGCGCTGGTGCTTCCTCACCCCGCGCTGGTGCTGCCTCACCCCGCGCTGGTGCTTCCTCACCCCGCGCTGGTGCTTCCTCACCCCGCGCTGGTGCTTCCTCACCCCGCGCTGGTCCTGCCTCACCCCGCGCTGGTGCTTCGTCACCCCGCGCTGGTGCTTCCTCACCCCGCGCTGGTGCTTCCTCACCCCGCGCTGGTGCTTCCTCACCCCGCGCTGGTCCTACCTCACCCTGCGCTGCTGCTTCCTCACCCAGCGCTGGTGCTTCCTCACCCCGCGCTGGTCCTACCTCACCCCGCGCTGGTGCTTCCACACCCCGCGCTGGTGCTTCCTCACCCAGCGCTGGTGCTTCCTCACCCCGCGCTGGTCCTGCCTCACCCTGCGCTGGTGCTTCCTCACCCCGCGCTGGTGCTTCCTCACCCTGCGCTGGTGCTTCCTCACCCCGCGCTGGTGCTTCCTCACCCCGCGCTGGTGCTTCCTCACCCCGCGCTGGTGCTTCCTCACCCCGCGCTGGTGCTTCCTCACCCCGCGCTGGTGCTTCCTCACCCCGCGCTGGTGCTTCCTCACCCTGCGCTGGTGCTTCCTCACCCCGCGCTGGTGCTTCCTCACCCTTCGCTGGTGCTGCCTCACCCCGCACTGGTGCTTCCTCACCCCGCGCTGGTGCTTCCTCACCCTGCGCTGGTGCTTCCTCACCCCGCGCTGGTGCTTCCTCACCCCGCGCTGGTGCTTCCTCACCCCGCGCTGGTCCTGCCTCACCCTGCGCTGGTGCTTCCTCACCCCGCGCTGGTGCTTCCTCACCCCGCGCTGGTGCTTCCTCACCCCGCGCTGGTGCTTCCTCACCCCGCGCTGGTCCTGCCTCACCCCGCGCTGGTGCTTCCTCACCCCGCGCTGGTGCTTCCTCACCCCGCGCTGGTGCTTCCTCACCCCGCGCTGGTCCTGCCTCACCCCGCGCTGGTGCTTCCTCACCCCGCGCTGGTGCTTCCTCACCCTGCGCTGGTGCTTCCTCACCCCACGCTGGTGCTTCCTCACCCCGCGCTGGTGCTTCCTCACCCTGCGCTGGTGCTTCCTCACCCCGCGCTGGTCCTGCCTCACCCTGCGCTGGTGCTTCCTCACCCCGCGCTGGTCGTGCCTCACCCCGCGCTGGTGCTTCCTCACCCTGCGCTGGTGCTTCCTCACCCCGCGCTGGTGCTTCCTCACTATGCGCTGGTGCTTCCTCACCCTGCGCTGGTGCTTCCTCACCCCGCGCTGGTCCTGCCTCACCCTACGCTGGTGCTTCCTCACCCCGCGCTGGTGCTTCCTCACCCCGCGCTGGTGGTTCCTCACCCCGCGCTGGTCCTGCCTCACCCCGCGCTGGTGCTTCCTCACCCCGCGCTGGTGCTTCCTCACCCTGCGCTGGTGCTTCCTCACCCCGCGCTGGTCCTGCCTCACCCTGCGCTGGTGCTTCCTCACCCCGCGCTGGTGCTTCCTCACCCCGCGCTGGTGCTTCCTCACCCCGCGCTGGTCCTGCCTCACCCTGCGCTGGTCCTGCCTCACCATGCGCTGGTGCTTCCTCACCCCGCGCTGGTGCTTCCTCACCCCGCGCTGGTCCTGCCTCACCCCGCGCTGGTCCTGCCTCACCATGCGCTGGTCCTGCCTCACCTCGCGCTGGTCCTGCCTCACCTAGTGCAGGTCCTGCCTCACCTTGTGTTGGTCCAGCCTCACCTCATGTTGGTCTTTCCTCATCTTGCACTGGCTCTGCCTCACCTCATGCTGGTCCTACCTCACCTCGCGCTAGTCCTGTCTCACCTCGCGGTTTTCCTCCAATCCTCGCTCTTTTTCTGCTTCACGATGCCCTGGAACTGCCTCACCTTGCGCTGGTTATTTCTATCCTTGTGCTGCTCCTGCTTCACCTTGCGCTGGTCCTACCTCACCTCGCGCTGCTCCTGCCTCAACTCATGCTGGTCCTGCCTCACCTCACGCTGGTCTGCCCTCACCTCACGCTGGTCTGCCCTCACCTCGTTCAGGTCCTGCCTCACCTTGTGCTTGTCTGCCCTCATATCGCGCTGGTCTGCCCTTACCTCAGGCAGGTCCTCCCTCACCTCGCACCGGTCCTGTCTTACCTTGCATTGTTCCTACCTCACCCCGCGCTAGTTTTGCCTCACTTAGCGCCAGTGTTACCTTACCTTGCGCCGGTCATGCCTGACCTCGAACCAGTCCTGCCTCACCTCGTGCTGGTCTTGCCTTACCTCGCACCGCTCCTGCCTCATATCGCACCAGTCCTGCCTAAACTTGCGCCGGTTCTGTCTCACCTGAAACTGCACCGGACTTACCGCGCTCTGAACCTACCTCCCCTCGAGCGTGTCCTGCCTCACCTCGAATGGGTGCTCTCTCACCTTGCACCGGTCCTGTCTTACCTCGCATTGTTCCTATCTCACCTCGCGCTAGTCTTACCACACTTAGTGCCGGTGTTGCCCTTACCTTGCGCCGTCATGCCTCACCTCGCGCGGGTCCTACCTCACCTCGCCCCAGTTCTGCCTCAACTCGCACTGGTCCTGCCTCACCTGGCGTGGGTCCTGTCTCACCTCGTGCCAGTCCTGCCTTACCTCGAGCTGGTTCTTCCTCACCTCTTGCCAGTCCTGCCTCACCACTCACAGGTCCTGCCTAACCCTGGGCTGGTCCTACCTTACCTCGTGCTGGTCTGTAGTAGGGATGACGAAATAAACACAAATTTTTGGTTTATAGGTCCAATCGCATATGTGACGTCGAGGGTTCCAGGTAAATTTTGCCAATCAACACTGATGCTTCAGGGGTTCCAGGTAAACTTGACCGATCACTCATACGCTGCTGAGGTTTCCAGATATATTTTGCCTCTTACTGATTTGGAGTTAAAGAGTTCTTATGGGGAAAATTCGAGGCGAAAGGGAACGATTTGGACTTAAAGAGTTCTTATGGTTGATTTTCAGGGGAAAAGGGGACGATTTGGACTTGAAGAGTTCTTATGGAGAAAATTTGAGGCAAAAGAGGATGCTACGTTTGTAAAGGTTTTGTTATGGGGAAAATTCGAAGTGAAAGGAGACGCTATGTTCCTAAAGGATTCTTATGGGAGAAATTGAAAATTATTTCGGATATAATATAATGATAGTAGTTTCTTATAGAAAAATTCGTGGACAAAGTCCGGTCCAATCTTTTTGAAAATAAACTCTATGGTCAAAAACCGGCACTTAAAACTGTAGAATTTTAAGTAAATTCTTCTATAGAAAATATACACTTTATATGTAACTGAAAAAATCCATTACCCAGCCACATCAGACATCACTAATCGCCAGCCCTACCCTTCCTACCGCCAGGTGCCGCAAAACTTTCCTTACCTTACCTTACCGTCGCCATAATCGCTCTGCCTACCCATCCCCACTCTGGCCAGGGGCTGCCAAACTTACTTTACTCTCCCCGTAATCCCCTACCAGCCTCTTTCCCCCCTACTCTTCCTCCCTCATCATTCTTTCATATTTTCTTAAGTTTTTTATATCAATCTACATTTTAGACATCGTAATGTTCATATCAAAGATTCATCAGATCTCTGTTCTCTTATCTTATATGTTTAATCAGGTGCAGACCATCTAAGAAAATCTTATCAATATGCTCCCAGGCCTCTCCTTCAACACCTGTCTCATTATGTCCCCAGGCAACCGTAACCATAATCATTTATATATTCAATAGGCATTAATGAAACGTATCATTTATTTATTTATTTATTTATTTATTCATCTAATTTTAGTTTACACAAGTAGATAATTTTATCCGTTGTTTGTCCGAAGCTTTTTCTCCTCAATTCACGTGTATAATAGCCATCTTGCTCAGTCCTCATCTCTGTAAAATAAAATATTAACAGTTTAGCGAACGTTTACACCAGTACAATATTTCATCAAACGCACAAAAAGCTCAAAACAAAAGGATTCACTATTGTAAAATAGTTTTTCATATGTAGACTCATTCAGCCCGTCATCACCACTTCTGAGCATATTTTCTGACAATTCTCGCTCTTATCGTATAATAGTTTCATTACGTTCCAATCATTCTGCATATAAGATCCATGAGTAAAACTAGTTTCAAATAGCTTTAATGCGTCTATTATATCCATATTCGAGATATGATAACAGTAAAACATGGCATATAGACCGCATACGTATTTGTTTAGACCCTGGAGTCGCTCTGTGAACGTATATACATCGCAGTTTTGATAACAATTTAAAATCTCCGAAAAGTAGGGCGAATACACATTTATTCCATGAGAATCTAGTATAACTATTTTCCTTTTAGATTTTTATAGAGTAATCCAGTGTTCCATTACTTCCTTAGAGTCTCTTCCTAATGTATTTATTATAAACATAATCGGAGCCTCGCGTATTCGTTTCAGTATTATATATATATCCGTCGCTAAATAGCATCCTATATATTCAGCTTTATTGCCCGACATATCTTTCTATACTGTATTAATTTGTTTACAATTCATGATCTTGATTCGCACATGACTCAGCGATCAGAATAAATTATCAAGACTCCCTTCGTATTTCTATGATAATATAAGATAATAACTTTATTGGATTTCACCGGAACAGCAAATTCCTAATCTGAGTTACTTGCTGTGTATATAACGTAATTATTCATCCTGTATTCTAATAGTAAAGGATTAAAATAAACAGAAACATGTGTCTTTAAACTCACCTTAATATGAGATCCAGGATGATGGTCCTTCATCTCCCGCCTTCATCCGCCGCTTCAAACTTTGGGGAGGAAACACGTGATTTTTCGCATCTACATTTCTAAACAAATCTTTAGGAGTTGATGTCAAAGAATGGGCAATTTATCTCCTGGGAACAACAATATCGGAGTGCACATCCGGCCTATAACGTCATCAACAATATTCAATCCAGTAACTGGAGATGTGATGTTCCCTTACTGGTCCCATTTTACCAGTAGTATTAAAATAATTTAACAGGGAGACTGCAAAATCATAATCCTTAAGCTTTAATCTTAATTCGATCGAGTGATGTATAACAGGATTTGTTCTCACCGCCGACTTCTCTATACTTACTGCCGTAGACTCCTGCTAATCAACAGCTTTTCAAGGTACAAGATAGAATTCTTTCATTATTCCTTATTAAATAGCCTTGAAATAAGATTTATAGCTATAGGAAGCAAAATACCCAAAAAATTGCCTCCTGTTTTACTCGTTAATATTTTTTTCGTGAGTGAAATAGTGAAAGGCAAATGTATGGAGTAGAGTTCTACATTTAGAAAGTTTTAAAATAGGGTTTCCAGCTTCAATTTTATTTTTTAAGAAATTGTTATATATTTCAGATAGACAATATATGTTCTATTTTAAGATTCTTAATTAACTTTTTCCTGGATGAATAATTAAGTTTAGCTAATAGTTCAATACATCTGCGATACTTGCTAACTAATGGTTGCTTCTTCATAGTTTCCTCAAGCCATTTGAATTCCCCCAATAATCAAATGAACTATCGTATCCAACGTGTCTAACTTTATATAAAGTAGCATTACCAACTTTACGTTTACTTATCATTCTCTCATATCAAATGTGTCTGACAAGTATGTAGGAGTCAGGTCTTCTCTGTAAAACCCGCCTGTCATTTAAATCCTTTAGATAATATAACTTTATAGGTTGCTTATTATCTATTTGAGTAATAGTAAATATTTCCTTGGTGTTCTGCTGATGAAAACTTTTTTTAAACTTTGAAATACGATTAGATAAGGTGAGCCGAACTGTATCTCCCACACAGAGAAGATTACTGATGCGCGGTACAGATTGATTGATTGATAAAGATTAAGCCACCCAAGAGGTGGCACGGGCATGAATAGCCCGTAAGTGGAAAAAAAATTGTCCAGTAATTCTTTTCAGTGTTCTGAGGTCGCATTTAATCGTCAAGCTGCTGTCGCGGGGGAGGATACTGCTTGATAGTCTTTATGAGGGTGTCCAGCTGCTGGACACCTTTTTTGACCAGGAGAGTGGCTGTGTTGATGGCTTCAGGGTGGTTACTGCAAGAATCAGGGACTCTTAACGCTCTGCTAAGGTCGTTGGCTGCTTCACATTCCAGAAGATAGTGAAATACTGGCTTTTCTGTGACAGTTTGGCAGAAGATGCACTATCTATGTCGGGTTTCACCAATCTCCCAGTTGCATCTGTAACCTAGACGTAGTCTATATAACCTAACTGCTATTTCCCTGTGGATTCCTTTTGGGATGTTTAACCTCTCTAATTTGGTTGCCTGAAGATACCATATTGCATAGGGCGAACCTTCAGCTACTCTCTGGTGTAACTAGGATTTGTTGAGGTGTGAGAGTTTTTTGGTGATGATGCTTTTTTTTGTTCTCTAGGCTGGGTTGAATTGTTTTATGTATCACTGGATGACGAGTTGCTAATTTAGCAATTTCATCGGCTTTCTCATTTTATGGAATTCCAGCATAGGATGGGATCCAGTTTAATGTTATGTTGAGTCCTTTGTCTTTAGCGACTGCTCCAAGACACAAAATGGTGGTAATTACTTCTACGTTATCTTTCCCCTGTTTTTGTCCTAATATTTGAAGTGCAGCTTTTGAGTCTGTGTGTATGATTGCATTTTAAGTGTTTTGTGCAATCACATATGCGAATGCCTATTGCATGGCAAACAGCTCTGTTTGGGATGATGATACTAGTCCTCCCAGTCTCCAATACGCCTGTACACTGGCCGTGCAAAGAGCAGCGCCAGCACTCTCATATTCTGTGTCAACCGATCCGTCTGTGAAGATGTGGGTGGCACCTGCTACTGCAATGCTATACATTTGCTTTTTTATTATGCGCCTTAGGATTGTTGGATCATAGGCAGTCTTTTTCATTAGGAGACTTTCTGTAACTATTTTGAAGGTAGGCAAACTTCTTCCCCACGGTGGGGAGGAAGTGTAATTTGGGTGTGGTTGATCACCCTCTCTATCAAAAATCATGCTTTTTAAATGTAGTCTGTTTAGGACATTTCCTGCTCTGGCAGCCCAAGAGTTTCGATTGTTTTGGCTAAGTCCAACCACCAAGGCCTGCCATACTGGGTTGGATCAGGAGAAATAATTATCTTACTGATAATTGTAGCTGTTCTTTGTGATATTCTTTCTTCAAGAGAGGGCAAACCCGTTTCCCGTTTTAGAGTTTCAATTCTGGTCCATAATTGGGCACCCAGAGCGGCTCTCATAGCACTGTTTTGGGCAACTTCAAGCTTTTTCCACTGTTGGTGTGATAGACCTGTGAGTGCAGGTGCGGCATCGTCGATCACTGATCTGACTGCCTGCACATAGTATATACGAAGGACATGCAGAGTGGCTCCTTCAGAGAGGGAGGTTAGCGACCTGAGGACTGCCGTCTGGGCCGCAGTACGCTCTCTTAAGTAAGTGACCTCAGCATTAAAATTAATGTGTGTGTCCAGGATTATTCCTAGATATTGATAAGTGCCCACCCATTCAATAGGTTGACCCTGTACTGTGAGTTGGATGTTGGGCTTCGCTATTTGTATAGGTAAGACTTTTGTCTTTGTTGGGTTGAGTTTGATACCAATCTTCTTTGCCTCTTTACTGATGCAGTCTAAACATTTGGGTGCAAGGCGCGCCACATCCCTTCCTTTTATGATGATGACAAAGTCGTCTGCGTAGTTTAGCAGCCTGGAGTGATGTGAGAGTTTCAACCTCATTATTCTTTCCATTAAACAGTTGAAGTGAAGGGGGCTGAGAATGCCTCCTTGCAGTGTACCATTTTCATGTCTTTTGTATTCAGAGACTGTGCCATGAAGTTTTACTCCTACTTCTCTGCTTGCAAGACAGGTTTTGGTCCAGGAGAGCAGGTTGCGTGCAGTACAGTCTGTTGCTCCCCTTTATACATCAGCTTAAACTGTCTAGTCACATCTTGAGGTGAAGATAAAGCATGTTCATCAATAGGTATTTTCCCCTTTAATCCACTATGGGGGTGTTCTGTTGTATGTATTTATATATTTGAGATTATTCTATCAAGCCTGACCTGAGTAGAAGGTCTAAGAAATATAGAGGTGAAGATGCAGATGTAAAATAGCGGGGTGGATTTAATAAACAATTTGAGATTATGGGCAGTGAATAAGAAAATAGATAAATGACTAGTTAGGTGATGTGGATAATTGGCTGGAGGCGTGACGCTCGTTTCTGGAGGGCTTTGACCTCACTTGAGTGACAGACATCGCAAGGGGAAGTCATGCTCTGTTTGAGCTCCCGTCAGAAAGGACCCCTAGTGATATATCTCCAAGAGAAGAGAAGATGCAGACGTGCCAACTGTGGAATCGAGCTGGGAACGTTGTGGTCTCAAGTCCTGGACCGCGAGGAGTGTTTATTGAGCCGCCCAGAGACATTATCGTGGGCCGTGGGAGTGCCCTGACCAGGCTCCGTCAGATGGAGGAGCGCCCTGACTAGACAATCTGTGGTAAGCACGCTTTTAAGCCAGTCTATAGCGATTACTTGTAGTTGGTCGTGTGCCCAGCGATAGTAGCAATGTTTACTGATAAGTTAGACATGTTTTGATAAGGCAGAAGGCCTAAAATAAGAGAGTGGAGAGGGAGGAACGTCCTGGAGGACGGAGCGACATCCATCTCCTCTGAGCGCTGGCAGGTGACTGAGGGAGCCCAGCTCCTGGCGGCAGAGGACCCTCCCAAAGTGAGTGAGGCCCGCCGGGCGAGGTGGAGCATGGACCAGCCCAAAATGGGAGAGTCCACTCTCACAGTATGTAGAGAGCAGATAGATGTTGGAGGCAAACATATTGTGTGGTTATTTTTGTTTATGTGTTAACCTTCAGCACCTCCAAAGGATACCTGATCAACCAGGCTGTGATTCATACATCAGGCTGCGAGCAGCCGCGTCCAACAGCCTGGTTGATCAGTCCGACAACCAGGAGGCCTGGTCGACGACCGGGCCGCGGGGACGCTAAGCTCCGGAAGCACCTCAAGGTCAAGGTAAGATTAAAGGGGAAACATTTTTATTGGAGTGTCAATGGGTTGCAGGTTTGTCTTTGGGAAGAAGTTGCTGAGAACTTCGAAGCCAGCACAGAGGGAGTAGTTGATGAGACTCCAAGGTAGTGGAGCAGAGGACCTCGAGCTGTGAGGAGAAGCAGTGAAGAGGAGTGTCACGTGCTTCTGTAGAGGTGGTGAAGCACCATAGTTGCTCGAGGAGACTTCATGGTGTAGCAGCCAGGAGGAGCTGCAGAGGATCCTGGTAGTTAAACCCGGAAGAACCTGAAGAGATCAGGGTAGTGAACTTCCAGATGTGGAAGGGAAGTTCTAAATGATTACCTGTAGGGAGTTGGTAGAGTGTTTGGATGTCATTAGCGTGCAAGACGCAGTGAGAGGTGAGTGATTGTTTGTTATTCTTGTGCCAAGGAGTGTTTATACTGAAGTTTAGAGTTACAGTCGTAGGCTGGATTACCTACAGTTGTATGTGTTCTAGGACTGATAGGGTGATCGATGGATCATTGTTGTATATCAAGGAACATTTAAACTGATATATATGTTATTGCATTCATACGCCAATTTTCCTTGCACGTGTTTACAGATGTATATTCTCTTGCTGATAGTGCAACATTGTATTATAGGACTTGACCTACTTGAGGAGGTCGGTAATAATAGGTGGTGAATCAGGAGATAGGATACCACTTGATAAGCAGATGAAAGAGTTCTGATGGTGTTGGAGTGCAGCCTGACCGAAATAGTATAGAGTGTAGGATTTATTATATATGTGTATGTATTGTGTATGTTCTTGGTCCAGTAAATGTATTCAAATTTGCTGGTGTTTGGAGTTCTCCTAGTGAGGTTTCCCAGGAAATAGTAAAGAAGGAGAGAGAGAGAGAGGAAGAACCAAGAACCACTGCTGTGGACAGGGTAGGACAGAAAAGTCAAAAGTCAAAAGGGGATTGAGGAGATCATATCACATAAGGAGAGAGTGGGGAGTCACAGCGGCTCGAGTGGGTGTGTGCACGTGACAACGAGGCTAAGTTTTGGAGCCACATCCCCTAAACGTGTGACATTGAGCCCCTCTCCAAGAGCCAGAAGCGCCCAGTGTGATCTCCGGGTGAAGTATAAGCACTCTATCGAGTTGTGGGTTGGGTTGTCCAGAAAGAAGGATCAACAACGACAACACCTCCAACCCACACTATAATGACACATTAGTCCCCACAAGTATGGTGTACATTGCCAGACCAACTGACACACTAGTCCCTAATTGCGTGGTGTACAATACCAGTACAACTGACATACTAGTCTCCACTAAGCGAGGTGAAAAATATGTTATGATCCCAGGCAGCCGAAAAACGATTTTCCCCTTTGAGAATTATTCTATCAGGCCTGACCTGACTAGAAGGTCTAGGAAATATAGAGGTGAAGATACAGATGTAAAATAATTGGTTGGATTTGATAGACAATTTAAGATAATGGGCAATGAATAAGAAAATAAGTAAATGACTTGACACAAGATGTGGAGAGTTTGGTGGAGGTGTGAGGCTCGCTTGAGAGGAGCTTAAGTCACTTGAGTACCAGACATTGTGAGGGGAAGCTGCGCTCCGTATGAGCTCCTGTCAGAGAGGAACCCCTAGGTGATATACCTTCAGGAGTAAGGAAGTGTGCAGACGTTCCAGGTGTGGAATCGAGCTGGGAATGTGTGGTCTGAAGTCCTGGACGGCAAGGAGAGCTTGTTAAGCAGCCCAGAGACATTATCGTGGGCCGTGGGAGCGCCCTGGTCAGACTCTGTCAGAGGGAGAGCGCTCTGCAGGGGACCTTTTTGTGGTTTGTCTGAAGAAGAGGTTGCTGAGAACTTCGAAGCCAGCAGAGAGGGAATAGTTGATGAGACTCCAAGGTTGTGGAAGGTACTGAGCTCTGTGGAAGAGCAGACTCCTATAGTGAGAAGTTGGACCTCAAGCTGTGGGATGAGAAGCAGTGGAGAAGAGTTTACATGCTTTTGTGATACCAGTGTTGATACCAGCCCCATTGTTGATCAAGGAAGACTTCATGGTGTAGCAGCCAGGAGCGCTGTGGAGGACCCTGGTAGAAGTGGTGCAGCACCACTGTTGCTCAAGGTGCAGCAGCCTGGAGGAGCTGTGGAGGATCCTGGTAGATAAACCAGGAAAAACCTGAAGATAGCAGGGTAGTGAGCTTCCAGATGTGGACAGGAAGTTCTGGTTGATTACTTGTAGGGAGTTGGTAGAGTGTTTGGTTGTCATTAGCGTGCAAGACGGAGTGAAAGGTAAGTAATTGTTTGCCATTTTTGTGCCAAGGAGGTTATCTTGTGGTTATCTTGAGATGATTTCGGGGCTTTTAAGTTACCCCGCGGCCCGGTCCTCGACCAGGCCTGCACCCCCAGGAAGCAGCTCGTGACAGCTGACTAACACCCAGGTACCTTTTTTACTGCTAGGTAACAGGGCCATAGGGTGAAAGAAACTCTGCCCATTGTTTCTCGCCGGCGCCCAGGATCGAACCCTGGACTACAGGATCACAAGTCCAGCATGCTGTCCGCTCAGCCGACCGGCTCCTTAAGTATAAGGAGTACTTATACTGAAGTATAGAGTTACAGACGTAGGCTGGATTACCTGCAGAGACATACATATGTGTTCTAGGACTGATAGGGTGATCGATTGATCATTGTTGTATATCAAGGAACATTTATACTAATATTTATGTTACCGCATTCATACGCTGGTTTTCCTTGCACATGTTTATAGATATATATTCTCTTGCTGATAGTGCAACAGTGCATTATAAGACTTGAATTACTTGAGAAAGTTGGTAGTATTAGGTGGTGAATCAGGAGATAGGATACCACTTGATAAGCAGATGATAGAGTTCTGATGGTGGTGGAGTGCAACCTGACTGAAATAATATAGTGTAGGATTCATTATTATTATTATTATATATGTGTATGTATTGTGTATGTGCTTTGTCCAGTAAATGTATTCAAATTTCCTGGTGCTTGGCCTTGTCCTAGTGAGGCTTCCCAGGAAGTAGGAAAGAAGGAGAGTGAGAGAAAAAACCTAGAACCACAGCTGTGGACAGGGTAGAACGGAATAATAATAAGTCAAAGGGGATTAAGGAGATCATATCACATAAGGAGAGAGTGGGGAGTCACAGTGGCTCGAGTGGGTGTGTGCACGTGACAACGAGGATAAGTATTGGAGCCGCATCCCCTAAACATGTGACATTGAGCCCCTCTCCAGGAGCTAGAAGCGCCCAGTGTGATCTCCTGGTAAAGTATAAGCACTCTACCGAGTTTTGGGTTGGGTTGTCCATAAAGAAGGATCAACGACAACACCAACCCCAATAAATACCAGTAAAACTGACACATTATTCCCCACTAGCATGGTGTACAATACTAATACAACTGACACACTAGTCCCAACTAGCATGGTGTACAATACTAGTACAACTGACACACTAGTCCCCACTAGCATGGTGTACAATACTAGTACAACTGACACACTAGTCCCAACTAGCATGGTGTACAATACTAGTACAACTGACACACTAGTCCCCACTAGCATGGTGTACAATACTAGTACAACTGACACACTAGTCCCAACTAGCATGGTGTACAATACAAGTACAACTGACACACTAGTCCCAACTAGCATGGTGTACAAATCGAGTACAACTGATACATTAGTCCTCAATAACATGTTGTACATTGCCAGGACAACTGACACACTATTCCCCACTAGCGTGGTGTACAATACGAATACAACAGACACGCTAGTCCCTATTAGCATGGAGAACAATCCCAGTACAACTGACACACTGGTCCCCACAAGCATTGTGTACAAAGCCTTTACGACAAACACACACTAGTCCCCCAATAGAATGGTGTACAATGCCAGTACAACATACACACTAATCCCCACTAGCATGGTGAACAATGCCAGTACAACTGACACAGTAGTCCCAACTAACAAAGAGTACAATACGAAATCAACTCACACACCAGTCCCCATTAGCATGGTGTACAATATCCATTAATCTGACACTCTAGTCCCCCAATTGCATAATGTACAATGCCAGTACAACTGACAAACTAGTCCCCCCTAGCAGGGTTTACTATACGAGTACAACTGACATACTAGTATACAATAGCCTGGTTTACAATACCAGTACAACTGACACACTAGTCTAGCGTGGTGGCCAATGCCAGTACAACTGACACACTAATCCCTAATAGCGTGGTGTATAATGTCAGTACAACTAACACACTACTCCCCACTAGCATGGTGTCAATTGCCAGTACACATGACACACTAGTCCCCACTGGCATTGTGTACAATATAAGTACAACTGACGCTAGTCCCCTCTACCATGGTGTACAAATCAAAAACAACTGACGCAATTGTCTCTACTAGCGTGGTGTACAATAGCAGAACAACAGACACACTAGTCCGAACTAGCATTGAGTACAATACCAGTTCAACTGACACACTACTCTCCAGTAGCATGGTGTACAATGCAAGTACAACTGACACACTAGTTCTTACAGGCATGGTGTACAATAGCAGTACAAGTAACACACTAGTCCCCACTAGCATGGTGTACAAATCCAAAACAACTGCTACACGTGTCTCTACTAGCGTTTTGTACAATGCAAGTTCAATTGACACACTAGTCCCCACTGGCATGGTGTACAATGTCATTAAAACACACACTAGTCCCCACTAGCATGATGGTGGTGGTGTTGCTGGTGGTGGTGTTGGTTGTGGTGGTGTTGGTGGTTCTCTGGCGATGGTGTGGCTGGTGGTGGTGCTGCTGGGGTGGTGGTGGTGTTGCTGGTGGTGGTGGGGGTGTTGCTGGTAGTGGTGTTGTTGATGGTGGTGTTGGTGGTTGTGGTGTTTCTGGTGATGGTGTTGCTGAGGTGATGTTGCTTAGGTGGCTTTGGTGGTCTTGGAGTTGGTGGTGGTGGTGTTGCTGTTTGTGGTGTTGCTGCTGATGGTGTTGCTGGTGAGGGTGTTGCTGAGGTAGTGGTGTTGGTGGTGGATAATTTTTTTTTTTTAATTTTGCCCCAAGGGTTGAGTTTATTGGGCAGCGCAACTCATCTTGTGGGTGGACATACCGCCAAAGCAGCATGTACAACACTCCCTAAAAGGAAGAAAACCAGCTGGGTTATTCATCCTGTCACTTGTATCCAGACACAGCTGAGACTTGCTTAACTGACTCAAGTGAACAGCTCCTCAAACAAGAAGATTAACATCAACCCTTAAAAGCTTACGTTATCTTGCGGGTGCAAAATGGGGAAATCTTTTAAGAACAGTTTCAGTATTTGACAAATAGTGTTTTCCTAACTCAAACAATGTGGGGTTTATTATTCTACACATACTTCTAATGTCTCTCAGGTGTTCATATTCACGTGGATAGTGATCTAGGCGTTGTCCGTCACTCTCATCATAGATTCTGCATCTTCGCTGATCAACAGTTGTTTCTATTCCGTATCTCCATGGATATTTGTATCCAAGACGGATTCTCGCTATTACTGATTTTCTCCGGCGTCCTCCTCTTCGTCCATAATAATTGGGATTGCCAGCTGCAACCATGTTGTACCATCGTACAGATTCACTGGTTTGTGCTTATATCCTCCTTTCCTCAGTTACATTGTCACGGTGATGTTGCCTGACAATACCTCTAGCTTGTAGTAGAGTTTTGGGTATGAAATATTCAATATGGTCTCCTTCAGCGCCTTCAGCAGCCAGCACATCTGTTCGTTCATTCCCCCATATTCCAACATGGGAGGGGATCCACAGAAACTTGACGACTCTTCCCTGATTCGTAAGTACTCTCACAGCTTTCTTAATTTCAGCGACTATTGCAAGATTTTCTGCCCGATTTTTATTTAGGTTTTGAAGTACTGCTTTTGAATCAGTGCAAATCACTGAATCGTTAGTGTTTCGTTTAAGAAATCTTAACGCCATAACAATGGCATTTAAATCTGCTTGCGTTGAAGAGGCATAGTTCTCAATACGCGCTTTTTCTTCATTTCTGCGTTGGAAAGCATTATCCTTAATTACAGTGTATGCTGCACCAGCCCTGCAATTGACAGGATTAGATGGCCCGTCAGTGTACATTTGATCTAGTTCATCTCCGGCTTATTTATAAATTTTCTCGAGATTCTTATGCCTCATTCCTTGTGGAATCATGTTGGATTTTTTCATTGCCATTTCATTGATGATGATCTTGCATGAGTCATCCTCCCAGGGAGGTAACCTCTCTACAGGCAGGAGCTCACGGGCTTGCTCAAGCAGGTGAAGTTCTTCGAGGTAGCAGACTGATCTGTGATGTCATTTTTTGCTTCTCTTCTTTCCATTTGAATATAGCACAGAACTCAGTTTTTTCTTAGCAATATCATTGTATTGGGGATCTCTGGCTATCCTAATTGCAAGCTTAGCATTCAGCTCCTTAATTGTGCTTTTAACACTGGGGAGGGACAACAACTCTTAGATTAGACGTTTTGGCAGTTCTTGGAACTCCAAGAATGATTGTCATGGCTTCATTCTGAATGCTTTCGAGCCTTTTCATATTACTTTCGGAGTAGGTGCATAAAACTGGTACGGCATAGTCTATGAGGGAGCGCACATAGGCTGTGAACATCATTTTAAGGACGCCAATAGAGGCTCCATGTCCATCCAGGTCATGGCTTTCAGTGCCCTGAGTCGACTTTTGCATTACTGAGGGTTACTGCGCCCAGGCGTACAGCGCGGAACTCGGAGACAGTGCTAAGTTTGAATATTAAGGTCGTCAACAAATGTATCAATGTCTTCTGGGATTTGGTTTTCCGTGAACCAGTCACTCATCTTGTTTATGAAGTGCGGCCTCATATCTGGTCCGACTAATAACCTTTTTCTTTTATTCGTCTCTTTCTTTCCCTTGCTCATGTCGACTGTGGTAATCAGTGCCCAGTGGTCACTACATAAACTGTGCACAATGTGTGTACTGGCATCTGTGACCTGTGCATTCAGCAGCAGAACATAATCTAATCTTCCACCTCTGAGGTGAGTTGGCTGTTCATCACCCAGGACCCTAAGGTTTACACTTCCCCTAACAAAGAGTGACAGTTTCCGTCCATTGACATTGGGCTGATGACAGTTGGCACCAAAGTGTGGGTGCTTGGCATTCAGGTTACCGACCAGCAGGGTAGGTTCTTCATTAACAAATTCAGGTAGTGTGTCAAGGTCAAGTTTACTCTGCGGCACATATAGGTTGATTATATGTAGGGAATTATTGTTTAAGTGAAGGGTTACCCCCAGTGATTCATACTCATCCCCCATGTGGAGGTCATCAATAATCTGTGCAGGAATGTTGTTACTTACAAAGGTAGTGAGGCCCCGTTTTCTTTCCCCAGCTGGAAGGGAGAACTTCTGATAACCTATGAATCTTGGGTTGAAGTCATCACCCACCAGTGTTTCTTGTAGCACTATCACATCAATGTGGTGTTCATGGACGTACTGTATGATGCCATTAATTCTATTGCGAACTCCATTGCAATCCATTGTAGTATAGTGAGACGTTCTTCCCCGTTAGTTTGAAGTTGTTTGCTAATAGATGCACTTTCAGCATAATTATGATGTTCACTTTCGTTATTAGATATTCTGTGGTGACCGGTGAGTGCACTGGTGTTACTGTGTGCACCGGTGTTAGTGTGCTCTGATGTTCCTGTGCTCACTGGTGTTACTGGGTGCACTGGTGTTGCTGAGTGCACTGGTGTTACTAGGTGCACTGGGGGAACTGTGTGCACTGATGTTATGGAACCATTGTTGTGTCTGCTGTCATATACCATGCCAGCTTGTGCTGCATCACCTTGTACCAGACTCTGTCATGTTGGCCCTTCACATGATGGACTCTGCTGTAGCAGGAGCGGGAGGATTTGGTCCTGTGTCCTATTAATTTTAAAAGGGCGTTCCCAAGTTCTGTTGGGAACGCAAATAATGCTCTTTGCATTATTTCTTGGACCGCTGGATGATTTCGTATCATATTATCAAGTATTGTTTTAATGTGATTTTGGGTGATGAATTCTGGGGGGTCAGGAAGAGAGCTGGTTGGTGTGATAGGAGGGGGATGGGGGGGTAGTTGGGACGCAGAGGAGAGGTCTGCTTCTGAGGCATGGGGGGAGGGGATGTTGGGGGTGGTGGTGGTGATGGTGGTGGTGGTGGTGTTGGTGTTGGTGGTGTTGGTGTTGCAGGTTCTGGTGTTGGTGGTGTTGGTGTTGCAGGTTCTGGTGTTGCTGGTGTTGGTGTTGCAGGTTCTGGTGTTGCTGGTGTTGGTGTTGCAGGTTCTGGTGTTGCTGGTGGTGGTGTTGCAGGTTCTGGTGTTGCTGGGGTGGTGTTGCAGGTTCTGGTGTTGCTGGGGTGGTGTTGCAGGGCGTGGTAGTGGGGTGAGAGGCGTGGTAGTGGCGGGGTGTATGGCATGGTAGTGGCGTGGTGTGAGCGTGGTAGTGGCGTGGTGTGAGGCGTGGTAGTGGCATGGTGTGAGGCGTGGTAGTTGCGTGGAGTGAGGCGTGGTAGTGGGGTGTATGGCATGGTAGTGGCGTGGTGTGAGCGTGGTAGTGGCGTGGTGTGAGTGTGGTAGTGGTATGGTGTGAGGCGTGGTAGTGGCATGGTGTGAGGCGTGGTAGTGGCGGGGTGTGAGGCGTGGTAGTTGCGTGGTGTGAGGCGTGGTAGTGGCGGGGTGTGAGGCGTGGTAGTGGCGGGGTGTGAGGCGTGGTAGTGGCGGGGTGTGAGGCGTGGTGTGAGGCGTGGTAGTGGCGTGGTGTGAGGCGTGGTAGTGGCGTGGTGTAAGGCGTGGTAGTGGCGTAGAGTGAGGCGTGGTAGTGGCGTGGTGTGAGGCGTGGTAGTGGCATGGTGTGTGCGTGGTAGTGGCGTGGAGTGAGGCGTGGTAGTGGCGTGGTGTGAGGCGTGGTAGTGGCATGGTGTAAGGCGTGGTATTGGCGTGGAGTGAGGCGTGGTAGTGGCGTGGTGTAAGGCTTGGTAGTGGCATGGTGTAAGGCGTGGTAGTGGCGTGGTGTAAGGCGTGGTAGTGGCATGGTGTGAGGCGTGGTAGTGGCATGGTGTAAGGCGTGGTATTGGCGTGGAGTGAGGCGTGGTAGTGGCGTGGTGTAAGGCGTGGTAGTGGCATGGTGTAATGCGTGGTAGTGGCATGGTGTAAGGCGTGGTAGTGGCGGGGTGTGAGGCGTGGTAGTGGCATGGTGTAAGGCGTGGTAGTGGCATGGTGTGAGGCGTGGTAGTGGCATGGTGTGAGGCGTGGTAGTGGCGTAGAGTGAGGCGTGGTAGTGGCGTGGTGTGAGGCGTGGTTGTGGCATGGTGTGAGGCGTGGTAGTGGCGTGGTAGTGGCAGGGTGTGAGGCGTGGTAGTGGCGTGGTGTGAGGCGTGGTAGTGGCATGGTGTGAGGCGTGGTAGTGGCGTGGTGTAAGGCGTGGTAGTGGCATGGTGTGAGGCGTGGTAGTGGCATGGTGTAAGGCGTGGTATTGGCGTGGAGTGAGGCGTGGTAGTGGCGTGGTGTAAGGCGTGGTAGTGGCATGGTGTAAGGCGTGGTAGTGGCGGGGTGTAAGGCGTAGTAGTGGCGGGGAGCAAGGCGTGGTAGTGGCGTGGTGTGAGGCGTGGTAGTGCCGTGGTGTAAGGCGTGGTAGTGGCGGGGTGTAAGGCGTGGTAGTGGCGGGGTGTGAGGCGTGGTAGTGGCGGGGTGTGAGGCGTGGTAGTGGCGTGGTGTGAGGCGTGGTAGTGGCGTGGTGTGAGGCGTGGTAGTGGCGGGGTGTGAGGCGTGGTAGTGGCGGGGTGTGAGGCGTGGTATTGGGAAGGTGTAAGGCGTGGTAGTGGCGGGGTGTAAGGCGTGGTAGTGGCGGGCTGTGAGGCGTGGTAGTGGCATGGTGTGAGGCGTGGTAGTGGCAGGGTGTGAGGCGTGGTAGTGGCGTGGAGTGAGGCGTGGTAGTGGGGTGTAAGGCATGGTAGTGGCGTGGTGTGCGCGTGGTAGTGGCGTGCTGTGAGTGTGGTAGTGGCATGGTGTGAGGCGTGGTAGTGGCGGGGTGTGAGGTAGTAGTGTAAAGTACGACTAGAACCGCGCGCACCAGCTGCCAGCTGGCACTCCATGGAGTGCCAGCCGACAGGTGGAGCGCAGGTGTCTAGTCGCACAGGTTTTGGGGGGAATTTCCCGGAAGTTTTGGCGTGTTTCGGATGCGTGCGAGCGTGTTGTGTTTGGGTATGTGGTCATGAAAGAGGGGAGGTCATGTTGATGAGTGCCAGGTGGTGCGCGGGTGTCTAGTCACAGGGTGTAAGGGAATTTCCCGGAAGTTTGGTGCGTGGCGGACTTGAGTGGCGGGCGAGCAGGTGCAGCCCCCCACCCCGCGCGCGCGGGTCTAGTCCTCGGGGGTTAAGGTAAGTGGTCAGGAAAGATTGGAGATCTTGTTGTGTGAGAGTAAGTGGTGGAGTAAGAGGAAGGAGTGAAATGAATATGTGTGTGTTTAGCAAGTGATAGAGTAAGAAAATAGAAGGAAGATTGAGGAAGGAGTAAAAGAGTTGATCGTGAGTTAGTGTGTAGATGAGAGGAGAAGGCAACACAGTCTGTTATGTTGTTTTGGGTGTGGGTTGGATGGAGCTTCCCCTTCGTCTGGAGAGAGTGCTCTGAGCCATTACGTGGTTAGACAAACCATTAGCCCCCCCTACAGGAAGTCGCAAGTGTTGAGGGGTGAGAGAGCACTCTCCTGCAGAAGTTGGCCATTCCCTTGGGTCATTTGTCTTCAGAGTGTTGATGTTCGTCCCACGGCGACTCCCCATACACTGCGGATTTCCGGTAAGGAGGCGCGAGATACTTACGACAGACCTACACCTGTCAGCCATCAATCAATCACTCCCCACCCCTCATCAATACCATCAACCATTGTTCCGTGCATTCTCTTTTAGTATGTGTAAGCTATATCGCAACGTGATCAACATGGCGAGAGCAATAACGAGGGAAAAGTAAACACATTATATAAATTTATTCCGCGACGGGGTAAGCGTACTGGTCGCAGGTTGGAGCCCGACTGATCAACTTTCCAACTAGTCCGGGTATTTCTCCCCCGACACCGGAAGTGGTGGGGCGCCCATTACCATTGCGTTTCGCCAGGGTCCGCGATGGCGGGTGCCACGCGTCGGTCTGTCTCTGTCTCTGTCTCTGTCTCTGTCTCTGTTTATCTCTGTCTCTCTGTCGGTCTGTCTCTGTATGTCTGTCTCTGTCTCTGTCTCTCTCTCTGTCTATCTCTGTCTCTCTGACGGTCTGTCTCTGTATGTCTGTCTCTGTCTCTGTCTCTCTCTCTCTCTCTCTGTCCATCTCTGTCTCTCTGTCAGTCTGTCTCTGGCTCTGTCTCTATCTCTCTCTCTCTCTCTCTCTCTCTCTCTCTCTCTCTCTCTCTCTCTCTCTCTCTCTCTCTCTCTCTCTCTCTCTCTCTCTCTCTCTCTCTCTCTCTCTCTCTCTCTCTCTCTCTCTCTCTCTCTCTCTCTCTCTCTCACCCTCTCTAAAGTCCACCACACAGCACTTCACTTAGTAAATTCAGTCAAAGTCAGTAGGTTGGCGTTTACTAAAAGAGAGAAACATTTCACATCGTCACGGAGACGCGATCTATACCTACAAATTGTTCTTGTTAACTGTGATCACAACATCGGCCGGCCCAAATAAATATCATTGAAATGTATGCATGTTTATCAAGTCATAAGCTGGTCTTCAATCTTATTATTATAACAAATCATAATTTGCTGTTCTCTCTCTCTCTCTCTCTCGCTCTGCCTCTCTGTCTCTCTCTCTCTGTCTCTCTGTCTCTCTCTCTCTCTCTCTCTCTCTCTCTCTCTCTCTCTCTCTCTATCTCTCTGTCTCTCAGTCTCTCTCGCTCTCTCTCTCTCTCTCTCACTCTGCCTCTCTGTCTCTCTCTCTGTCTCTCTGTCTCTCTCTCTGTCTCTCTGTCTCTCTCTCTCTCTCTGTCTCTCTGTCTCTCTGTCTCTGTCTCTCTCTCTCTCTCTCTCTCTCTCTCTCTCTCTCTCTCTCTCTCTCTCTCTCTCTCTCTCTCTCTCTCTCTCTCTCTCTCTCTCTCTCTCTCTCTCTCTCTCTCTCTCTCTCTCTCTCTCTCTCTCTCTCTCTCTCTCTCTCTCTCTCTCTCTCTATCTCTCTATCTCTCTATCTCTCTGTCTGTCTGTCTGTCTGTCTGTCTGTCTGTCTCTCTCTCTCTCTCTCTCTCTCTCTCTCTCTCTCTCTCTCTCTCTCTCTCTCTCTCTCTCTCTCTCTCTCTCTCTCTCTCTCTCTCTCTCTCTCTCTCTCTCTCTCTCTCTCTCTCTCTCTCTCTCTCTCTCTCTCTCTCTCCAGATCATTTAGTAGTTGGGAAAGTAACATCATTTCCTTTCTCCTGCTGCCGCTGTTCACGTATCTTGCTCCATCAAGGCTGTCTCTCTTAAGACCTACGTCATCCAATGTAAACACCAATCGATGAGAATAAGACCGGTGAGTCGATAGTGAAATAGGTCTGGGTTAAGTCTGTTTTTCAGTTCTTGTATCACAGTCAATGTAGCGTAATGGGAAACCAGTCTTTCTACTGCCTACATAAATAGCGTTTGAAAATGTATGCAAGTCTAGACAAACTCCTATAGCCCTTACATTCTAACACAAATAAAATATTAGCACACGATTGCATCGCATTATATCATCATTAAGTAACGTAGAGATCAACTTTCTGGCTGTTGTCCGAATATCATTATTGAAATGTGAACTCATTTAGCCAAACACAATATCTCCATTACATCTCTTAGCATATGAATATTATGGTATACCAGTTTTAACCCTGTATAACACAATGTAACGTAACGCAACGTACCGCAAATCAACTTTCTACAGACCAAATATCGTTTTTAAATGAAAGTATGTCATAGTCCATCTTCATTACATCTCTCACCATATAAAATATTGGCGTCTACCCCTTTTAGCCCTCTGTAACACAATGTAACGCAACGTAACGTAACGCAAATCAACTTTTGCAGACCAAAATGTCATTTTGAAACGGAAAGTGTGGGATTAGTCCTTATTCATTACATCTCTCACCATATAAAATATTGACCTCTACCCCTTTTAGCCCTCTGTAACACAATGTAACGCAACGTAACGTAACGCAAATCAACTTTTTGCAGTCCAAATGTCATTTTGAAACGGAAAGTGAGGGTTAGACCATCTCCATTACATCTCTTACCATATAAATAATTGATGGCTACCCCTTTCAGCCCTCTGTAACACAATGTAACACAACGTAACGTATCGCAAATCGACTTTTTGCAATCCAAAATGTCATTTTTAAATGAAAGTATGACTTAGTCCATCTTCATTACATCTCTAACCATATAAAATATTGGCGTCTACCCCTTTTAACCCTCTGTAACACAATGTAACGCAACGTAGCATAACGCAAATCAACTTTTTGCAGTCCAAATGTCATTTTGAAACGGAATTACTGAGATGTAAACTGGATGGTTGAGCCAACCAATACATGGTTTGTGATAGTAATATTTTATTTTTTACGATGGAGAAACTTTAAACTAAAAAATGAGCTCGCAAGGAGGGATGTCTATGTTCAGTAAACAGTTACTGAGCTGTAAACTGAATGGTTGAGCTACCGATACATGGCTGGTGATAGTAATATTTTATTTTTTACGATGTAGAAGCTTAAAACTAAAAAAATAAGGTTGCATGGATGGATAACAATGATCAGTAAACAGTTACTGAGATGTAAACTGAATGGTAGTGTCATCCAATACCTGGTTACTGATAATAGCATTTCACGATGAGAAAACCTTATGACCACACATGTAGCGATTTTGCATTCAGTAAACACTTACTGAGATGTAAACTGAATGCCGGAGCAGGCCAATACAAGGATTGTGATAGTAATATTTTATTTTTATTTACGATGGAGAAACTTAAACTAAAAATGAGGTCCCATGGAGGGATATCTATGTTCAGTAAACTGTTACTGAGATGTAAACTGGATGGTCCACCCACCCAATACCTGGCTAGTGATAATAGCATTTCACGATGGAAAACCTTATCCTAAACTAAAAATGAGCTCACATGAAAAGATTTTCACTTACTGAGATGTTAACTGAATGGTTGAGCTATCCGATGCACGGCTGGTGATAGTAATATTTTATTTTTACGATGTAGAAACTTAAAACTAAAAATGAGGTTGCATGGATGGATAACAATGTTCAGTAAACAGTTACTGAGATGTAAACTGAATGGTAGTGTCATCCAATACCTGGTTACTGATAATAGCATTTCACAATGGAAAAACCTTATCCTAAACTAAAAATGAGCTCACATGAAAAGATTTTCACTTACTGAGATGTTAACTGAATGTCTGAGCTATCCAATAGCGGTATTAATTCAAGATGTAAAACTTTAAACTAAACTAAAATGAGTGCACATGAAGTGATTCTCACGTTCATTAAACACATACTACGTTGATGACTGAATGACAGAGACATCCAATACGTGGTTGATGATAACCGTATTAATGACATTGATAATAAGAGGTCTTGAACTAGATACGGGCTGTGGGGGCAACAAAGCTGCGATATTGAAAAGAAACTGAACTGAATTTGAAATTTGATTAATATATGTAATGTGAGGCCGATCTACTGGAAAACAGTAAACAAACTTTATTTGAAAAAGAATATGAGAAGACTGTAAAGCTGTGTGGCGCGAAAATGATAAAAAAATAAGAAGAGATGGTCTTCATAAACATAACATAACATATCCATGGCCGTAATTAATACAGTGTGAACTCTCTTAAACTATGCACACCATGAAATCTCGTCACTAGGCATAACTTGTCACTCTGCGAAACAAATTATTGACTATAGTGCGACAGTGAGAATAAAAATGACCACTTATGTTTTGGAGTGCTATTTTAGTCAAGAAATACTGTAAAGGATGATTATTGACTAAAGGGAATTTCGCAGACTGGAGGTGTTTGATGTGTTGAACTGCTTAAAGGAAGCATATTTGCTAGAAAAAATTCCTGTGAAATAACGCTTGTTATATGTTTTGACTACCTAGCTAATAGCATATTGCATGGTTAATAATGAAATGAAATGTCACATTTTTGTCTGACTCACTTAGCACGAGTGAAGAGATAACAATGAAAAAAAACTGGCAAAGGTTGAAAAACTCTGTGAAATCATATCTGTTATGATAAGTTTTGACTAGCTGCACGCTATGTTTGCCTTCTCTCTCTAATCTACACACGCGATATGAAATGTGAATTTTGTTGACTGAAAGGAGTTTGATGATACGAATAGTAATTGCCGACATTGAGCATAATCTCAAAAACATAGTTTCTGCAAAAAAAAAAATAACATTAAATTAGATGCGAGCTGCGATTTGAAAACAGAAGATGTGTGATGTGTGGCTTATTGTGTGGACTCTGGAGATATGATCTCCACATATAAGTTTCTCAAGAAAAACGGTAATATTTTTCTTGTGTTTTGATGTAATGGCTAAACATGGATGTCATTTTCAATAATGTTATTTGCTCATCCGACAAAGATGATTTTCCCCGTTACGTTACATTGTGTTACAGAGGGCTAAAACTTGTAGACTGTAATATTCTTATGGAAGGAGATGTAATGGAGATGGAGTAAGTCCTACTTTATTTAAAAATGTCATTTTGGGCTGTAAAAGTTGATTTGCGTTACGTTACATTGTGTTAGAGGGCTAAAACTGGTAGAGGACAATATTATATGGTAAGAGATGTGCTAAGTCATACTTTCATTTAAAAATGACATTTTGGACTGCAAAAAGTTGATTTGCGATACGTTACGGTGAGTTACATTGTGTTACAGAGGGCTAAAAGGGGTAGTCACCAATTAATTATATGGTAGAGATGTAATGGAAATGGGCTAACCCTCACTTTCCGTTTCAAAATGACATTTGGACTGCAAAAAGTTGATTTGCGTTATGCTACGTTGCGTTACATTGTGTTACAGAGGGCTGAAAGGGGTAGCCATCAATTATTTATATGGTAAGAGATGTAATGGAGATGGTCTAACCCTCACTTTCCGTTTCAAAATGACATTTGGACTGCAAAAAGTTGATTTGCGTTATGCTACGTTGCGTTACATTGTGTTACAGAGGGCTAAAAGGGGTAGACGCCAATATTTTATATGGTTAGAGATTTAATGAAGATGGACTAAGTCATACTTTCATTTAAAAATGACATTTTGGATTGCAAAAAGTCGATTTGCGATACGTTACGTTGTGTTACATTGTGTTACAGAGGGCTAAAAGGGGTAGCCATCAATTATTTATATGGTAAGAGATGTAATGGAGATGGTCTAACCCGCACTTTCCGTTTCAAAATGACATTTTGGACTGCAAAAAGTTGATTTGCGTTACGTTACGTTGCGTTACATTGTGTTACAGAGGGCTAAAAGGGGTAGAGGTCAATATTTTATATGGTGAGAGATGTAATGAATAAGGACTAATCCCACACTTTCCGTTTCAAAATGACATTTTGGTCTGCAAAAGTTGATTTGCGTTACGTTACGTTGCGTTACATTGTGTTACAGAGGGCTAAAAGGGGTAGACGCCAATATTTTATATGGTGAGAGATGTAATGAAGATGGACTATGACATACTTTCATTTTAAAACGATATTTGGTCTGTAGAAAGTTGATTTGCGGTACGTTGCGTTACGTTACATTGTGTTATACAGGGTTAAAACTGGTATACCATAATATTCATATGCTAAGAGATGTAATGGAGATATTGTGTTTGGCTAAATGAGTTCACATTTCAATAATGATATTCGGACAACAGCCAGAAAGTTGATCTCTACGTTACTTAATGATGATATAATGCGATGCAATCGTGTGCTAATATTTTATTTGTGTTAGAATGTAAGGGCTATAGGAGTTTGTCTAGACTTGCATACATTTTCATACGCTATTTATGTAGGCAGTAGAAAGACTGGTTTCCCATTACGCTACATTGACTGTGATACAAGAACTGAAAAACAGACTTAACCCAGACCTATTTCACTATCGACTCACCGGTCTTATTCTCATCGATTGGTGTTTACATTGGATGACGTAGGTCTTAAGAGAGACAGCCTTGATGGAGAAAGATACGTGAACAGCGGCAGCAGGAGAAAGGAAATGATGTTACTTTCCCAACTACTAAATGATCTGGAGAGAGAGAGAGAGAGAGAGAGAGAGAGAGAGAGAGAGAGAGAGAGAGAGAGAGAGAGAGAGAGAGAGAGAGAGAGAGAGAGAGAGAGAGAGAGACAGACAGACAGACAGACAGACAGACAGACAGACAGACAGACAGAGAGATAGAGAGATAGAGAGATAGAGAGATAGAGAGATAAAGAGAGAGAGAGAGAGAGAGAGAGAGAGAGAGAGAGAGAGAGAGAGAGAGAGAGAGAGAGAGAGAGAGAGAGAGAGAGAGAGAGAGAGAGAGAGAGACAGAGAGACAGAGAGACAGAGAGAGAGAGAGAGACAGAGAGACAGAGAGAGAGACAGAGAGACAGAGAGAGAGAGACAGAGAGGCAGAGCGAGAGAGAGAGAGAGAGAGAACAGCAAATTATGATTTGTTATAATAATAAGATTGAAGACCAGCTTATGACTTGATAAACATGCATACATTTCAATGATATTTATTTGGGCCGGCCGATGTTGTGATCACAGTTAACAAGAACAATTTGTAGGTATAGATCGCGTCTCCGTGACGATGTGAAATGTTTCTCTCTTTTAGTAAACGCCAACCTACTGACTTTGACTGAATTTACTAAGTGAAGTGCTGTGTGGTGGACTTTAGAGAGGGTGAGAGGGAGAGAGAGAGAGAGAGAGAGAGAGAGAGAGAGAGAGAGAGAGAGAGAGAGAGAGAGAGAGAGAGAGAGAGAGAGAGAGAGAGAGAGAGAGAGAAAGAGAGAGAGAGAGAGAGAGAGAGAGAGAGAGAGAGAGAGAGAGAGAGAGAGAGAGAGAGAGAGAGAGAGAGAGAGAGAGAGAGAGAGATAGAGACAGAGCCAGAGACAGACTGACAGAGAGACAGAGATGGACAGAGAGAGAGAGAGACAGAGACAGAGACAGACATACAGAGACAGACCGTCAGAGAGACAGAGATAGACAGAGAGAGAGACAGAGACAGAGACAGAGACAGACATACAGAGACAGACCGACAGAGAGACAGAGATAAACAGAGAGAGAGACAGAGACAGAGACAGAGACAGACATACAGAGACAGACCGACAGAGAGACAGAGATAAACAGAGACAGAGACAGAGACAGAGACAGAGACAGAGACAGAGACAGACCGACGCGTGGCACCCGCCATCGCGGACCCTGGCGAAACGCAATGGTAATGGGCGCCCCACCACTTCCGGTGTCGGGGGAGAAATACCCGGACTAGTTGGAAAGTTGATCAGTCGGGCTCCAACCTGCGACCAGTACGCTTACCCCGTCGCGGAATAAATTTATATAATGTGTTTACTTTTCCCTCGTTATTGCTCTCGCCATGTTGATCACGTTGCGATATAGCTTACACATACTAAAAGAGAATGCACGGAACAATGGTTGATGGTATTGATGAGGGGTGGGGAGTGATTGATTGATGGCTGACAGGTGTAGGTCTGTCGTAAGTATCTCGCGCCTCCTTACCGGAAATCCGCAGTGTATGGGGAGTCGCCGTGGGACGAACATCAACACTCTGAAGACAAATGACCCAAGGGAATGGCCAACTTCTGCAGGAGAGTGCTCTCTCACCCCTCAACACTTGCGACTTCCTGTAGGGGGGGCTAATGGTTTGTCTAACCACGTAATGGCTCAGAGCACTCTCTCCAGACGAAGGGGAAGCTCCATCCAACCCACACCCAAAACAACATAACAGACTGTGTTGCCTTCTCCTCTCATCTACACACTAACTCACGATCAACTCTTTTACTCCTTCCTCAATCTTCCTTCTATTTTCTTACTCTATCACTTGCTAAACACACACATATTCATTTCACTCCTTCCTCTTACTCCACCACTTACTCTCACACAACAAGATCTCCAATCTTTCCTGACCACTTACCTTAACCCCCGAGGACTAGACCCGCGCGCGCGGGGTGGGGGGCTGCACCTGCTCGCCCGCCACTCAAGTCCGCCACGCACCAAACTTCCGGGAAATTCCCTTACACCCTGTGACTAGACACCCGCGCACCACCTGGCACTCATCAACATGACCTCCCCTCTTTCACGACCACATACCCAAACACAACACGCTCACACGCGTCCGAAACACGCCAAAACTTCCGGGAAATTCCCCCCAAAACCTGTGCGACTAGACACCTGCGCTCCACCTGTCGGCTGGCACTCCATGGAGTGCCAGCTGGCAGCTGGTGCGCGCGGTTCTAGTCGTACTTTACACTACTTGAGGCGTGGTAGTGGCGGGGTGTGAGGCGTGGTAGTGGCAAGGTGTAAGGCGTGGTAGTGGCGGGGTTTAAGGCGTGGTAGTGGCGGGGTGTGAGGCGTGGTAATGGCAAGGTGTAAGGCGTGGTAGTGGCGTGGTGTAAGGCGTGGTAGTGGCATGGTGTGAGGCGTGGTAGTGGCATGGTGTGAGGCGTGGTAGTGGCGTGGTGTGAGGCGTGGTAGTGGCATGGTGTAAGGCGTGGTAGTGGCATGGTGTGAGGCGTGGTAGTGGCATGGTGTGAGGCGTGGTAGTGGCATGGTGTGAGGCGTGGTAGTGGCATGGTGTGAGGCGTGGTAGTGGCGTGGTGTAAGGCGTGGTAGTGGCGGGGTGTAAGGCGTGGTAGTGGCGTGGTGTGAGGCGTGGTAGTGGCGGGGTGTAAGGCGTGGTAGTGGCGTAGAGTGAGGCGTGGTAGTGGCATTGTGTGAGGCGTGGTAGTGGCGTGGTGTAAGGCGTGGTAGTGGCGGGGTGTAAGGCGTGGTATTGGCGTGGAGTGAGGCGTGGTAGTGGCGGGGTGTAAGGCGTGGTAGTGGCGTAGAGTGAGGCGTGGTAGTGGCGTTGTGTGAGGCGTGGTAGTGGCATAGTGTGTGCGTGGTAGTGGCGTGGAGTGAGGCGTGGTAGTGGCGTGGTGTGAGGCGTGGTAGTGGCATGGTGTAAGGCGTGGTATTGGCGTGGAGTGAGGCGTGGTAGTAGCGTGGTGTAAGGCGTGGTAGTGCCATGGTGTAAGGCGTGGTAGTGGCGTGGTGTAAGGCGTGGTAGTGGCATGGTGTAAGGCGTGGTAGTGGCATGGTGTAAGGCGTGGTAGTGGCGGGGTGTGAGGCGTGGTAGTGGCATGGTGTAAGGCGTGGTAGTGGCATTGTGTGAGGCGTGGTAGTGGCATGGTGTGAGGCGTGGTAGTGGCGTAGAGTGAGGCGTGGTAGTGGCGTGGTGTGAGGCGTGGTAGTGGCATGGTGTGATGCGTGGTAGTGGCGTGGTAGTGGCATGGTGTGAGGCGTGGTAGTGGCGTGGTGTGAGGCGTGGTAGTGGCGTGGTGTAAGGCGTGGTAGTGGCATGGTGTAAGGCGTGGTAGTGGCGGGGTGTAAGGCGTGGTAGTGGCGGGGAGTAAGGCGTGGTAGTGGCGAGGTGTGAGACGTGGTAGTGCCGTGTTGTAAGGCGTGGTAGTGGCGGGGTGTAAGGCGTGGTAATGGCGGGGTGTGAGGCGTGGTAGTGGCGGGGTGTGAGGCGTGGTAGTGGCGTGGTGTAAGGCGTGGTAGTGGCATGGTGTAAGGCGTGGTAGTGGCGTGGTGTGAGGCGTGGTAGTGGCGTGGTGTAAGGCGTGGTAGTGGCATGGTGTAAGGCGTGGTAGTGGCGTGGTGTGAGGCGTGGTAGTGGCATGGTGTAAGGCGTGGTAGTGGCGGGGTGTGAGGCGTGGTAGTGGCGGGGTGTAAGGGGTGGTAGTGGCATTGTGTGAGGCGTGGTAGTGGCGAGGTGTGAGGCGTGGTAGTGGCGTAATGTAAGGCGTGGTAGTGGCGGGGTGTAAGGCGTGATAGTGGCGGGGTGTAAGGCGTGGTAGTGGCATGGTGTGAGGCGTGGTAGTGGCGTGGTGTAAGGCGTGATAGTGGCGGGGTGTAAGGCGTGGTAGTGGCGGGGAGTGAGGCGTGGTAGTGGCGGGGTGTGAGGCGTGGTAGTGGCATGGTGTGAGGCGTGGTAGTGGCATAGTGTAAGGCGTGGTAGTGGCGTGGTGTAAGGCGTGGTAGTGGCGGGGTGTAAGGCGTGGTAGTGGCGGGGTGTAAGGCGTGGTAGTGGCGGGGTGTAAGGCGTGGTAGTGGCGGGGTGTAAGGCGTGGTAGTGGCGTGGTGTAAGGCGTGGTAGTGGCGGGGTGTGAGGCGTGGTAGTGGCATGGTGTGAGGCGTAGTAGTGGCGGGGTGTGAGGCGTGGTAGTGGCATGGTGTGAGGCGTGGTAGTGGCGGGGTGTAAGGCGTGGTAGTGGCGTGGTGTAAGGCGTGGTAGTGGCGGTGTGTAAGGCGTGGTAGTGGCGGGGTGTGAGGCGTGGTAGTGGCATGGTGTGAGGCGTGGTAGTGGCGGGGTGTAAGGCTTGGTAGTGGCGGGGTGTAAGGCGTGGTAGTGGCATGTGTAAGGCGTGGTAGTGGCGGGGTGTGAGGCGTGGTAGTGGCATGGTGTAAGGCGTGGTAGTGGCGGGGTGTAAGGCGTGGTAGTGGCGTGGTGTAAGGCGTGGTAGTGGCATGGTGTAAGGCGTGGTAGTGGCGTGGTGTAAAGCGTGGTAGTGGCAAGGTGTAAGGCGTGGTAGTGGCAAGGTGTAAGGCGTGGTAGTGGCGTGGTGTAAGGCGTGGTAGTGGCGGGGTGTAAGGCGTGGTAGTGGCAAGGTGTAAGGCGTGGTAGTGGCAAGGTGTGAGGCGTGGTAGTGGCATGGTGTAAGGCGTGGTAGTGGCGTGGTGTAAAGCGTGGTAGTGGCAAGGTGTAAGGCGTGGTAGTGGCAAGGTGTAAGGCGTGGTAGTGGCGTGGTGTAAGGCGTGGTAGTGGCAAGGTGTAAGGCGTGGTAGTGGCGTGGTGTAAGGCGTGGTAGTGGCGTGGTGTGAGGCGTGGTAGTGGCGTGGTGTGAGGCGTGGTAGTGGCGTGGTGTAAGGCGTGGTAGTGGCATGGTGTAAGGCGTGGTAGTGGCGGGGTGTAAGGCGTGGTAGTGGCGGGGAGTAAGGCGTGGTAGTGGCGAGGTGTGAGGCGTGGTAGTGGCGTAATGTAAGGCGTGGTAGTGGCGGGGTGTAAGGCGTGGTAGTGGCGGGGTGTAAGGCGTGGTAGTGACATGGTGTGAGGCGTGGTAGTGGCGTGGTGTAAGGCGTGATAGTGGCGGGGTGTAAGGCGTGGTAGTGGCGGGGAGTGAGGCGTGGTAGTGGTGGGGTGTGAGGCGTGGTAGTGGCATGGTGTGAGGCGTGGTAGTGGCATAGTGTAAGGCGTGGTAGTGGCGTGGTGTAAGGCGTGGTAGTGGCGGGGTGTAAGGCGTGGTAGTGGCGGGGTGTAAGGCGTGGTAGTGGCGGGGTGTAAGGCGTGGAAGTGGCGGGGTGTAAGGCGTGGTAGTGGCGTGGTGTAAGACGTGGTAGTGGCGGGGTGTGAGGCGTGGTAGTGGCATGGTGTGAGGCGTAGTAGTGGCGGGGTGTGAGGCGTGGTAGTGGCATGGTGTGAGGCGTGGTAGTGGCGGGGTGTAAGGCGTGGTAGTGGCGTGGTGTAAGGCGTGGTAGTGGCGGTGTGTAAGGCGTGGTAGTGGCGGGGTGTGAGGCGTGGTAGTGGCATGGTGTGAGGCGTGGTAGTGGCGGGGTGTAAGGCTTGGTAGTGGCGGGGTGTAAGGCGTGGTAGTGGCATGTGTAAGGCGTGGTAGTGGCGGGGTGTGAGGCGTGGTAGTGGCATGGTGTAAGGCGTGGTAGTGGCGGGGTGTAAGGCGTGGTAGTGGCGTGGTGTAAGGCGTGGTAGTGGCATGGTGTAAGGCGTGGTAGTGGCGTGGTGTAAGGCGTGGTAGTGGCAAGGTGTAAGGCGTGGTAGTGGCGTGGTGTAAGGCGTGGTAGTGGCGTGGTGTGAGGCGTGATAGTGGCATGGTGTGAGGCGTGGTATTGGCGTTGTGTGAGGCGTGGTAGTGGCATGGTGTAAGGCGTGGTAGTGGCATGGTGTAAGGCGTGGTAGTGGCATGGTGTGAGGCGTGGTAGTGGCGGGGTGTAAGGCGTGGTAGTGGCATGGTGTAAGGCGTGGTAGTGGCGGGGTGTAAGGCGTGGTAGTGGCGTGGTTTAAGGCGTGGTAGTGGCGGGGTGTAAGGCGTGGTAGTGGCGTGGTGTGAGGCGTGATAGTGGCATGGTGTGAGGCGTGGTATTGGCGTTGTGTGAGGCGTGGTAGTGGCATGGTGTAAGGCGTGGTAGTGGCATGGTGTAAGGCGTGGTAGTGGCATGGTGTGAGGCGTGGTAGTGGCGGGGTGTAAGGCGTGGTAGTGGCATGGTGTAAGGCGTGGTAGTGTCGTGGTGTAAGGCGTGGTAGTGGCAAGGTGTACGGCGTGGTAGTGGCAAGGTGTAAGGCGTGGTTGTGGCGTGGTGTAAGGCGTGGTACTGGCGTGGTGTAAGGCGTGGTAGTGGCAAGGTGTGCGGCGTGGTAGTGGCAAGGTGTGCGGCGTGGTAGTGGCGTGGTGTCAGGCATGGTAGTGGCGGGGTGTAAGGCGTGGTTGTGGCGTGGTGTGAGGCGTGGTAGTGGCGTGGTGTAAGGCGTGGTAGTGGCGTGGTGTGAGGCGTGGTAGTGACGTGGTGTAAGGCGTGGTGTGAGGCTTGGTAGTGGCGGTGTGTAAGGCGTGGTAGTGGCGGGGTGTAAGGCGTGGTAGTGGCGTGGTGTAAGGCGTGGTAGTGGCGGGGTGTAAGACGTGGTAGTGGCGTGGTGTAAGGCGTGGTAGTGGCATGGTGTAAGGCGTGGTAGTGGCGTGGTGTAAGGCGTGGTAGTGGCGGGGTGTAAGACGTGGTAGTGGCGTGGTGTAAGGCGTGGTAGTGGCGTGGTGTAAGGCGTTGTAGTGGCATGGTTTAAGCCGAGGTAGTGGCATGGTGTAAGGCGTGGTAGTGGCATGGTGTAAGGCGTGGTAGTGGCGGGGTGTAAGGCGTGGTAGTGGCAAGGTGTAAGGCGTGGTAGTGGCATGGTGTAAGGCGTGGTAGTGGCGGGGTGTAAGGCGTGGTAGTGGCGGGGTGTGAGGCATGGTAGTGGCATGGTGTAAGGCGTGGTAGTGGCATGGTGTCAGGCGTGTTAGTGGCAAGGGATCAGGCGTGGTAGTGGCGGGGTGTAAGGCGTGGTAGTGGCGTGGTGTGAGGCGTGGTAGTGGCGTGGTGTAAGGCATGGTAGTGGCGTGGTGTGAGGCGTGGTAGTGGCGTGGTGTAAGGCGTGGTAGTGGCGTGGTGTGAGGCGTGGTAGTGGCGTGGTGTAAGGCGTAATAGTGGCGTGGTGTGAGGCGTGGTAGTGGCGTGGTGTAAGGCGCGGTAGTGGCATGGTGTAAGGCGTGGTAGTGGCGTGGTGTAAGGCGTGGTAGTTTTGTGGTAGTGGCAAGGTGTAAGGCGTGGTGTATGGCGTGGTAGTGGCGTGGTGTAAGGCGTGGTAGTGGCATGGTGTTAGGCGTGGTAGTTTCGTGGTAGTGGCAAGGTGTAAGGCGTGGTAGTGGCGTGGTGTAAGGCGTGGTAGTGGCATGGTGTGAGGCGTGGTAGTGGCGTGGTGTAAGGCGTGAAAGTGGCGTGGTGTAAGGCGTGGTAGTGGCATGGTGTGAGGCGTGGTAGTTTCGTGGTAGTGGCAAGGTGTAAGGCGTGGTGGTGGCGTGGTGTAAGGCGTGGTAGTGGCATGGTGTGAGGCGTGGTAGTGGTGTGGTGTGAGGCGTGGTAATGGCATGGTGTGAGGCGTGGTAGTGGCATGGTGTGAGGCGTGGTAGTTTCGTGGTAGTGGCATTACGTAAGGCGTGGTAGTGGCGTGGTTTGAGGCGTGGTAGTGGCGTGGTGTGAGGCGTGGTAGTGGCGGGGTGTAAGGCGTGGTAGTGGCATGGTGTCAGGCGTGGTAGTGGCATGGTGTAAGGCGTGGTAGTGGCGTGGTGTTAGGCTTGGTAGTGGCATGGTGTGAGGCGTGGTAGTGGCGTGGTGTAAGGCGTGGTAGTGGCATGGTGTATGGCGTGGTAGTGGCATGGTGTAAGGCGTGGCAGTGGCATGGTGTGAAGCGTGGAAGTGGCATGGTGTAAGGCGTGGTAGTGGCATGGTGTGAGGCGTGGTAGTGGCATGGTGTAAGGGGTGGTAGTGGCATTGTGTGAGGCGTGGTAGTGGCGAGGTGTGAGGCGTGGTAGTGGCGTAATGTAAGGCGTGGTAGTGGCGGGGTGTAAGGCGTGGTAGTGGCGGGGTGTAAGGCGTGGTAGTGGCATGGTGTGAGGCATGGTAGTGGCATGGTGTAAGGCGTGGTAGTGGCATGGTGTAAGGCGTGGAAGTGGCGTGGTGTAAGACGTGGTAGTGGCATGGTGTGAGGCATGGTAGTGGCAAGGTGTAAGGCGTGGTAGTGGCATAGTGTAAGGCGTGGTAGTGGCGTGGTGTAAGGCGTGGTAGTGGCATGGTGTGAGGCGTGGTAGTGGCATGGTGTAAGGCGTGGTAGTGGTGGGGTGTGAGGCGTGGTAGTGGCGGGGTGTAAGGCGTGGTAGTGGCATAGTGTAAGGCGGGGTAGTGGCGTGGTGTGAGGCGTGGTAGTGGCGTGGTGTAAGGCATGGTAGTGGTGGGGTGTGAGGCGTGGTAGTGGCGTGGTGTAAGGCGTGGTAGTGGCATGGTGTAAGGCGTCTTAGTGGCATGGTGTAAGGCGTGGTAGTGGCATGGTGTAAGGCGTGGTAGTGGAGTGGTGTAAGGCGTGGTAGTGGCGGGGTGTAAGGCGTGGTAGTGGCGTGGTGTGAGGCGTGGTAGTGGCGTGGTAGTGGCGGGGTGTAAGGCGTGGTAGTGGCGTGGTGTAAGCCGTGGTAGTGGCGTGGTGTAAGGCGTGGTAGTGGCGTGGTGTAAGGTGTGGTAGTGGCGGGGTGTAAGGCGTGGTAGTGGCGTGGTGTAAGGCGTGGTAGTGGCGGGGTGTAAGGCGTGGTAGTGGCGTGGTGTAAGGCGTGGTAGTGGCGGGGTGTAAGGCGTGGTAGTGGCATGGTGTAAGGCATGGTAGTGGCATGTTGTAAGGCGTGGTAGTGGCGTGGTGTAAGGCGTGGTAGTGGCGGGGTGTAAGGCGTGGTAGTGGCGTGGTGTAAGGCGTGGTAGTGGCGGGGTGTAAGGCGTGGTAGTGGCATGGTTTAAGGCGTGGTAGTGGCATGGTGTAAGGCGTGGTAGTAGCGTGGTGTAAGGCGTGGTAGTGGCGTGGTGTATGGCGTGGTAGTGGCGTGGTGTAAGGCGTGGTAGTGGCGGGGTGTAAGGCGTGGTAGTGGCGTGGTGTAAGGCGTGGTAGTGGCGGGGTGTTAGGCGTGGTAGTGGCATGGTGTAAGGCATGGTAGTGGCATGGTGTAAGGCGTGGTAGTGGCGTGGTGTAAGGCGTGGTAGTGGCGGGGTGTATGGCGTGGTAGTGGCATGGTGTAAGGCGTGGTAGTGGCATGGTGTCAGGCGTGTTAGTGGCAAGGTGTCAGGCGTGGTAGTGGCGGGGTGTAAGGCGTGGTAGTGGCGTGGTGTGAGGCGTGGTAGTGGCGTGGTGTAAGGCGTGGTAGTGGCGTGGTGTGAGGCGTGGTAGTGGCGTGGTGTAAGGCGTGGTAGTGGCGTGGTGTGAGGCGTGGTAGTGGCGTGGTGTAAGGCGTAATAGTGGCGTGGTGTGAGGCGTGGTAGTGGCGTGGTGTAAGGCGCGGTAGTGGCATGGTGTAAGGCGTGGTAGTGGCGTGGTGTAAGGCGTGGTAGTTTTGTGGTAGTGGCAAGGTGTAAGGCGTGGTGTAAGGCGTGGTAGTGGCGTGGTGTAAGGCGTGGTAGTGGCATGGTGTTAGGCGTGGTAGTTTCGTGGTAGTGGCAAGGTGTATGGCGTGGTAGTGGCGTGGTGTAAGGCGTGGTAGTGGCATGGTGTGAGGCGTGGTAGTGGCGTGGTGTAAGGCGTGGTAGTGGCGTGGTGTAAGGCGTGGTAGTGGCATGGTGTGAGGCGTGGTAGTTTCGTGGTAGTGGCAAGGTGTAAGGCGTGGTGGTGGCGTGGTGTATGGCGTGGTAGTGGCATGGTGTGAGGCGTGGTAGTGGTGTGGTGTGAGGCGTGGTAATGGCATGGTGTGAGGCGTGGTAGTGGCATGGTGTGAGGCGTGGTAGTTTCGTGGTAGTGGCATTACGTAAGGCGTGGTAGTGGCGTGGTGTGAGGCGTGGTAGTTTCGTGGTAGTGGCATTACGTAAGGCGTGGTAGTGGCGTGGTGTGAGGCGTGGTAGTGGCGTGGTGTGAGGCGTGGTAGTGGCGGGGTGTAAGGCGTGGTAGTGGCATGGTGTCAGGCGTGGTAGTGGCATGGTGTCAGGCGTGGTAGTGGCATGGTGTCAGGCGTGGTAGTGACATGGTGTAAGGCGTGGTAGTGGCGTGGTGTGAGGCTTGGTAGTGGCATGGTGTGAGGCATGGTAGTGGCGTGGTGTAAGGCGTGGTAGTGGCATGGTGTATGGCGTGGTAGTGGCATGGTGTAAGGCGTGGCAGTGGCATGGTGTGAGGCGTGGAAGTGGCATGGTGTAAGGCGTGGTAGTGGCATGGTGTGAGGCGTGGTAGTGGCATGGTGTAAGGCGTGGTAGTGGCATGGTGTGAGGCATGGTAGTGGCATGGTGTAGGGCGTGGTAGTGGCATGGTGTAAGGCGTGGAAGTGGCGTGGTGTAAGACGTGGTAGTGGCATGGTGTGAGGCATGGTAGTGGCAAGGTGTAAGGCGTGGTAGTGGCATAGTGTAAGGCGTGGTAGTGGCGTGGTGTAAGGCGTGGTAGTGGCATGGTGTGAGGCGTGGTAGTGGCATGGTGTAAGGCGTGGTAGTGGTGGGGTGTGAGGCGTGGTAGTGGCGGGGTGTAAGGCGTGGTAGTGGCATAGTGTAAGGCGGGGTTGTGGCGTGGTGTGAGGCGTGGTAGTGGCGTGGTGTAAGGCATGGTAGTGGCGGGGTGTGAGGCGTAGTAGTGGCGTGGTGTAAGGCGTGGTAGTGGCATGGTGTAAGGCGTCTTAGTGGCATGGTGTAAGGCGTGGTAGTGGCATGGTGTAAGGCGTGGTAGTGGAGTGGTGTAAGGCGTGGTAGTGGCGGGGTGTAAGGCGTGGTAGTGGCGTGGTGTGAGGCGTGGTAGTGGCGTGGTAGTGGCGGGGTGTAAGGCGTGGTAGTGGCATGGTGTCAGGCGTGGTAGTGGCATGGTGTAAGGCGTGGTAGTGGCGTGGTGTTAGGCTTGGTAGTGGCATGGTGTGAGGCGTGGTAGTGGCGTGGTGTAAGGCGTGGTAGTGGCATGGTGTATGGCGTGGTAGTGGCATGGTGTAAGGCGTGGCAGTGGCATGGTGTGAAGCGTGGAAGTGGCATGGTGTAAGGCGTGGTAGTGGCATGGTGTGAGGCGTGGTAGTGGCATGGTGTAAGGGGTGGTAGTGGCATTGTGTGAGGCGTGGTAGTGGCGAGGTGTGAGGCGTGGTAGTGGCGTAATGTAAGGCGTGGTAGTGGCGGGGTGTAAGGCGTGGTAGTGGCGGGGTGTAAGGCGTGGTAGTGGCATGGTGTGAGGCATGGTAGTGGCATGGTGTAAGGCGTGGTAGTGGCATGGTGTAAGGCGTGGAAGTGGCGTGGTGTAAGACGTGGTAGTGGCATGGTGTGAGGCATGGTAGTGGCAAGGTGTAAGGCGTGGTAGTGGCATAGTGTAAGGCGTGGTAGTGGCGTGGTGTAAGGCGTGGTAGTGGCATGGTGTGAGGCGTGGTAGTGGCATGGTGTAAGGCGTGGTAGTGGTGGGGTGTGAGGCGTGGTAGTGGCGGGGTGTAAGGCGTGGTAGTGGCATAGTGTAAGGCGGGGTAGTGGCGTGGTGTGAGGCGTGGTAGTGGCGTGGTGTAAGGCATGGTAGTGGTGGGGTGTGAGGCGTGGTAGTGGCGTGGTGTAAGGCGTGGTAGTGGCATGGTGTAAGGCGTCTTAGTGGCATGGTGTAAGGCGTGGTAGTGGCATGGTGTAAGGCGTGGTAGTGGAGTGGTGTAAGGCGTGGTAGTGGCGGGGTGTAAGGCGTGGTAGTGGCGTGGTGTGAGGCGTGGTAGTGGCGTGGTAGTGGCGGGGTGTAAGGCGTGGTAGTGGCGTGGTGTAAGCCGTGGTAGTGGCGTGGTGTAAGGCGTGGTAGTGGCGTGGTGTAAGGTGTGGTAGTGGCGGGGTGTAAGGCGTGGTAGTGGCGTGGTGTAAGGCGTGGTAGTGGCGGGGTGTAAGGCGTGGTAGTGGCGTGGTGTAAGGCGTGGTAGTGGCGGGGTGTAAGGCGTGGTAGTGGCATGGTGTAAGGCATGGTAGTGGCATGTTGTAAGGCGTGGTAGTGGCGTGGTGTAAGGCGTGGTAGTGGCGGGGTGTAAGGCGTGGTAGTGGCGTGGTGTAAGGCGTGGTAGTGGCGGGGTGTAAGGCGTGGTAGTGGCATGGTTTAAGGCGTGGTAGTGGCATGGTGTAAGGCGTGGTAGTAGCGTGGTGTAAGGCGTGGTAGTGGCGTGGTGTATGGCGTGGTAGTGGCGTGGTGTAAGGCGTGGTAGTGGCGGGGTGTAAGGCGTGGTAGTGGCGTGGTGTAAGGCGTGGTAGTGGCGGGGTGTTAGGCGTGGTAGTGGCATGGTGTAAGGCATGGTAGTGGCATGGTGTAAGGCGTGGTAGTGGCGTGGTGTAAGGCGTGGTAGTGGCGGGGTGTATGGCGTGGTAGTGGCATGGTGTAAGGCGTGGTAGTGGCATGGTGTCAGGCGTGTTAGTGGCAAGGTGTCAGGCGTGGTAGTGGCGGGGTGTAAGGCGTGGTAGTGGCGTGGTGTGAGGCGTGGTAGTGGCGTGGTGTAAGGCGTGGTAGTGGCGTGGTGTGAGGCGTGGTAGTGGCGTGGTGTAAGGCGTGGTAGTGGCGTGGTGTGAGGCGTGGTAGTGGCGTGGTGTAAGGCGTAATAGTGGCGTGGTGTGAGGCGTGGTAGTGGCGTGGTGTAAGGCGCGGTAGTGGCATGGTGTAAGGCGTGGTAGTGGCGTGGTGTAAGGCGTGGTAGTTTTGTGGTAGTGGCAAGGTGTAAGGCGTGGTGTAAGGCGTGGTAGTGGCGTGGTGTAAGGCGTGGTAGTGGCATGGTGTTAGGCGTGGTAGTTTCGTGGTAGTGGCAAGGTGTATGGCGTGGTAGTGGCGTGGTGTAAGGCGTGGTAGTGGCATGGTGTGAGGCGTGGTAGTGGCGTGGTGTAAGGCGTGGTAGTGGCGTGGTGTAAGGCGTGGTAGTGGCATGGTGTGAGGCGTGGTAGTTTCGTGGTAGTGGCAAGGTGTAAGGCGTGGTGGTGGCGTGGTGTAAGGCGTGGTAGTGGCATGGTGTGAGGCGTGGTAGTGGTGTGGTGTGAGGCGTGGTAATGGCATGGTGTGAGGCGTGGTAGTGGCATGGTGTGAGGCGTGGTAGTTTCGTGGTAGTGGCATTACGTAAGGCGTGGTAGTGGCGTGGTGTGAGGCGTGGTAGTTTCGTGGTAGTGGCATTACGTAAGGCGTGGTAGTGGCGTGGTGTGAGGCGTGGTAGTGGCGTGGTGTGAGGCGTGGTAGTGGCGGGGTGTAAGGCGTGGTAGTGGCATGGTGTCAGGCGTGGTAGTGGCATGGTGTCAGGCGTGGTAGTGGCATGGTGTCAGGCGTGGTAGTGACATGGTGTAAGGCGTGGTAGTGGCGTGGTGTGAGGCTTGGTAGTGGCATGGTGTGAGGCATGGTAGTGGCGTGGTGTAAGGCGTGGTAGTGGCATGGTGTATGGCGTGGTAGTGGCATGGTGTAAGGCGTGGCAGTGGCATGGTGTGAGGCGTGGAAGTGGCATGGTGTAAGGCGTGGTAGTGGCATGGTGTGAGGCGTGGTAGTGGCATGGTGTAAGGCGTGGTAGTGGCATGGTGTGAGGCATGGTAGTGGCATGGTGTAGGGCGTGGTAGTGGCATGGTGTAAGGCGTGGAAGTGGCGTGGTGTAAGACGTGGTAGTGGCATGGTGTGAGGCATGGTAGTGGCAAGGTGTAAGGCGTGGTAGTGGCATAGTGTAAGGCGTGGTAGTGGCGTGGTGTAAGGCGTGGTAGTGGCATGGTGTGAGGCGTGGTAGTGGCATGGTGTAAGGCGTGGTAGTGGTGGGGTGTGAGGCGTGGTAGTGGCGGGGTGTAAGGCGTGGTAGTGGCATAGTGTAAGGCGGGGTTGTGGCGTGGTGTGAGGCGTGGTAGTGGCGTGGTGTAAGGCATGGTAGTGGCGGGGTGTGAGGCGTAGTAGTGGCGTGGTGTAAGGCGTGGTAGTGGCATGGTGTAAGGCGTCTTAGTGGCATGGTGTAAGGCGTGGTAGTGGCATGGTGTAAGGCGTGGTAGTGGAGTGGTGTAAGGCGTGGTAGTGGCGGGGTGTAAGGCGTGGTAGTGGCGTGGTGTGAGGCGTGGTAGTGGCGTGGTAGTGGCGGGGTGTAAGGCGTGGTAGTGGCGTGGTGTAAGCCGTGGTAGTGGCGTGGTGTAAGGCGTGGTAGTGGCGTGGTGTAAGGTGTGGTAGTGGCGGGGTGTAAGGCGTGGTAGTGGCGTGGTGTAAGGCGTGGTAGTGGCGGGGTGTAAGGCGTGGTAGTGGCGTGGTGTAAGGCGTGGTAGTGGCGGGGTGTAAGGCGTGGTAGTGGCATGGTTTAAGGCATGGTAGTGGCATGTTGTAAGGCGTGGTAGTGGCGTGGTGTAAGGCGTGGTAGTGGCGGGGTGTAAGGCGTGGTAGTGGCGTGGTGTAAGGCGTGGTAGTGGCGGGGTATAAGGCGTGGTAGTGGCATGGTTTAAGGCGTGGTAGTGGCATGGTGTAAGGCGTGGTACTAGCGTGGTGTAAGGCGTGGTACTGGCGTGGTGTATGGCGTGGTAGTGGCGTGGTGTAAGGCGTGGTAGTGGCGGGGTGTAAGGCGTGGTAGTGGCGTGGTGTAAGGCGTGGTAGTGGCGGGGTGTAAGGCGTGGTAGTGGCATGGTGTAAGGCATGGTAGTGGCATGGTGTAAGGCGTGGTAGTGGCGTGGTGTAAGGCGTGGTAGTGGCGGGGTGTATGGCGTGGTAGTGGCATGGTGTAAGGCGTGGTAGTGGCATGGTGTAAGGCGTGGTAGTGGCATGGTGTAAGGCGTGGTAGTGGCGTGGTGTAAGGCGTGGTAGTGGCGGGGTGTAAGGCGTGGTAGTGGCGTGGTGTAAGGCGTGGTAGTGGCGTGGTGTAAGGCGTGGTAGTGGCGTGGTGTAAGGCGTGGTAGTGGCGGGGTGAAAGGCGTGGTATTGGCGGGGTGTAAGGCGTGGTGTAAGGCGTGGTAGTGGCGGGGTGTAAGGCGTGGTAGTGGCATTGTGTAAGGCGTGGTAGTGGCATGGTGTAAGGCGTAGTAGTGCTGTAGTGTAAGGCGTGGTAGTGGCGGGGTGTAAGGCGTGGTAGTGGCATGGTGTAAGGCGTGGTAGTGGCTGGGTGTAAGGCGTGGTAGTGGCGGGTGTAAGGCGTGGTAGTGGCGTGGTGTAAGGCGTGGTAGTGGCGGGGTGTAAGGCGTGGTAGTGGCGGGGTGTAAGGCGTGGTAGTGGCGGGGTGTAAGGCGTGGTAGTGGCGGGGTGTAAGGCGTGGTAGTGGCGTGGTGTAAGGCGTGGTAGTGGCGTGGTGTAAGGCGTGGTAGTGGCAAGCTGTAAGGCGTGGTAATGGCAAGGTGTAAGGCGTGGTAGTGGCAATGTGTAAGGCGTGGTAGTGGCAAGGTGTAAGGCGTGGAAGTGGCAAGGTGTAAGGCGTGGTAGTGGCAAGGTGTAAGGCGTGGTAGTGGCGTGGTGTAAGGCGTGGTAGTGGCGGGGTGTAAGGCGTGTAGTGGCGTGGTGTAAGGCGTGGTAGTTGCGTGGTGTGAGGCGTGGTAGTGGCGTGGTGTAAAGCGTGGTAGTGGCAGCGTGTGAGGCGTGGTAGTGGCATGGTGTAAGGCGTGGTAGTGGCGGGGTGTGAGGCGTGGTAGTGGCGTGGATTGAGGCGTGGTAGTGGCGTGGAGTGAGGCGTGGAAGTGGCGTGGTGTAAGGCGTGGAAGTGGCAAGGTGTTAGGCGTGGTAGTTGCGTGGTGTGAGGCGTGGTAGTGGCGGGGTGTAAAGCGTGGTAGTGGCAGCGTGTGAGGCGTGGTAGTGGCATGGTGTAAGGCGTGGTAGTGGCGGGGTGTGAGGCGTGGTAGTGGCGTGGATTGAGGCGTGGTAGTGGCGTGGAGTGAGGCGTGGTAGTGGCGTGGTGTAAGGCGTGATAGTGGCGTGGTGTGAGGCGTTATAGTGGCGTGGTGTAAGGCGTGGTAGTGGCGGGGTGTAAGGCGTGGTAGTGGCGGGGTGTAAGGCGTGGTAGTGGCGGGGTGTAAGGCGTGGTAGTGGCGTGGTGTAAGGCGTGGTAGTGGCGTGGTGTGAGGCGTGGTAGTGGCATGGTGTAAGGCGTGGTAGTGGCGGGGTGTGAGGCGTGGTAGTGGCGGGGTGTAAGGGGTGGTAGTGGCATTGTGTGAGGCGTGGTAGTGGCGAGGTGTGAGGCGTGGTAGTGGCGTAATGTAAGGCGTGGAAGTGGCGGGGTGTAAGGCGTGGTAGTGGCGGGGTGTAAGGCGTGGTAGTGGCATGGTGTGAGGCGTGGTAGTGGCGTGGTGTAAGGCGTGATAGTGGCGGGGTGTAAGGCGTGGTAGTGGCGGGGAGTGAGGCGTGGTAGTGGTGGGGTGTGAGGCGTGGTAGTGGCATGGTGTGAGGCGTGGTAGTGGCATAGTGTAAGGCGTGGTAGTGGCGTGGTGTAAGGCGTGGTAGTGGCGGGGTGTAAGGCGTGGTAGTGGCGGGGTGTAAGGCGTGGTAGTGGCGGGGTGTAAGGCGTGGAAGTGGCGGGGTGTAAGGCGTGGTAGTGGCGTGGTGTAAGGCGTGGTAGTGGCGGGGTGTGAGGCGTGGTAGTGGCATGGTGTGAGGCGTAGTAGTGGCGGGGTGTGAGGCGTGGTAGTGGCATGGTGTGAGGCGTGGTAGTGGCGGGGTGTAAGGCGTGGTAGTGGCGTGGTGTAAGGCGTGGTAGTGGCGGTGTGTAAGGCGTGGTAGTGGCGGGGTGTGAGGCGTGGTAGTGGCATGGTGTGAGGCGTGGTAGTGGCGGGGTGTAAGGCTTGGTAGTGGCGGGGTGTAAGGCGTGGTAGTGGCATGTGTAAGGCGTGGTAGTGGCGGGGTGTGAGGCGTGGTAGTGGCATGGTGTAAGGCGTGGTAGTGGCGGGGTGTAAGGCGTGGTAGTGGCGTGGTGTAAGGCGTGGTAGTGGCATGGTGTAAGGCGTGGTAGTGGCGTGGTGTAAAGCGTGGTAGTGGCAAGGTGTAAGGCGTGGTAGTGGCAAGGTGTAAGGCGTGGTAGTGGCGTGGTGTAAGGCGTGGTAGTGGCGGGGTGTAAGGCGTGGTAGTGGCAAGGTGTAAGGCGTGGTAGTGGCAAGGTGTGAGGCATGGTAGTGGCATGGTGTAAGGCGTGGTAGTGGCGTGGTGTAAAGCGTGGTAGTGGCAAGGTGTAAGGCGTGGTAGTGGCAAGGTGTAAGGCGTGGTAGTGGCGTGGTGTAAGGCGTGGTAGTGGCAAGGTGTAAGGCGTGGTAGTGGCGTGGTGTAAGGCGTGGTAGTGGCGTGGTGTGAGGCGTGATAGTGGCACGGTGTGAGGCGTGGTATTGGCGTTGTGTGAGGCGTGGTAGTGGCGTGGTGTAAGGCGTGGTAGTGGCATGGTGTAAGGCGTGGTAGTGGCATGGTGTGAGGCGTGGTAGTGGCGGGGTGTAAGGCGTGGTAGTGGCATGGTGTAAGGCGTGGTAGTGGCGGGGTGTAAGGCGTGGTAGTGGCGTGGTTTAAGGCGTGGTAGTGGCGGGGTGTAAGGCGTGGTAGTGGCGTGGTGTGAGGCGTTATAGTGGCATGGTGTGAGGCGTGGTATTGGCGTTGTGTGAGGCGTGGTAGTGGCATGGTGTAAGGCGTGGTAGTGGCATGGTGTAAGGCGTGGTAGTGGCATGGTGTGAGGCGTGGTAGTGGCGGGGTGTAAGGCGTGGTAGTGGCATGGTGTAAGGCGTGGTAGTGTCGTGGTGTAAGGCGTGGTAGTGGCAAGGTGTACGGCGTGGTAGTGGCAAGGTGTAAGGCGTGGTAGTGGCGTGGTGTAAGGCGTGGTACTGGCGTGGTGTAAGGCGTGGTAGTGGCAAGGTGTGCGGCGTGGTAGTGGCAAGGTGTGCGGCGTGGTAGTGGCGTGGTGTCAGGCATGGTAGTGGCGGGGTGTAAGGCGTGGTTGTGGCGTGGTGTGAGGCGTGGTAGTGGCGTGGTGTAAGGCGTGGTAGTGGCGTGGTGTGAGGCGTGGTAGTGACGTGGTGTAAGGCGTGGTGTGAGGCTTGGTAGTGGCGGTGTGTAAGGCGTGGTAGTGGCGGGGTGTAAGGCGTGGTAGTGGCGTGGTGTAAGGCGTGGTAGTGGCGGGGTGTAAGACGTGGTAGTGGCGTGGTGTAAGGCGTGGTAGTGGCATGGTGTAAGGCGTGGTAGTGGCGTGGTGTAAGGCGTGGTAGTGGCGGGGTGTAAGGCGTGGTAGTGGCGTGGTGTAAGGCGTGGTAGTGGCGTTGTGTGAGGCGTGGTAGTGGCATGGTGTAAGGCGTGGTAGTGGCATGGTGTAAGGCGTGGTAGTGGCATGGTGTGAGGCGTGGTAGTGGCATGGTGTAAGGCGTGGTAGTGGCATGGTGTAAGGCGTGGTAGTGGCAAGGTGTAAGGCGTGGTAGTGGCATGGTGTAAGGCGTGGTAGTGGCGGGGTGTAAGGCGTGGTAGTGGCGGGGTGTGAGGCATGGTAGTGGCATGGTGTAAGGCGCGGTAGTGGCATGGTGTCAGGCGTGTTAGTGGCAAGGTGTCAGGCGTGGTAGTGGCGTGGTGTAAGACGTGGTAGTGGCATGGTGTGAGGCATGGTAGTGGCAAGGTGTAAGGCGTGGTAGTGGCATAGTGTAAGGCGTGGTAGTGGCGTGGTGTAAGGCGTGGTAGTGGCATGGTGTGAGGCGTGGTAGTGGCATGGTGTAAGGCGTGGTAGTGGTGGGGTGTGAGGCGTGGTAGTGGCGGGGTGTAAGGCGTGGTAGTGGCATAGTGTAAGGCGGGGTAGTGGCGTGGTGTGAGGCGTGGTAGTGGCGTGGTGTAAGGCATGGTAGTGGCGGGGTGTGAGGCGTGGTAGTGGCGTGGTGTAAGGCGTGGTAGTGGCATGGTGTAAGGCGTCTTAGTGGCATGGTGTAAGGCGTGGTAGTGGCATGGTGTAAGGCGTGGTAGTGGAGTGGTGTAAGGCGTGGTAGTGGCGGGGTGTAAGGCGTGGTAGTGGCGTGGTGTGAGGCGTGGTAGTGGCGTGGTAGTGGCGGGGTGTAAGGCGTGGTAGTGGCGTGGTGTAAGCCGTGGTAGTGGCGTGGTGTAAGGCGTGGTAGTGGCGTGGTGTAAGGTGTGGTAGTGGCGGGGTGTAAGGCGTGGTAGTGGCGTGGTGTAAGGCGTGGTAGTGGCGGGGTGTAAGGCGTGGTAGTGGCGTGGTGTAAGGCGTGGTAGTGGCGGGGTGTAAGGCGTGGTAGTGGCATGGTGTAAGGCATGGTAGTGGCATGTTGTAAGGCGTGGTAGTGGCGTGGTGTAAGGCGTGGTAGTGGCGGGGTGTAAGGCGTGGTAGTGGCGTGGTGTAAGGCGTGGTAGTTGCGGGGTGTAAGGCGTGGTAGTGGCATGGTTTAAGGCGTGGTAGTGGCATGGTGTAAGGCGTGGTAGTAGCGTGGTGTAAGGCGTGGTAGTGGCTGGGTGTAAGGCGTGGTAGTGGCGGGTGTAAGGCGTGGTAGTGGCGTGGTGTAAGGCGTGGTAGTGGCGGGGTGTAAGGCGTGGTAGTGGCGGGGTGTAAGGCGTGGTAGTGGCGGGGTGTAAGGCGTGGTAGTGGCGGGGTGTAAGGCGTGGTAGTGGCGTGGTGTAAGGCGTGGTAGTGGCGTGGTGTAAGGCGTGGTAGTGGCAAGCTGTAAGGCGTGGTAATGGCAAGGTGTAAGGCGTGGTAGTGGCAATGTGTAAGGCGTGGTAGTGGCAAGGTGTAAGGCGTGGAAGTGGCAAGATGTAAGGCGTGGTAGTGGCAAGGTGTAAGGCGTGGTTGTGGCGTGGTGTAAGGCGTTGTAGTGGCAAGGTGTAAGGCGTGGTAGTGGCGTGGTGTAAGGCGTGGTAGTGGCGGGGTGTAAGGCGTGTAGTGGCGTGGTGTAAGGCGTGGTAGTGGTGTGGTGTAAGGCGTGGTAGTGGCGGGGTGTAAGGCGTGGTAGTGGCATGGTGTAAGGCGTGGAAGTGGCAAGGTGTTAGGCGTGGTAGTTGCGTGGTGTGAGGCGTGGTAGTGGCGTGGTGTAAAGCGTGGTAGTGGCAGCGTGTGAGGCGTGGTAGTGGCATGGTGTAAGGCGTGGTAGTGGCGGGGTGTGAGGCGTGGTAGTGGCGTGGATTGAGGCGTGGTAGTGGCGTGGAGTGAGGCGTGGTAGTGGCGTGGTGTAAGGCGTGATAGTGGCGTGGTGTGAGGCGTTATAGTGGCGTGGTGTAAGGCGTGGTAGTGGCGGGGTGTAAGGCGTGGTAGTGGCGGGGTGTAAGGCGTGGTAGTGGCGGGGTGTAAGACGTGGTAGTGGCGTGGTGTAAGGCGTGGTAGTGGAGTGGTGTAAGGCGTGGTAGTGGCGGGGTGTAAGGCGTGGTAGTGGCGTGGTGTGAGGCGTGGTAGTGGCGTGGTAGTGGCGGGGTGTAAGGCGTGGTAGTGGCGTGGTGTAAGCCGTGGTAGTGGCGTGGTGTAAGGCGTGGTAGTGGCGTGGTGTAAGGTGTGGTAGTGGCGGGGTGTAAGGCGTGGTAGTGGCGTGGTGTAAGGCGTGGTAGTGGCGGGGTGTAAGGCGTGGTAGTGGCGTGGTGTAAGGCGTGGTAGTGGCGGGGTGTAAGGCGTGGTAGTGGCATGGTGTAAGGCATGGTAGTGGCATGTTGTAAGGCGTGGTAGTGGCGTGGTGTAAGGCGTGGTAGTGGCGGGGTGTAAGGCGTGGTAGTGGCGTGGTGTAAGGCGTGGTAGTAGCGTGGTGTAAGGCGTGGTAGTGGCGTGGTGTATGGCGTGGTAGTGGCGTGGTGTAAGGCGTGGTAGTGGCGGGGTGTAAGGCGTGGTAGTGGCGTGGTGTAAGGCGTGGTAGTGGCGTGGTGTAAGGCGTGGTAGTGGCGGGGTGTAAGGCGTGGTAGTGGCATGGTGTAAGGCATGGTAGTGGCATGGTGTAAGGCGTGGTAGTGGCGTGGTGTAAGGCGTGGTAGTTGCGGGGTGTAAGGCGTGGTAGTGGCATGGTTTAAGGCGTGGTAGTGGCATGGTGTAAGGCGTGGTAGTAGCGTGGTGTAAGGCGTGGTAGTGGCGTGGTGTATGGCGTGGTAGTGGCGTGGTGTAAGGCGTGGTAGTGGCGGGGTGTAAGGCGTGGTAGTGGCGTGGTGTAAGGCGTGGTAGTGGCGGGGTGTAAGGCGTGGTAGTGGCATGGTGTAAGGCATGGTAGTGGCATGGTGTAAGGCGTGGTAGTGGCGTGGTGTAAGGCGTGGTAGTGGCGGGGTGTATGGCGTGGTAGTGGCATGGTGTAAGGCGTGGTAGTGGCGTGGTGTAAGGCGTGGTAGTGGCGTGGTGTGAGGCGTGATAGTGGCATGGTGTGAGGCGTGGTATTGGCGTTGTGTGAGGCGTGGTAGTGGCGTGGTGTAAGGCGTGGTAGTGGCATGGTGTAAGGCGTGGTAGTGGCATGGTGTGAGGCGTGGTAGTGGCGGGGTGTAAGGCGTGGTAGTGGCATGGTGTAAGGCGTGGTAGTGGCGGGGTGTAAGGCGTGGTAGTGGCGTGGTGTAAGGCGTGGTAGTGGCGGGGTGTAAGGCGTGGTAGTGGCGTGGTGTGAGGCGTGATAGTGGCATGGTGTGAGGCGTGGTATTGGCGTTGTGTGAGGCGTGGTAGTGGCATGGTGTAAGGCGTGGTAGTGGCATGGTGTAAGGCGTGGTAGTGGCATGGTGTGAGGCGTGGTAGTGGCGGGGTGTAAGGCGTGGTAGTGGCATGGTGTAAGGCGTGGTAGTGTCGTGGTGTAAGGCGTGGTAGTGGCAAGGTGTACGGCGTGGTAGTGGCAAGGTGTAAGGCGTGGTAGTGGCGTGGTGTAAGGCGTGGTACTGGCGTGGTGTAAGGCGTGGTAGTGGCAAGGTGTGCGGCGTGGTAGTGGCAAGGTGTGCGGCGTGGTAGTGGCGTGGTGTCAGGCATGGTAGTGGCGGGGTGTAAGGCGTGGTTGTGGCGTGGTGTGAGGCGTGGTAGTGGCGTGGTGTAAGGCGTGGTAGTGGCGTGGTGTGAGGCGTGGTAGTGACGTGGTGTAAGGCGTGGTGTGAGGCTTGGTAGTGGCGGTGTGTAAGGCGTGGTAGTGGCGGGGTGTAAGGCGTGGTAGTGGCGTGGTGTAAGGCGTGGTAGTGGCGGGGTGTAAGACGTGGTAGTGGCGTGGTGTAAGGCGTGGTAGTGGCATGGTGTAAGGCGTGGTAGTGGCGTGGTGTAAGGCGTGGTAGTGGCGGGGTGTAAGACGTGGTAGTGGCGTGGTGTAAGGCGTGGTATTGGCGTTGTGTGAGGCGTGGTAGTGACATGGTGTAAGGCGTGGTAGTGGCATGGTGTAAGGCGTGGTAGTGGCATGGTGTGAGGCGTGGTAGTGGCATGGTGTAAGGCGTGGTAGTGGCATGGTGTAAGGCGTGGTAGTGGCAAGGTGTAAGGCGTGGTAGTGGCATGGTGTAAGGCGTGGTAGTGGCGGGGTGTAAGGCGTGGTAGTGGCGGGGTGTGAGGCATGGTAGTGGCATGGTGTAAGGCGCGGTAGTGGCATGGTGTCAGGCGTGTTAGTGGCAAGGTGTCAGGCGTGGTAGTGGCGTGGTGTAAGACGTGGTAGTGGCATGGTGTGAGGCATGGTAGTGGCAAGGTGTAAGGCGTGGTAGTGGCATAGTGTAAGGCGTGGTAGTGGCGTGGTGTAAGGCGTGGTAGTGGCATGGTGTGAGGCGTGGTAGTGGCATGGTGTAAGGCGTGGTAGTGGTGGGGTGTGAGGCGTGGTAGTGGCGGGGTGTAAGGCGTGGTAGTGGCATAGTGTAAGGCGGGGTAGTGGCGTGGTGTGAGGCGTGGTAGTGGCGTGGTGTAAGGCATGGTAGTGGCGGGGTGTGAGGCGTGGTAGTGGCGTGGTGTAAGGCGTGGTAGTGGCATGGTGTAAGGCGTCTTAGTGGCATGGTGTAAGGCGTGGTAGTGGCATGGTGTAAGGCGTGGTAGTGGAGTGGTGTAAGGCGTGGTAGTGGCGGGGTGTAAGGCGTGGTAGTGGCGTGGTGTGAGGCGTGGTAGTGGCGTGGTAGTGGCGGGGTGTAAGGCGTGGTAGTGGCGTGGTGTAAGCCGTGGTAGTGGCGTGGTGTAAGGCGTGGTAGTGGCGTGGTGTAAGGCGTGGTAGTGGCGGGGTGTAAGGCGTGGTAGTGGCGTGGTGTAAGGCGTGGTAGTGGCGGGGTGTAAGGCGTGGTAGTGGCGTGGTGTAAGGCGTGGTAGTGGCGGGGTGTAAGGCGTGGTAGTGGCATGGTGTAAGGCATGGTAGTGGCATGTTGTAAGGCGTGGTAGTGGCGTGGTGTAAGGCGTGGTAGTGGCGGGGTGTAAGGCGTGGTAGTGGCGTGGTGTAAGGCGTGGTAGTTGCGGGGTGTAAGGCGTGGTAGTGGCATGGTTTAAGGCGTGGTAGTGGCATGGTGTAAGGCGTGGTAGTAGCGTGGTGTAAGGCGTGGTAGTGGCGTGGTGTATGGCGTGGTAGTGGCGTGGTGTAAGGCGTGGTAGTGGCGGGGTGTAAGGCGTGGTAGTGGCGTGGTGTAAGGTGTGGTAGTGGCGGGGTGTAAGGCGTGGTAGTGGCATGGTGTAAGGCATGGTAGTGGCATGGTGTAAGGCGTGGTAGTGGCGTGGTGTAAGGCGTGGTAGTGGCGGGGTGTATGGCGTGGTAGTGGCATGGTGTAAGGCGTGGTAGTGGCATGGTGTCAGGCGTGTTAGTGGCAAGGTGTCAGGCGTGGTAGTGGCGGGGTGTAAGGCGTGGTAGTGGCGTGGTGTGAGGCGTGGTAGTGGCGTGGTGTAAGGCGTGGTAGTGGCGTGGTGTGAGGCGTGGTAGTGGCGTGGTGTAAGGCGTGGTAGTGGCGTGGTGTGAGGCGTGGTAGTGGCGTGGTGTAAGGCGTAATAGTGGCGTGGTGTGAGGCGTGGTAGTGGCGTGGTGTAAGGCGCGGTAGTGGCATGGTGTAAGGCGTGGTAGTGGCGTGGTGTAAGGCGTGGTAGTTTTGTGGTAGTGGCAAGGTGTAAGGCGTGGTGTAAGGCGTGGTAGTGGCGTGGTGTAAGGCGTGGTAGTGGCATGGTGTAAGGCGTGGTAGTGGCATGGTGTAAGGCGTGGTAGTGGCAAGGTGTAAGGCGTGGTAGTGCCATGGTGTAAGGCGTGGTAGTGGCGGGGTGTAAGGCGTGGTAGTGGCGGGGTGTGAGGCATGGTAGTGGCATGGTGTAAGGCGCGGTAGTGGCATGGTGTCAGGCGTGTTAGTGGCAAGGTGTCAGGCGTGGTAGTGGCGTGGTGTAAGACGTGGTAGTGGCATGGTGTGAGGCATGGTAGTGGCAAGGTGTAAGGCGTGGTAGTGGCATAGTGTAAGGCGTGGTAGTGGCGTGGTGTAAGGCGTGGTAGTGGCATGGTGTGAGGCGTGGTAGTGGCATGGTGTAAGGCGTGGTAGTGGTGGGGTGTGAGGCGTGGTAGTGGCGGGGTGTAAGGCGTGGTAGTGGCATAGTGTAAGGCGGGGTAGTGGCGTGGTGTGAGGCGTGGTAGTGGCGTGGTGTAAGGCATGGTAGTGGCGGGGTGTGAGGCGTGGTAGTGGCGTGGTGTAAGGCGTGGTAGTGGCATGGTGTAAGGCGTCTTAGTGGCATGGTGTAAGGCGTGGTAGTGGCATGGTGTAAGGCGTGGTAGTGGAGTGGTGTAAGGCGTGGTAGTGGCGGGGTGTAAGGCGTGGTAGTGGCGTGGTGTGAGGCGTGGTAGTGGCGTGGTAGTGGCGGGGTGTAAGGCGTGGTAGTGGCGTGGTGTAAGCCGTGGTAGTGGCGTGGTGTAAGGCGTGGTAGTGGCGTGGTGTAAGGTGTGGTAGTGGCGGGGTGTAAGGCGTGGTAGTGGCGTGGTGTAAGGCGTGGTAGTGGCGGGGTGTAAGGCGTGGTAGTGGCGTGGTGTAAGGCGTGGTAGTGGCGGGGTGTAAGGCGTGGTAGTGGCATGGTGTAAGGCATGGTAGTGGCATGTTGTAAGGCGTGGTAGTGGCGTGGTGTAAGGCGTGGTAGTGGCGGGGTGTAAGGCGTGGTAGTGGCGTGGTGTAAGGCGTGGTAGTTGCGGGGTGTAAGGCGTGGTAGTGGCATGGTTTAAGGCGTGGTAGTGGCATGGTGTAAGGCGTGGTAGTAGCGTGGTGTAAGGCGTGGTAGTGGCTGGGTGTAAGGCGTGGTAGTGGCGGGTGTAAGGCGTGGTAGTGGCGTGGTGTAAGGCGTGGTAGTGGCGGGGTGTAAGGCGTGGTAGTGGCGGGGTGTAAGGCGTGGTAGTGGCGGGGTGTAAGGCGTGGTAGTGGCGGGGTGTAAGGCGTGGTAGTGGCGTGGTGTAAGGCGTGGTAGTGGCGTGGTGTAAGGCGTGGTAGTGGCAAGCTGTAAGGCGTGGTAATGGCAAGGTGTAAGGCGTGGTAGTGGCAATGTGTAAGGCGTGGTAGTGGCAAGGTGTAAGGCGTGGAAGTGGCAAGGTGTAAGGCGTGGTAGTGGCAAGGTGTAAGGCGTGGTTGTGGCGTGGTGTAAGGCGTTGTAGTGGCAAGGTGTAAGGCGTGGTAGTGGCGTGGTGTAAGGTGTGGTAGTGGCGGGGTGTAAGGCGTGGTAGTGGCGTGGTGTAAGGCGTGGTAGTGGCGGGGTGTAAGGCGTGGTAGTGGCGTGGTGTAAGGCGTGGTAGTGGCGGGGTGTAAGGCGTGGTAGTGGCATGGTTTAAGGCGTGGTAGTGGCATGTTGTAAGGCGTGGTAGTGGCGTGGTGTAAGGCGTGGTAGTGGCGGGGTGTAAGGCGTGGTAGTGGCGTGGTGTAAGGTGTGGTAGTGGCGGGGTGTAAGGCGTGGTAGTGGCGTGGTGTAAGGCGTGGTAGTGGCGGGGTGTAAGGCGTGGTAGTGGCGTGGTGTAAGGCGTGGTAGTGGCGGGGTGTAAGGCGTGGTAGTGGCATGGTGTAAGGCATGGTAGTGGCATGTTGTAAGGCGTGGTAGTGGCGTGGTGTAAGGCGTGGTAGTGGCGGGGTGTAAGGCGTGGTAGTGGCGTGGTGTAAGGCGTGGTAGTAGCGTGGTGTAAGGCGTGGTAGTGGCGTGGTGTATGGCGTGGTAGTGGCGTGGTGTAAGGCGTGGTAGTGGCGGGGTGTAAGGCGTGGTAGTGGCGTGGTGTAAGGCGTGGTAGTGGCGTGGTGTAAGGCGTGGTAGTGGCGGGGTGTAAGGCGTGGTAGTGGCATGGTGTAAGGCATGGTAGTGGCATGGTGTAAGGCGTGGTAGTGGCGTGGTGTAAGGCGTGGTAGTTGCGGGGTGTAAGGCGTGGTAGTGGCATGGTTTAAGGCGTGGTAGTGGCATGGTGTAAGGCGTGGTAGTAGCGTGGTGTAAGGCGTGGTAGTGGCGTGGTGTATGGCGTGGTAGTGGCGTGGTGTAAGGCGTGGTAGTGGCGGGGTGTAAGGCGTGGTAGTGGCGTGGTGTAAGGCGTGGTAGTGGCGGGGTGTAAGGCGTGGTAGTGGCATGGTGTAAGGCATGGTAGTGGCATGGTGTAAGGCGTGGTAGTGGCGTGGTGTAAGGCGTGGTAGTCTCGGGGTGTATGGCGTGGTAGTGGCATGGTGTAAGGCGTGGTAGTGGCGTGGTGTAAGGCGTGGTAGTGGCGTGGTGTGAGGCGTGATAGTGGCATGGTGTGAGGCGTGGTATTGGCGTTGTGTGAGGCGTGGTAGTGGCGTGGTGTAAGGCGTGGTAGTGGCATGGTGTAAGGCGTGGTAGTGGCATGGTGTGAGGCGTGGTAGTGGCGGGGTGTAAGGCGTGGTAGTGGCATGGTGTAAGGCGTGGTAGTGGCGGGGTGTAAGGCGTGGTAGTGGCGTGGTTTAAGGCGTGGTAGTGGCGGGGTGTAAGGCGTGGTAGTGGCGTGGTGTGAGGCGTGATAGTGGCATGGTGTGAGGCGTGGTATTGGCGTTGTGTGAGGCGTGGTAGTGGCATGGTGTAAGGCGTGGTAGTGGCATGGTGTAAGGCGTGGTAGTGGCATGGTGTGAGGCGTGGTAGTGGCGGGGTGTAAGGCGTGGTAGTGGCATGGTGTAAGGCGTGGTAGTGTCGTGGTGTAAGGCGTGGTAGTGGCAAGGTGTACGGCGTGGTAGTGGCAAGGTGTAAGGCGTGGTAGTGGCGTGGTGTAAGGCGTGGTACTGGCGTGGTGTAAGGCGTGGTAGTGGCAAGGTGTGCGGCGTGGTAGTGGCAAGGTGTGCGGCGTGGTAGTGGCGTGGTGTCAGGCATGGTAGTGGCGGGGTGTAAGGCGTGGTTGTGGCGTGGTGTGAGGCGTGGTAGTGGCGTGGTGTAAGGCGTGGTAGTGGCGTGGTGTGAGGCGTGGTAGTGACGTGGTGTAAGGCGTGGTGTGAGGCTTGGTAGTGGCGGTGTGTAAGGCGTGGTAGTGGCGGGGTGTAAGGCGTGGTAGTGGCGTGGTGTAAGGCGTGGTAGTGGCGGGGTGTAAGACGTGGTAGTGGCGTGGTGTAAGGCGTGGTAGTGGCATGGTGTAAGGCGTGGTAGTGGCGTGGTGTAAGGCGTGGTAGTGGCGGGGTGTAAGACGTGGTAGTGGCGTGGTGTAAGGCGTGGTATTGGCGTTGTGTGAGGCGTGGTAGTGGCATGGTGTAAGGCGTGGTAGTGGCATGGTGTAAGGCGTGGTAGTGGCATGGTGTGAGGCGTGGTAGTGGCATGGTGTAAGGCGTGGTAGTGGCATGGTGTAAGGCGCGGTAGTGGCATGGTGTCAGGCGTGTTAGTGGCAAGGTGTCAGGCGTGGTAGTGGCGTGGTGTAAGACGTGGTAGTGGCATGGTGTGAGGCATGGTAGTGGCAAGGTGTAAGGCGTGGTAGTGGCATAGTGTAAGGCGTGGTAGTGGCGTGGTGTAAGGCGTGGTAGTGGCATGGTGTGAGGCGTGGTAGTGGCATGGTGTAAGGCGTGGTAGTGGTGGGGTGTGAGGCGTGGTAGTGGCGGGGTGTAAGGCGTGGTAGTGGCATAGTGTAAGGCGGGGTAGTGGCGTGGTGTGAGGCGTGGTAGTGGCGTGGTGTAAGGCATGGTAGTGGCGGGGTGTGAGGCGTGGTAGTGGCGTGGTGTAAGGCGTGGTAGTGGCATGGTGTAAGGCGTCTTAGTGGCATGGTGTAAGGCGTGGTAGTGGCATGGTGTAAGGCGTGGTAGTGGAGTGGTGTAAGGCGTGGTAGTGGCGGGGTGTAAGGCGTGGTAGTGGCGTGGTGTGAGGCGTGGTAGTGGCGTGGTAGTGGCGGGGTGTAAGGCGTGGTAGTGGCGTGGTGTAAGCCGTGGTAGTGGCGTGGTGTAAGGCGTGGTAGTGGCGTGGTGTAAGGTGTGGTAGTGGCGGGGTGTAAGGCGTGGTAGTGGCGTGGTGTAAGGCGTGGTAGGGGCGGGGTGTAAGGCGTGGTAGTGGCGTGGTGTAAGGCGTGGTAGTGGCGGGGTGTAAGGCGTGGTAGTGGCATGGTGTAAGGCATGGTAGTGGCATGTTGTAAGGCGTGGTAGTGGCGTGGTGTAAGGCGTGGTAGTGGCGGGGTGTAAGGCGTGGTAGTGGCGTGGTGTAAGGCGTGGTAGTTGCGGGGTGTAAGGCGTGGTAGTGGCATGGTTTAAGGCGTGGTAGTGGCATGGTGTAAGGCGTGGTAGTAGCGTGGTGTAAGGCGTGGTAGTGGCGTGGTGTATGGCGTGGTAGAGGCGTGGTGTAAGGCGTGGTAGTGGCGGGGTGTAAGGCGTGGTAGTGGCGTGGTGTAAGGCGTGGTAGTGGCGGGGTGTAAGGCGTGGTAGTGGCATGGTGTAAGGCATGGTAGTGGCATGGTGTAAGGCGTGGTAGTGGCGTGGTGTAAGGCGTGGTAGTGGCGGGGTGTATGGCGTGGTAGTGGCATGGTGTAAGGCGTGGTAGTGGCATGGTGTCAGGCGTGTTAGTGGCAAGGTGTCAGGCGTGGTAGTGGCGGGGTGTAAGGCGTGGTAGTGGCGTGGTGTGAGGCGTGGTAGTGGCGTGGTGTAAGGCGTGGTAGTGGCGTGGTGTGAGGCGTGGTAGTGGCGTGGTGTAAGGCGTGGTAGTGGCGTGGTGTGAGGCGTGGTAGTGGCGTGGTGTAAGGCGTAATAGTGGCGTGGTGTGAGGCGTGGTAGTGGCGTGGTGTAAGGCGCGGTAGTGGCATGGTGTAAGGCGTGGTAGTGGCGTGGTGTAAGGCGTGGTAGTTTTGTGGTAGTGGCAAGGTGTAAGGCGTGGTGTTAGGCGTGGTGTAAGGCGTGGTAGTGGCATGGTGTAAGGCGTGGTAGTGGCATGGTGTAAGGCGTGGTAGTGGCAAGGTGTAAGGCGTGGTAGTGGCATGGTGTAAGGCGTGGTAGTGGCGGGGTGTAAGGCGTGGTAGTGGCGGGGTGTGAGGCATGGTAGTGGCATGGTGTAAGGCGCGGTAGTGGCATGGTGTCAGGCGTGTTAGTGGCAAGGTGTCAGGCGTGGTAGTGGCGTGGTGTAAGACGTGGTAGTGGCATGGTGTGAGGCATGGTAGTGGCAAGGTGTAAGGCATGGTAGTGGCATAGTGTAAGGCGTGGTAGTGGCGTGGTGTAAGGCGTGGTAGTGGCATGGTGTGAGGCGTGGTAGTGGCATGGTGTAAGGCGTGGTAGTGGTGGGGTGTGAGGCGTGGTAGTGGCGGGGTGTAAGGCGTGGTAGTGGCATAGTGTAAGGCGGGGTAGTGGCGTGGTGTGAGGCGTGGTAGTGGCGTGGTGTAAGGCATGGTAGTGGCGGGGTGTGAGGCGTGGTAGTGGCGTGGTGTAAGGCGTGGTAGTGGCATGGTGTAAGGCGTCTTAGTGGCATGGTGTAAGGCGTGGTAGTGGCATGGTGTAAGGCGTGGTAGTGGAGTGGTGTAAGGCGTGGTAGTGGCGGGGTGTAAGGCGTGGTAGTGGCGTGGTGTGAGGCGTGGTAGTGGCGTGGTAGTGGCGGGGTGTAAGGCGTGGTAGTGGCGTGGTGTAAGCCGTGGTAGTGGCGTGGTGTAAGGCGTGGTAGTGGCGTGGTGTAAGGTGTGGTAGTGGCGGGGTGTAAGGCGTGGTAGTGGCGTGGTGTAAGGCGTGGTAGTGGCGGGGTGTAAGGCGTGGTAGTGGCGTGGTGTAAGGCGTGGTAGTGGCGGGGTGTAAGGCGTGGTAGTGGCATGGTGTAAGGCATGGTAGTGGCATGTTGTAAGGCGTGGTAGTGGCGTGGTGTAAGGCGTGGTAGTGGCGGGGTGTAAGGCGTGGTAGTGGCGTGGTGTAAGGCGTGGTAGTTGCGGGGTGTAAGGCGTGGTAGTGGCATGGTTTAAGGCGTGGTAGTGGCATGGTGTAAGGCGTGGTAGTAGCGTGGTGTAAGGCGTGGTAGTGGCTGGGTGTAAGGCGTGGTAGTGGCGGGTGTAAGGCGTGGTAGTGGCGTGGTGTAAGGCGTGGTAGTGGCGGGGTGTAAGGCGTGGTAGTGGCGGGGTGTAAGGCGTGGTAGTGGCGGGGTGTAAGGCGTGGTAGTGGCGGGGTGTAAGGCGTGGTAGTGGCGTGGTGTAAGGCGTGGTAGTGGCGTGGTGTAAGGCGTGGTAGTGGCAAGCTGTAAGGCGTGGTAATGGCAAGGTGTAAGGCGTGGTAGTGGCAATGTGTAAGGCGTGGTAGTGGCAAGGTGTAAGGCGTGGAAGTGGCAAGGTGTAAGGCGTGGTAGTGGCAAGGTGTAAGGCGTGGTTGTGGCGTGGTGTAAGGCGTTGTAGTGGCAAGGTGTAAGGCGTGGTAGTGGCGTGGTGTAAGGCGTGGTAGTGGCGGGGTGTAAGGCGTGTAGTGGCGTGGTGTAAGGCGTGGTAGTGGTGTGGTGTAAGGCGTGGTAGTGGCGGGGTGTAAGGCGTGGTAGTGGCATGGTGTAAGGCGTGGAAGTGGCAAGGTGTTAGGCGTGGTAGTTGCGTGGTGTGAGGCGTGGTAGTGGCGTGGTGTAAAGCGTGGTAGTGGCAGCGTGTGAGGCGTGGTAGTGGCATGGTGTAAGGCGTGGTAGTGGCGGGGTGTGAGGCGTGGTAGTGGCGTGGATTGAGGCGTGGTAGTGGCGTGGAGTGAGGCGTGGTAGTGGCGTGGTGTAAGGCGTGATAGTGGCGTGGTGTGAGGCGTTATAGTGGCGTGGTGTAAGGCGTGGTAGTGGCGGGGTGTAAGGCGTGGTAGTGGCGGGGTGTTAGGCGTGGTAGTGGCGGGGTGTAAGACGTGGTAGTGGCGTGGTGTAAGGCGTGGTAGTGGAGTGGTGTAAGGCGTGGTAGTGGCGGGGTGTAAGGCGTGGTAGTGGCGTGGTGTGAGGCGTGGTAGTGGCGTGGTAGTGGCGGGGTGTAAGGCGTGGTAGTGGCGTGGTGTAAGCCGTGGTAGTGGCGTGGTGTAAGGCGTGGTAGTGGCGTGGTGTAAGGTGTGGTAGTGGCGGGGTGTAAGGCGTGGTAGTGGCGTGGTGTAAGGCGTGGTAGTGGCGGGGTGTAAGGCGTGGTAGTGGCGTGGTGTAAGGCGTGGTAGTGGCGGGGTGTAAGGCGTGGTAGTGGCATGGTGTAAGGCATGGTAGTGGCATGTTGTAAGGCGTGGTAGTGGCGTGGTGTAAGGCGTGGTAGTGGCGGGGTGTAAGGCGTGGTAGTGGCGTGGTGTAAGGCGTGGTAGTAGCGTGGTGTAAGGCGTGGTAGTGGCGTGGTGTATGGCGTGGTAGTGGCGTGGTGTAAGGCGTGGTAGTGGCGGGGTGTAAGGCGTGGTAGTGGCGTGGTGTAAGGCGTGGTAGTGGCGTGGTGTAAGGCGTGGTAGTGGCGGGGTGTAAGGCGTGGTAGTGGCATGGTGTAAGGCATGGTAGTGGCATGGTGTAAGGCGTGGTAGTGGCGTGGTGTAAGGCGTGGTAGTTGCGGGGTGTAAGGCGTGGTAGTGGCATGGTTTAAGGCGTGGTAGTGGCATGGTGTAAGGCGTGGTAGTAGCGTGGTGTAAGGCGTGGTAGTGGCGTGGTGTATGGCGTGGTAGTGGCGTGGTGTAAGGCGTGGTAGTGGCGGGGTGTAAGGCGTGGTAGTGGCGTGGTGTAAGGCGTGGTAGTGGCGGGGTGTAAGGCGTGGTAGTGGCATGGTGTAAGGCATGGTAGTGGCATGGTGTAAGGCGTGGTAGTGGCGTGGTGTAAGGCGTGGTAGTGGCGGGGTGTATGGCGTGGTAGTGGCATGGTGTAAGGCGTGGTAGTGGCGTGGTGTAAGGCGTGGTAGTGGCGTGGTGTGAGGCGTGATAGTGGCATGGTGTGAGGCGTGGTATTGGCGTTGTGTGAGGCGTGGTAGTGGCGTGGTGTAAGGCGTGGTAGTGGCATGGTGTAAGGCGTGGTAGTGGCATGGTGTGAGGCGTGGTAGTGGCGGGGTGTAAGGCGTGGTAGTGGCATGGTGTAAGGCGTGGTAGTGGCGGGGTGTAAGGCGTGGTAGTGGCGTGGTTTAAGGCGTGGTAGTGGCGGGGTGTAAGGCGTGGTAGTGGCGTCGTGTGAGGCGTGATAGTGGCATGGTGTGAGGCGTGGTATTGGCGTTGTGTGAGGCGTGGTAGTGGCATGGTGTAAGGCGTGGTAGTGGCATGGTGTAAGGCGTGGTAGTGGCATGGTGTGAGGCGTGGTAGTGGCGGGGTGTAAGGCGTGGTAGTGGCATGGTGTAAGGCGTGGTAGTGTCGTGGTGTAAGGCGTGGTAGTGGCAAGGTGTACGGCGTGGTAGTGGCAAGGTGTAAGGCGTGGTAGTGGCGTGGTGTAAGGCGTGGTACTGGCGTGGTGTAAGGCGTGGTAGTGGCAAGGTGTGCGGCGTGGTAGTGGCAAGGTGTGCGGCGTGGTAGTGGCGTGGTGTCAGGCATGGTAGTGGCGGGGTGTAAGGCGTGGTTGTGGCGTGGTGTGAGGCGTGGTAGTGGCGTGGTGTAAGGCGTGGTAGTGGCGTGGTGTGAGGCGTGGTAGTGACGTGGTGTAAGGCGTGGTGTGAGGCTTGGTAGTGGCGGTGTGTAAGGCGTGGTAGTGGCGGGGTGTAAGGCGTGGTAGTGGCGTGGTGTAAGGCGTGGTAGTGGCGGGGTGTAAGACGTGGTAGTGGCGTGGTGTAAGGCGTGGTATTGGCGTTGTGTGAGGCGTGGTAGTGGCATGGTGTAAGGCGTGGTAGTGGCATGGTGTAAGGCGTGGTAGTGGCATGGTGTGAGGCGTGGTAGTGGCATGGTGTAAGGCGTGGTAGTGGCATGGTGTAAGGCGTGGTAGTGGCAAGGTGTAAGGCGTGGTAGTGGCATGGTGTAAGGCGTGGTAGTGGCGGGGTGTAAGGCGTGGTAGTGGCGGGGTGTGAGGCATGGTAGTGGCATGGTGTAAGGCGCGGTAGTGGCATGGTGTCAGGCGTGTTAGTGGCAAGGTGTCAGGCGTGGTAGTGGCGTGGTGTAAGACGTGGTAGTGGCATGGTGTGAGGCATGGTAGTGGCAAGGTGTAAGGCGTGGTAGTGGCATAGTGTAAGGCGTGGTAGTGGCGTGGTGTAAGGCGTGGTAGTGGCATGGTGTGAGGCGTGGTAGTGGCATGGTGTAAGGCGTGGTAGTGGTGGGGTGTGAGGCGTGGTAGTGGCGGGGTGTAAGGCGTGGTAGTGGCATAGTGTAAGGCGGGGTAGTGGCGTGGTGTGAGGCGTGGTAGTGGCGTGGTGTAAGGCATGGTAGTGGCGGGGTGTGAGGGGTGGTAGTGGCGTGGTGTAAGGCGTGGTAGTGGCATGGTGTAAGGCGTCTTAGTGGCATGGTGTAAGGCGTGGTAGTGGCATGGTGTAAGGCGTGGTAGTGGAGTGGTGTAAGGCGTGGTAGTGGCGGGGTGTAAGGCGTGGTAGTGGCGTGGTGTGAGGCGTGGTAGTGGCGTGGTAGTGGCGGGGTGTAAGGCGTGGTAGTGGCGTGGTGTAAGCCGTGGTAGTGGCGTGGTGTAAGGCGTGGTAGTGGCGTGGTGTAAGGTGTGGTAGTGGCGGGGTGTAAGGCGTGGTAGTGGCGTGGTGTAAGGCGTGGTAGTGGCGGGGTGTAAGGCGTGGTAGTGGCGTGGTGTAAGGCGTGGTAGTGGCGGGGTGTAAGGCGTGGTAGTGGCATGGTGTAAGGCATGGTAGTGGCATGTTGTAAGGCGTGGTAGTGGCGTGGTGTAAGGCGTGGTAGTGGCGGGGTGTAAGGCGTGGTAGTGGCGTGGTGTAAGGCGTGGTAGTTGCGGGGTGTAAGGCGTGGTAGTGGCATGGTTTAAGGCGTGGTAGTGGCATGGTGTAAGGCGTGGTAGTAGCGTGGTGTAAGGCGTGGTAGTGGCGTGGTGTATGGCGTGGTAGTGGCGGGGTGTAAGGCGTGGTAGTGGCATGGTGTAAGGCATGGTAGTGGCATGGTGTAAGGCGTGGTAGTGGCGTGGTGTAAGGCGTGGTAGTGGCGGGGTGTATGGCGTGGTAGTGGCATGGTGTAAGGCGTGGTAGTGGCATGGTGTCAGGCGTGTTAGTGGCAAGGTGTAAGGCGTGGTAGTGGCATGGTGTCAGGCGTGTTAGTGGCAAGGTGTCAGGCGTGGTAGTGGCAAGGTGTCAGGCGTGGTAGTGGCGGGGTGTAAGGCGTGGTAGTGGCGTGGTGTGAGGCGTGGTAGTGGCGTGGTGTAAGGCGTGGTAGTGGCGTGGTGTGAGCCGTGGTAGTGGCGTGGTGTAAGGCGTGGTAGTGGCGTGGTGTGAGGCGTGGTAGTGGCGTGGTGTAAGGCGTAATAGTGGCGTGGTGTGAGGCGTGGTAGTGGCGTGGTGTAAGGCGCGGTAGTGGCATGGTGTAAGGCGTGGTAGTGGCGTGGTGTAAGGCGTGGTAGTTTTGTGGTAGTGGCAAGGTGTAAGGCGTGGTGTAAGGCGTGGTAGTGGCGTGGTGTAAGGCGTGGTAGTGGCATGGTGTTAGGCGTGGTAGTTTCGTGGTAGTGGCAAGGTGTAAGGCGTGGTAGTGGCATGGTGTGAGGCGTGGTAGTTTCGTGGTAGTGGCAAGGTGTAAGGCGTGGTGGTGGCGTGGTGTAAGGCGTGGTAGTGGCATGGTGTGAGGCGTGGTAGTGGTGTGGTGTGAGGCGTGGTAATGGCATGGTGTGAGGCGTGGTAGTGGCATGGTGTGAGGCGTGGTAGTTTCGTGGAAGTGGCATTACGTAAGGCGTGGTAGTGGCGTGGTGTGAGGCGTGGTAGTGGCGTGGTGTGAGGCGTGGTAGTGGCGGGGTGTAAGGCGTGGTAGTGGCATGGTGTCAGGCGTGGTAGTGGCATGGTGTCAGGCGTGGTAGTGGCATGGTGTCAGGCGTGGTAGTGACATGGTGTAAGGCGTGGTAGTGGCGTGGTGTGAGGCTTGGTAGTGGCATGGTGTGAGGCGTGGTAGTGGCGTGGTGTAAGGCGTGGTAGTGGCATGGTGTATGGCGTGGTAGTGGCATGGTGTAAGGCGTGGCAGTGGCATGGTGTGAGGCGTGGAAGTGGCATGGTGTAAGGCGTGGTAGTGGCATGGTGTGAGGCGTGGTAGTGGCATGGTGTAAGGCGTGGTAGTGGCATGGTGTGAGGCATGGTAGTGGCATGGTGTAAGGCGTGGTAGTGGCATGGTGTAAGGCGTGGAAGTGGCGTGGTGTAAGACGTGGTAGTGGCATGGTGTGAGGCATGGTAGTGGCAAGGTGTAAGGCGTGGTAGTGGCATAGTGTAAGGCGTGGTAGTGGCGTGGTGTAAGGCGTGGTAGTGGCATGGTGTGAGGCGTGGTAGTGGCATGGTGTAAGGCGTGGTAGTGGTGGGGTGTGAGGCGTGGTTGTGGCGGGGTGTAAGGCGTGGTAGTGGCATAGTGTAAGGCGGGGTAGTGGCGTGGTGTGAGGCGTGGTAGTGGCGTGGTGTAAGGCATGGTAGTGGCGGGGTGTGAGGCGTAGTAGTGGCGTGGTGTAAGGCGTGGTAGTGGCATGGTGTAAGGCGTCTTAGTGGCATGGTGTAAGGCGTGGTAGTGGCATGGTGTAAGGCGTGGTAGTGGAGTGGTGTAAGGCGTGGTAGTGGCGGGGTGTAAGGCGTGGTAGTGGCGTGGTGTGAGGCGTGGTAGTGGCGTGGTAGTGGCGGGGTGTAAGGCGTGGTAGTGGCGTGGTGTAAGCAGTGGTAGTGGCGTGGTGTAAGGCGTGGTAGTGGCGTGGTGTAAGGCGTGGTAGTGGCGTGGTGTAAGGCGTGGTAGTGGCGGGGTGAAAGGCGTGGTATTGGCGGGGTGTAAGGCGTGGTGTAAGGCGTGGTAGTGGCGGGGTGTAAGGCGTGGTAGTGGCATTGTGTGAGGCGTGGTAGTGGCATGGTGTAAGGCGTAGTAGTGCTGTAGTGTAAGGCGTGGTAGTGGCGGGGTGTAAGGCGTGGTAGTGGCATGGTGTAAGGCGTGGTAGTGGCGGGGTGTAAGGCGTGGTAGTGGCGTGGTGTAAGGCGTGGTAGTGGCGGGGTGTAAGGCGTGATAGTGGCGTGGTGTGAGGCGTGGTAGTGGCGTGGTGTAAGGCGTGGTAGTGGCGTGGTGTAAGGTGTGGTAGTGGCGGGGTGTAAGGCGTGGTAGTGGCGTGGTGTAAGGCGTGGTAGTGGCGGGGTGTAAGGCGTGGTAGTGGCGTGGTGTAAGGCGTGGTAGTGGCGGGGTGTAAGGCGTGGTAGTGGCATGGTTTAAGGCATGGTAGTGGCATGTTGTAAGGCGTGGTAGTGGCGTGGTGTAAGGCGTGGTAGTGGCGGGGTGTAAGGCGTGGTAGTGGCGTGGTGTAAGGCGTGGTAGTGGCGGGGTGTAAGGCGTGGTAGTGGCATGGTTTAAGGCGTGGTAGTGGCATGGTGTAAGGCGTGGTAGTAGCGTGGTGTAAGGCGTGGTAGTGGCGTGGTGTATGGCGTGGTAGTGGCGTGGTGTAAGGCGTGGTAGTGGCGGGGTGTAAGGCGTGGTAGTGGCGTGGTGTAAGGCGTGGTAGTGGCGGGGTGTAAGGCGTGGTAGTGGCATGGTGTAAGGCATGGTAGTGGCATGGTGTAAGGCGTGGTAGTGGCGTGGTGTAAGGCGTGGTAGTGGCGGGGTGTATGGCGTGGTAGTGGCATGGTGTAAGGCGTGGTAGTGGCATGGTGTAAGGCGTGGTAGTGGCATGGTGTAAGGCGTGGTAGTGGCGTGGTGTAAGGCGTGGTAGTGGCGGGGTGTAAGGCGTGGTAGTGGCGTGGTGTAAGGCGTGGTAGTGGCGGGGTGTAAGGCGTGGTAGTGGCGTGGTGTAAGCAGTGGTAGTGGCGTGGTGTAAGGCGTGGTAGTGGCGTGGTGTAAGGCGTGGTAGTGGCGTGGTGTAAGGCGTGGTAGTGGCGGGGTGAAAGGCGTGGTATTGGCGGGGTGTAAGGCGTGGTGTAAGGCGTGGTAGTGGCGGGGTGTAAGGCGTGGTAGTGGCATTGTGTAAGGCGTGGTAGTGGCATGGTGTAAGGCGTAGTAGTGCTGTAGTGTAAGGCGTGGTAGTGGCGGGGTGTAAGGCGTGGTAGTGGCATGGTGTAAGGCGTGGTAGTGGCGGGGTGTAAGGCGTGGTAGTGGCGTGGTGTAAGGCGTGGTAGTGGCGGGGTGTAAGGCGTGGTAGTGGCATGGTTTAAGGCATGGTAGTGGCATGTTGTAAGGCGTGGTAGTGGCGTGGTGTAAGGCGTGGTAGTGGCGGGGTGTAAGGCGTGGTAGTGGCGTGGTGTAAGGCGTGGTAGTGGCGGGGTGTAAGGCGTGGTAGTGGCATGGTTTAAGGCGTGGTAGTGGCATGGTGTAAGGCGTGGTAGTAGCGTGGTGTAAGGCGTGGTAGTGGCGTGGTGTATGGCGTGGTAGTGGCGTGGTGTAAGGCGTGGTAGTTGCGGGGTGTAAGGCGTGGTAGTGGCGTGGTGTAAGGCGTGGTAGTGGCGGGGTGTAAGGCGTGGTAGTGGCATGGTGTAAGGCATGGTAGTGGCATGGTGTAAGGCGTGGTAGTGGCGTGGTGTAAGGCGTGGTAGTGGCGGGGTGTATGGCGTGGTAGTGGCATGGTGTAAGGCGTGGTAGTGGCATGGTGTAAGGCGTGGTAGTGGCATGGTGTAAGGCGTGGTAGTGGCGTGGTGTAAGGCGTGGTAGTGGCGGGGTGTAAGGCGTGGTAGTGGCGTGGTGTAAGGCGTGGTAGTGGCGTGGTGTAAGGCGTGGTAGTGGCGTGGTGTAAGGCGTGGTAGTGGCGGGGTGAAAGGCGTGGTATTGGCGGGGTGTAAGGCGTGGTGTAAGGCGTGGTAGTGGCGGGGTGTAAGGCGTGGTAGTGGCATTGTGTAAGGCGTGGTAGTGGCATGGTGTAAGGCGTAGTAGTGCTGTAGTGTAAGGCGTGGTAGTGGCGGGGTGTAAGGCGTGGTAGTGGCATGGTGTAAGGCGTGGTAGTGGCGGGGTGTAAGGCGTGGTAGTGGCGTGGTGTAAGGCGTGGTAGTGGCGGGGTGTAAGGCGTGATTGTGGCGTGGTGTGAGGCGTGGTAGTGGCGTGGTGTAAGGCGTGGTAGTGGCTGGGTGTAAGGCGTGGTAGTTGCGGGTGTAAGGCGTGGTAGTGGCGTGGTGTAAGGCGTGGTAGTGGCGGGGTGTAAGGCGTGATAGTGGCGGGGTGTAAGGCGTGGTAGTGGCGGGGTGTAAGGCGTGGTAGTGGCGGGGTGTAAGGCGTGGTAGTGGCGTGGTGTAAGGCGTGGTAGTGGCGTGGTGTAAGGCGTGGTAGTGGCAAGCTGTAAGGCGTGGTAATGGCAAGGTGTAAGGCGTGGTAGTGGCAATGTGTAAGGCGTGGTAGTGGCAAGGTGTAAGGCGTGGAAGTGGCAAGGTGTAAGGCGTGGTAGTGGCAAGGTGTAAGGCGTGGTTGTGGCGTGGTGTAAGGCGTTGTATTGGCAAGGTGTAAGGCGTGGTAGTGGCGTGGTGTAAGGCGTGGTAGTGGCGGGGTGTAAGGCGTGTAGTGGCGTGGTGTAAGGCGTGGTAGTGGTGTGGTGTAAGGCGTGGTAGTGGCGGGGTGTAAGGCGTGGTAGTGGCATGGTGTAAGGCGTGGAAGTGGCAAGGTGTTAGGCGTGGTAGTTGCGTGGTGTGAGGCGTGGTAGTGGCGTGGTGTAAAGCGTGGTAGTGGCAGCGTGTGAGGCGTGGTAGTGGCATGGTGTAAGGCGTGGTAGTGGCGGGGTGTGAGGCGTGGTAGTGGCGTGGATTGAGGCGTGGTAGTGGCGTGGAGTGAGGCGTGGTAGTGGCGTGGTGTAAGGCGTGATAGTGGCGTGGTGTGAGGCGTTATAGTGGCGTGGTGTAAGGCGTGGTAGTGGCGGGGTGTAAGGCGTGGTAGTGGCGGGGTGTAAGGCGTGGTAGTGGCGGGGTGTAAGGCGTGGTAGTGGCGTGGTGTAAGGCGTGGTAGTGGCGGGGTGTAAGGCGTGGTAGTGGCATTGTGTAAGGCGTGGTAGTGGCATGGTGTAAGGCGTGGTAGTGGTGTAGTGTAAGGCGTGGTAGTGGCGTGGTGTAAGGCGTGGTAGTGGCGTGGTGTAAGGCGTGGTAGTGGCGTGGTGTATCGCGTGGTAGTGGCGGGGTGTAAGGCGTGATAGTGGCGTGGTGTGAGGCGTGGTAGTGGCGGGGTGTAAGGCGTGGTAGTGGCGGGGTGTAAGGCGTGGTAGTGGCGTGGTGTAAGGCGTGGTAGTGGCATTGTGTGAGGCGTGTTAGTGGCGGGGTGTAAGGCGTGGTAGTGGCGGGGTGTAAGGCGTGGTAGTGGCATTGTGTGTGGCGTGGTAGTGGCGGGGTGTAAGCCGTGGTAGTGGCATTGTGTAAGGCGTGGTAGTGGCATGGTGTAAAGCGTGGTAGTGGCGTGGTGTAAGGCGTGGTAGTGGCAAGGTGTAAGGCGTGGTAGTGGCGTGGTGTAAGGCGTGGTAGTGGCGGGGTGTAAGGCGTGGTAGTGCCGTGGTGTAAGGTGTGGTAGTGGCGGGGTGTAAGGCGTGGTAGTGGCGTGGTGTAAGGCGTGGTAGTGGCGTGGTGTAAGGCGTGGTAGTGGCGTGGTGTAAGGCGTGGTAGTGGCGGGGTGTAAGGCGTGGTAGTGGCGTGGTGTAAGGCGTGGTTGTGGCGGGGTGTAAGGCGTGGTAGTGGCATGGTGTAAGGCATGGTAGTGGCATGGTGTAAGGCGTGGTAGTGGCGTGGTGTAAGGCATGGTAGTGGCGGGGTGTAAGGCGTGGTAGTGGCGGGGTGTAAGGCGTGGTAGTGGCGTGGAGAGAGGCGTGGTAGTGGCATGGTGTAAGGCGTGGTAGTGGCGGGGTGTAAGGCGTGGTAGTGGCGGGGTGTAAGGCGTGGTAGTTGCGTGGAGAGAGGCGTGGTAATGGCGTGGAGTGAGGCGTGGTAGTGGCGTGGAGTGAGGCGTGGTAGTGGCGTGGAGTTAGGCGTGGTAGTGGCATGGTATAAGGCGTGGTAGTGGCGTGGAGTGAGGCGTGGTAGTGGCGTGGAGTGAGGCGTGGTAGTGGCGTGGTAGTGGCGTGGAGTGAGGCGTGGTAGTGGCGTGGAGTGAGGTGTGTTAGTGGCAAGGTGTAAGGCGTGGTAGTGGCATTGTGTATGGCGTGGTAGTGGCATGGTGTAAGGCGTGGTAGTGGCGGGGTGTAAGGCGTGGTAGTGGCGTGGTGTAAGGCGTGGTAGTGGCAAGGTGTAAGGCATGGTAGTGGCAAGGTGTAAGGTGTGGTAGTGGCATGGTGTAAGGCGTGGTAGTGGCAAGGTGTAAGGCGTGGTAGTGGCGGGGTGTAAGGCGTGGTAGTGGCGTGGTGTAAGGCGTGGTAGTGGCAAGGTGTAAGGCGTGGTAGTGGCATGGTGTAAGGCGTGGTAGTGGCATGGTGTAAGGCGTGGTAGTGGCGTGGTATGAGGCGTGGTAATGGCGGGGTGTAAGGCGTGGTAGTGGTGGGGTGTGAGGCGTGGTAGTGGTGTGGTGTAAGGCGTGGTAGTGGCGTAGAGTGAGGCGTGGTAGTGGCATTGTGTGAGGCGTGGTAGTGGCGGTGTGTAAGGCGTGGTAGTGGCGGGGTGTAAGGCGTGGTATTGGCGTGGAGTGAGGCGTGGTAGTGTCGGGGTGTAAGGCGTGGTAGTGGCGTAGAGTGAGGCGTGGTAGTGGCATGGTGTGAGGCGTGGTAGTGGCGAGGTGTAAGGCGTGGTAGTGGCGGGGTGTAAGGCGTGGTAGTGGCGAGGTGTGAGGCGTGGTAGTGGCATGGTGTAAGGCGTGGTATTGGCGTGGAGTGAGGCGTGGTAGTGGCGTGGTGTAAGGCGTGGTAGTGGCGTAGAGTGAGGCGTGGTAGTGGCGTTGTGTGAGGCGTGGTAGTGGCATAGTGTGTGCGTGGTAGTGGCGTGGAGTGGGGCGTGGTAGTGGCGTGGTGTGAGGCGTGGTAGTGGCATGGTGTAAGGCGTGGTATTGGCGTGGAGTGAGGCGTGGTAGTAGCGTGGTGTAAGGCGTGGTAGTGGCATGGTGTAAGGCGTGGTAGTGGCGTGGTGTAGGGCGTGGTAGTGGCATAGTGTGAGGCGTGGTAGTGGCATGGTTTAAGGCGTGGTATTGGCGTGGAGTGAGGCGTGGTAGTGGCGTGGTGTAAGGCGTGGTAGTGGCATGGTGTAAGGCGTGGTAGTGGCATGGTGTAAGGCGTGGTAGTGGCGGGGTGTGAGGCGTGGTAGTGGCATGGTGTAAGGCGTGGTAGTGGCATGGTGTGAGGCGTGGTAGTGGCATGGTGTGAGGCGTGGTAGTGGCGTAGAGTGAGGCGTGGTAGTGGCGTGGTGTGAGGCGTGGTAGTGGCATGGTGTGATGCGTGGTAGTGGCGTGGTAGTGGCATGGTGTGAGGCGTGGTAGTGGCGTGGTGTGAGGCGTGGTAGTGGCATGGTGTGAGGCTTGGTAGTGGCGTGGTGTAAGGCGTGGTAGTGGCATGGAGTGAGGCGTGGTAGTGGCATGGTGTAAGGCGTGGTATTGGCGTGGAGTAAGGGGTGGTAGTGGCGTGGTGTAAGACGTGGTAGTGGCGGGGTGTAAGGCGTGGTAGTGGCGGGGAGTAAGGCGTGGTAGTGGCGAGGTGTGAGGCGTGGTAGTGCCGTGTTGTAAGGCGTGGTAGTGGCGGGGTGTAAGGCGTGGTAATGGCGGGGTGTGAGGCGTGGTAGTGGCGGGGTGTGAGGCGTGGTAGTGGCGTGGTGTAAGGCGTGGTAGTGGCATGGTGTAAGGCGTGGTAGTGGCGTGGTGTGAGGCGTGGTAGTGGCGTGGTGTAAGGCGTGGTAGTGGCATGGTGTAAGGCGTGGTAGTGGCGTGGTGTGAGGCGTGGTAGTGGCATGGTGTAAGGCGTGGTAGTGGCGGGGTGTGAGGCGTGGTAGTGGCGTGGTGTAAGGCGTGGTAGTGGCATGGTGTGAGGCGTGGTAGTGGCGAGGTGTGAGGCGTGGTAGTGGCGTAATGTAAGGCGTGGTAGTGGCGGGGTGTAAGGCGTGGTAGTGGCGGGGTGTAAGGCGTGGTAGTGGCATGGTGTGAGGCGTGGTAGTGGCGTGGTGTAAGGCGTGATAGTGGCGGGGTGTAAGGCGTGGTAGTGGCGGGGAGTGAGGCGTGGTAGTGGCGGGGTGTGAGGCGTGGTAGTGGCATGGTGTGAGGCGTGGTAGTGGCATAGTGTAAGGCGTGGTAGTGGCGTGGTGTAAGGCGTGGTAGTGGCGGGGTGTAAGGCGTGGTAGTGGCGGGGTGTAAGGCGTGGTAGTGGCGGGGTGTAAGGCGTGGAAGTGGCGGGGTGTAAGGCGTGGTAGTGGCGTGGTGTAAGGCGTGGTAGTGGCGGGGTGTGAGGCGTGGTAGTGGCATGGTGTGAGGCGTAGTAGTGGCGGGGAGTGAGGCGTGGTAGTGGCATGGTGTGAGGCGTGGTAGTGGCGGGGTGTAAGGCGTGGTACTGGCGTGGTGTAAGGCGTGGTAGTGGCATGGTGTAAGGCGTGGTAGTGGCGTGGTGTAAGGCGTGGTAGTGGCGGGGTGTAGGGCGTGGTAGTGGCGGGGTGTGAGGCGTGGTAGTGGCATGGTGTGAGGCATGGTAGTGGCGGGGTGTAAGGCTTGGTAGTGGCGGGGTGTAAGGCGTGGTAGTGGCATGGTGTAAGGCGTGGTAGTGGCGGGGTGTGAGGCGTGGTAGTGGCATGGTGTAAGGCGTGGTAGTGGCGGGGTGTAAGGCGTGGTACTGGCGTGGTGTAAGGCGTGGTAGTGGCATGGTGTAAGGCGTGGTAGTGGCGTGGTGTAAAGCGTGGTAGTGGCAAGGTGTAAGGCGTGGTAGTGGCAAGGTGTAAGGCGTGGTAGTGGCGTGGTGTAAGGCGTGGTAGTGGCGGGGTGTAAGGCGTGGTAGTGGCAAGGTGTAAGGCGTGGTAGTGGCAAGGTGTGAGGCGTGGTAGTGGCATGGTGTAAGGCGTGGTAGTGGCGTGGTGTAAAGCGTGGTAGTGGCAAGGTGTAAGGCGTGGTAGTGGCAAGGTGTAAGGCGTGGTAGTGGCGTGGTGTAAGGCGTGGTAGTGGCAAGGTGTAAGGCGTGGTAGTGGCGTGGTGTAAGGCGTGGTAGTGGCGTGGTGTGAGGCGTGATAGTGGCATGGTGTGAGGCGTGGTATTGGCGTTGTGTGAGGCGTGGTAGTGGCATGGTGTAAGGCGTGGTAGTGGCATGGTGTAAGGCGTGGTAGTGGCATGGTATGAGGCGTGGTAGTGGCGGGGTGTAAGGCGTGGTAGTGGCATGGTGTAAGGCGTGGTAGCGGTGGGGTGTAAGGCGTGGTAGTGGCGTGGTTTAAGGGGTGGTAGTGGCGGGGTGTAAGGCGTGGTAGTGGCGTGGTGTGAGGCGTGATAGTGGCATGGTGTGAGGCGTGGTATTGGCGTTGTGTGAGGCGTGGTAGTGGCATGGTGTAAGGCGTGGTAGTGGCATGGTGTAAGGCGTGGTAGTGGCATGGTGTGAGGCGTGGTAGTGGCGGGGTGTAAGGTGTGGTAGTGGCATGGTGTAAGGCGTGGTAGTGGCGGGGTGTAAGGCGTGGTAGTGGCGTTGTGTAAGGCGTGGTAGTGGCATGGTGTAAGGCGTGGTAGTGTCGTGGTGTAAGGCGTGGTAGTGGCAAGGTGTACGGCGTGGTAGTGGCAAGGTGTAAGGCGTGGTAGTGGCGTGGTGTAAGGCGTGGTACTGGCGTGGTGTAAGGCGTGGTAGTGGCAAGGTGTGCGGCGTGGTAGTGGCAAGGTGTGCGGCGTGGTAGTGGTGTGGTGTCAGGCGTGGTAGTGGCGGGGTGTAAGGCGTGGTAGTGGCGTGGTGTGAGGCGTGGTAGTGGCGTGGTGTAAGGCGTGTTAGTGGCGTGGTGTGAGGCGTGGTAGTGACGTGGTGTAAGGCGTGGTGTGAGGCTTGGTAGTGGCGGTGTGTAAGGCGTGGTAGTGGCGTGGTGTAAGGCGTGGTAGTGGCGGGGTGTAAGACGTGCTAGTGGCGTGGTGTAAGGCGTGGTAGTGGCATGGTGTAAGGCGTGGTAGTGGCGTGGTGTAAGGCGTGGTAGTGGCGGGGTGTAAGACGTGGTAGTGGCGTGGTGTAAGGCGTGGTAGTGGCGTGGTGTAAGGCGTTGTAGTGGCATGGTTTAAGCCGAGGTAGTGGCATGGTGTAAGGCGTGGTAGTGGCATGGTGTAAGGCGTGGTATTGGCATGGTGTAAGGCGTGGTAGTGGCGGGGTGTAAGGCGTGGTAGTGGCAAGGTGTAAGGCGTGGTAGTGGCATGGTGTAAGGCGTGGTAGTGGCGGGGTGTAAGGCGTGGTAGTGGCGGGGTGTGAGGCATGGTAGTGGCATGGTGTAAGGCGTGGTAGTAGCGTGGTGTCAGGCGTGTTAGTGGCAAGGTGTCAGGCGTGGTAGTGGCGGGGTGTAAGGCGTGGTAGTGGCGTGGTGTGAGGCGTGGTAGTGGCGTGGTGTAAGGCGTGGTAGTGGCGTGGTGTGAGGCGTGGTAGTGGCGTGGTGTAAGGCGTGGTAGTGGCGTGGTGTGAGGCGTGGTAGTGGCGTGGTGTAAGGTGTAATAGTGGCGTGGTGTGAGGCGTGGTAGTGGCGTGGTGTAAGGCGCGGTAGTGGCATGGTGTAAGGCGTGGAAGTGGCGTGGTGTAAGGCGTGGTAGTTTCGTGGTAGTGGCAAGGTGTAAGGCGTGGTAGTGGCGTGGTGTAAGGCGTGGTAGTGGCGTGGTGTAAGGCGTGGTAGTGGCATGGTGTGAGGCGTGGTAGTGGCGTGGTGTAAGGCGTGGTAGTGGCGTGGTGTAAGGCGTGGTAGTGGCATGGTGTGAGGCGTGGTAGTTTCGTGGTAGTGGCAAGGTGTAAGGCGTGGTGGTGGCGTGGTGTAAGGCGTGGTAGTGGCATGGTGTGAGGCGTTGTAGTGGTGTGGTGTGAGGCGTGGTAATGGCATGGTGTGAGGCGTGGTAGTGGCATGGTGTGAGGCGTGGTAGTTTCGTGGTAGTGGCATTACGTAAGGCGTGGTAGTGGCGTGGTGTGAGGCGTGGTAGTGGCGTGGTGTGAGGCGTGGTAGTGGCGGGGTGTAAGGCGTGGTAGTGGCATGGTGTCAGGCGTGGTAGTGGCATGGTGTCAGGCGTGGTAGTGGCATGGTGTCAGGCGTGGTAGTGACATGGTGTAAGGCGTGGTAGTGGCGTGGTGTGAGGCTTGGTAGTGGCATGGTGTGAGGCTTGGTAGTGGCGTGGTGTAAGGCGTGGTAGTGGCATGGTGTAAGGCGTGGTAGTGGCATGGTGTAAGGCGTGGTAGTGGCATGGTGTGAGGCGTGAAGTGGCATGGTGTAAGGCGTGGTAGTGGCATGGTGTGAGGCGTGGTAGTGGCATGGTGTAAGGCGTGGTAGTGGCATAGTGTGAGGCATGGTAGTGGCATGGTGTAAGGCGTGGTAGTGGCATGGTGTAAGGCGTGGTAGTGGCGTGGTGTAAGACGTGGTAGTGGCATGGTGTGAGGCATGGTAGTGGCAAGGTGTAAGGCGTGGTAGTGGCATAGTGTAAGGCGTGGTAGTGGCGTGGTGTAAGGAGTGGTAGTGGCATGGTGTGAGGCGTGGTAGTGGCATGGTGTAAGGCGTGGTAGTGGCGGGGTGTGAGGCGTGGTAGTGGCGGGGTGTAAGGCGTGGTAGTGGCATAGTGTAAGGCGGGGTAGTGGCGTGGTGTGAGGCGTGGTAATGGCGTGGTGTAAGGCGTGGTAGTGGCGGGGTGTGAGGCGTGGTAGTGGTGTGGTGTAAGGCGTGGTAGTGGCATGGTGTAAGGCGTCTTAGTGGCATGGTGTAAGGCGTGGTAGTGGCATGGTGTAAGGCGTGGTAGTGGCGTGGTGTAAGGCGTGGTAGTGGCGGGGTGTAAGGCGTGGTAGTGGCGTGGTGTGAGGCGTGGTAGTGGCGTGGTAGTGGCGGGGTGTAAGGCGTGGTAGTGGCGTGGTGTAAGCCGTGGTAGTGGCGTGGTGTAAGGCGTGGTAGTGGCGTGGTGTAAGGTGTGGTAGTGGCGGGGTGTAAGGCGTGGTAGTGGCGTGGTGTATGGCGTGGTAGTGGCGGGGTGTAAGGCGTGGTAGTGGCGTGGTGTAAGGCGTGGTAGTGGCGGGGTGTAAAGCGTGGTAGTGGCATGGTGTAAGGCATGGTAGTGGCATGTTGTAAGGCGTGGTAGTGGCGTGGTGTAAGGCGTGGTAGTGGCGGGGTGTAAGGCGTGGTAGTGGCGTGGTGTAAGGCGTGGTAGTGGCGGGGTGTAAGGCGTGGTAGTGGCATGGTTTAAGGCGTGGTAGTGGCATGGTGTAAGGCGTGGTAGTGGCGTGGTGTAAGGCGTGGTAGTGGCGTGTTGTAAGGCGTGGTAGTGGCGTGGTGTAAGGCGTGGTAGTGGCGGGGTGTAAGGCGTGGTAGTGGCGTGGTGTAAGGCGTGGTAGTGGCGGGGTGTAAGGCGTGGTAGTGGCATGGTGTAAGGCATGGTAGTGGCATGGTGTAAGGCGTGGTAGTGGCGTGGTGTAAGGCGTGGTAGTGGCGGGGTGTAAGGCGTGGTAGTGGCATGGTGTAAGGCGTGGTAGTGGCATGGTGTAAGGCGTGGTAGTGGCGTGGTGTAAGGCGTGGTAGTGGCGGGGTGTAAGGCGTGGTAGTGGCGTGGTGTAAAGCGTGGTAGTGGCGTGGTGTAAGGCGTGGTAGTGGCGGGGTGAAAGGCGTGGTATTGGCGGGGAGTAAGGCGTGGTAGTGGCGTGGTGTAAGGCGTGGTAGTGGCGGGGTGTAAGGCGTGGTAGTTGCATTGTGTAAGGCTTGGTAGTGGCATGGTGTAAGGCGTGGTAGTGCTGTAGTGTAAGGCGTGGTAGTGGCGGGGTGTAAGGCGTGGTAGTGGCATGGTGTAAGGCGTGGTAGTGGCGTGGTGTAAGGCGTGGTAGTGGCGGGGTGTAAGGCGTGATAGTGGCGTGGTGTGAGGCGTGGTAGTGGCGTGGTGTAAGGCGTGGTAGTGGCTGGGTGTAAGGCGTGGTAGTGGCGGGGTGTAAGGCGTGGTAGTGGCGTGGTGTAAGGCGTGGTAGTGGCGGGGTGTAAGGCGTGGTAGTGGCGGGGTGTAAGGCGTGGTAGTGGCGGGGTGTAAGGCGTGGTAGTGGCGGGGTGTAAGGCGTGGTAGTGGCGTGGTGTAAGGCGTGGTAGTGGCGTGGTGTAAGGCGTGGTAGTGGCAAGCTGTAAGGCGTGGTAATGGCAAGGTGTAAGGCGTGGTAGTGGCAATGTGTAAGGCGTGGTAGTGGCAAGGTGTAAGGCGTGGAAGTGGCAAGGTGTAAGGCGTGGTAGTGGCAAGGTGTAAGGCGTGGTAGTGGCGTGGTGTAAGGCGTGGTAGTGGCAAGGTGTATGGCGTGGTAGTGGCGTGGTGTAAGGCGTGGTAGTGGCGGGGTGTAAGGCGTGTAGTGGCGTGGTGTAAGGCGTGGTAGTGGTGTGGTGTAAGGCGTGGTAGTGGCGGGGTGTAAGGCGTGGTAGTGGCATGGTGTAAGGCGTGGAAGTGGCAAGGTGTTAGGCGTGGTAGTTGCGTGGTGTGAGGCGTGGTAGTGGCGTTGTGTGAGGCTTGGTAGTGGCGTGGTGTAAGGCGTGGTAGTGGCGGGGTGTAAGGCGTGGTAGTGGCATGGTGTAAGGCATGGTAGTGGCATGGTGTAAGGCGTGGTAGTGGCGTGGTGTAAGGCGTGGTAGTGGCGGGGCGTAAGGCGTGGTAGTGGCGTGGTGTAACGCGTGGTAGTGGCGTGGTTTAAGGCGTGGTAGTGGCGGGGTGTGAGGCGTGGTAGTGGCGGGGTGTAAGGCGTGGTAGTGGCGTGGTGTGAGGCGTGGTAGTGGCGTTGTGTGAGGCTTGGTAGTGGCGTGGTGTAAGGCGTGGTAGTGGCATGGTGTAAGGCGTGGTAGTGGCATGGTGTAAGGCGTGGTAGTGGCATTATGTAAGGCGTGGTAGTGGCGAGGTGTGAGGCGTGGTAGTGGCAAGGTGTAAGGCGTGGTAGTGGCAAGGTGTAAGGCGTGGTAGTGGCGTGTTGTGAGGCTTGGTAGTGGCATGGTGTGAGGCGTGGTAGTGGCATGGTGTCAGGCGTGGTAGTGACATGGTGTAAGGCGTGGTAGTGGCGTGGTGTGAGGCTTGGTAGTGGCATGGTGTGAGGCGTGGTAGTGGCATTGTGTAAGGCATGGTAGTGGCATGGTGTAAGGCGTGGTAGTGGTGTAGTGTAAGGCGTGGTAGTGGCGTGGTGTAAGGCGTGGTAGTGGCGTGGTGTAAGGCGTGGTAGTGGCGTGGTGTAACGCGTGGTAGTGGCGTGGTGTAAGGCGTGATAGTGGCATAGTGTGAGGCATGGTAGTGGCATGGTGTAAGGCGTGGTAGTGGCATGGTGTAAGGCGTGGTAGTGGCGTGGTGTAAGACGTGGTAGTGGCATGGTGTGAGGCATGGTAGTGGCAAGGTGTAAGGCGTGGTAGTGGCATAGTGTAAGGCGTGGTAGTGGCGTGGTGTAAGGAGTGGTAGTGGCATGGTGTGAGGCGTGGTAGTGGCATGGTGTAAGGCGTGGTAGTGGCGGGGTGTGAGGCGTGGTAGTGGCGGGGTGTAAGGCGTGGTAGTGGCATAGTGTAAGGCGGGGTAGTGGCGTGGTGTGAGGCGTGGTAGTGGCGTGGTGTAAGGCGTGGTAGTGGCGGGGTGTGAGGCGTGGTAGTGGTGTGGTGTAAGGCGTGGTAGTGGCATGGTGTAAGGCGTCTTAGTGGCATGGTGTAAGGCGTGGTAGTGGCATGGTGTAAGGCGTGGTAGTGGCGTGGTGTAAGGCGTGGTAGTGGCGGGGTGTAAGGCGTGGTAGTGGCGTGGTGTGAGGCGTGGTAGTGGCGTGGTAGTGGCGGGGTGTAAGGCGTGGTAGTGGCGTGGTGTATGGCGTGGTAGTGGCGTGGTAGTGGCGTGGTGTAAGCCGTGGTAGTGGCGTGGTGTAAGGCGTGGTAGTGGCGTGGTGTAAGGTGTGGTAGTGGCGGGGTGTAAGGCGTGGTAGTGGCGTGGTGTATGGCGTGGTAGTGGCGGGGTGTAAGGCGTGGTAGTGGCGTGGTGTAAGGCGTGGTAGTGGCGGGGTGTAAAGCGTGGTAGTGGCATGGTGTAAGGCATGGTAGTGGCATGTTGTAAGGCGTGGTAGTGGCGTGGTGTAAGGCGTGGTAGTGGCGGGGTGTAAGGCGTGGTAGTGGCGTGGTGTAAGGCGTGGTAGTGGCGGGGTGTAAGGCGTGGTAGTGGCATGGTTTAAGGCGTGGTAGTGGCATGGTGTAAGGCGTGGTAGTGGCGTGGTGTAAGGCGTGGTAGTGGCGTGGTGTAAGGCGTGGTAGTGGCGTGGTGTAAGGCGTGGTAGTGGCGGGGTGTAAGGCGTGGTAGTGGCGTGGTGTAAGGCGTGGTAGTGGCGGGGTGTAAGGCGTGGTAGTGGCATGGTGTAAGGCATGGTAGTGGCATGGTGTAAGGCGTGGTAGTGGCGTGGTGTAAGGCGTGGTAGTGGCGGGGTGTAAGGCGTGGTAGTGGCATGGTGTAAGGCGTGGTAGTGGCATGGTGTAAAGCGTGGTAGTGGCGTGGTGTAAGGCGTGGTAGTGGCGGGGTGTAAGGCGTGGTAGTGGCGTGGTGTAAGGCGTGGTGTAAGGCGTGGTAGTGGCGTGGTGTAAGGCGTGGTAGTGGCGGGGTGAAAGGCGTGGTATTGGCGGGGTGTAAGGCGTGGTAGTGGCGTGGTGTAAGGCGTGGTAGTGGCGGGGTGTAAGGCGTGGTAGTTGCATTGTGTAAGGCTTGGTAGTGGCATGGTGTAAGGCGTGGTAGTGCTGTAGTGTAAGGCGTGGTAGTGGCGGGGTGTAAGGCGTGGTAGTGGCATGGTGTAAGGCGTGGTAGTGGCGTGGTGTAAGGCGTGGTAGTGGCGGGGTGTAAGGCGTGATAGTGGCGTGGTGTGAGGCGTGGTAGTGGCGTGGTGTAAGGCGTGGTAGTGGCTGGGTGTAAGGCGTGGTAGTGGCGGGGTGTAAGGCGTGGTAGTGGCGTGGTGTAAGGCGTGGTAGTGGCGGGGTGTAAGGCGTGGTAGTGGCGGGGTGTAAGGCGTTGTAGTGGCGGGGTGTAAGGCGTGGTAGTGGCGGGGTGTAAGGCGTGGTAGTGGCGTGGTGTAAGGCGTGGTAGTGGCGTGGTGTAAGGCGTGGTAGTGGCAAGCTGTAAGGCGTGGTAATGGCAAGGTGTAAGGCGTGGTAGTGGCAATGTGTAAGGCGTGGTAGTGGCAAGGTGTAAGGCGTGGAAGTGGCAAGGTGTAAGGCGTGGTAGTGGCAAGGTGTAAGGCGTGGTAGTGGCGTGGTGTAAGGCGTGGTAGTGGCAAGGTGTATGGCGTGGTAGTGGCGTGGTGTAAGGCGTGGTAGTGGCGGGGTGTAAGGCGTGTAGTGGCGTGGTGTAAGGCGTGGTAGTGGTGTGGTGTAAGGCGTGGTAGTGGCGGGGTGTAAGGCGTGGTAGTGGCATTGTGTGAGGCGTGGTAGTGGCGGGGTGTAAGCCGTGGTAGTGGCATTGTGTAAGGCGTGGTATTGGCATGGTGTAAAGCGTGGTAGTGGCGTGGTGTAAGGCGTGGTAGTGGCAAGGTGTAAGGCGTGGTAGTGGCGTGGTGTAAGGCGTGGTAGTGGCGTGGTGTAAGGCGTGGTAGTGGCGGGGTGTAAGGCGTGGTAGTGGCGCGGTGTAAGGCGTGGTAGTGGCGGGGTGTAAGGCGTGGTAGTGCCGTGGTGTAAGGCGTGGTAGTGGCGGGGTGTAAGGCGTGGTAGTGGCGTGGTGTAAGGCGTGGTAGTGGCGTGGTGTAAGGCGTGGTAGTGGCGTGGTGTAAGGCGTGGTAGTGGCGGGGTGTAAGGCGTGGTAGTGGCGTGGTGTAAGGCGTGGTAGTGGCGGGGTGTACGGCGTGGTAGTGGCATGGTGTAAGGCATGGTAGTGGCATGGTGTAAGGCGTGGTAGTGGCGTGGTGTAAGGCGTGGTAGTGGCGGGGTGTAAGGCGTGGGAGTGGCATGGTGTAAGGCGTGGTAGTGGCATGGTGTAAGGCGTGGTAGTGGCGTGGTGTAAGGCGTGGTAGTGGCGGGGTGTAAGGCGTGGTAGTGGCGTGGTGTAAGGCGTGGTAGTGGCGTGGAGTGAGGCGTGGTAGTGGCATGGTGTAAGGCGTGGTAGTGGCGGGGTGTAAAGCGTGGTAGTGGCGGGGTGTAAGGCGTGGTAGTGGCGTGGAGAGAGGCGTGGTAATGGCGTGGAGTGAGGCGTGGTAGTGGCGTGGTAGTGGCGTGGAGTGAGGCGTGGTAGTGGCGTGGAGTGAGGCGTGGTAGTGGCATGGTATAAGGCGTGGTAGTGGCGTGGAGTGAGGCGTGGTAGTGGCGTGGAGTGAGGCGTGGTAGTGGCGTGGTAGTGGCGTGGAGTGAGGCGTGGTAGTGGCGTGGAGTGAGGCGTGTTAGTGGCAAGGTGTAAGGCGTGGAAGTGGCATTGTGTAAGGCGTGGTAGTGGCATGGTGTAAGGCGTGGTAGTGGCGGGGTGTAAGGCGTGGTAGTGGCGTGGTGTAAGGCGTGGTAGTGGCAAGGTGTAAGGCGTGGTAGTGGCAAGGTGTAAGGTGTGGTAGTGGCATGGTGTAAGGCGTGGTAGTGGCAAGGTGTAAGGCGTGGTAGTGGCGGGGTGTAAGGCGTGGTAGTGGCGTGGTGTAAGGCGTGGTAGTTTCAAGGTGTAAGGCGTGGTAGTGGCATGGTGTAAGGCGTGGTAGTGGCATGGTGTAAGGCGTGGTAGTGGCGTGGTATGAGGCGTGGTAATGGCGGGGTGTAAGGCGTGGTAGTGGTGGGGTGTGAGGCGTGGTAGTGGTGTGGTGTAAGGCGTGGTAGTGGCATGGTGTAAGGCGTGGTAGTGGCGGGGTGTGAGGCGTAGTAGTGGCGTGGTAGTGGCGGAGTGTAAGGCGTGGTAGTGGCGGGGTGTAAGGCGTGGTAGTGGCATGGTGTAAGGCGTGGTAGTGGCTTGGTGTAAGGCGTGGTAGTGGCGTGGTGTAAGGCGTGGTAGTGGCGGGGTGTAAGGCGTGGTAGTGGCGTGGTGTAAGGCGTGGTAGTGGCATGGTTTAAGGCGTGGTAGTGGCGGGGTGTGAGGCGTGGTAGTGGCGGGGTGTAAGGCGTGGTAGTGGCGTGGTGTGAGGCGTGGTAGTGGCGTTGTGTGAGGCTTGGTAGTGGCGTGGTGTAAGGCGTGGTAGTGGCATGGTGTAAGGCGTGGTAGTGGCATGGTGTAAGGCGTGGTAGTGGCATTATGTAAGGCGTGGTAGTGGCGAGGTGTGAGGCGTGGTAGTGGCAAGATGTAAGGCGTGGTAGTGGCAAGGTGTAAGGCGTGGTAGTGGCGTGTTGTGAGGCGTGGTAGTGGCGGGGTGTAAGGCGTGCTAGTGGCGGGGTGTAAGGCGTGGTAGTGGCGGGGTGTAAGGCGTGGTAGTGGCGGGGTGTAAGGCGTGGTAGTGGCGGGGTGTAAGGCGTGGTAGTGGCGGGGTGTGAGGCGTGGTAGTGGCATGGAGTAAGGCGTGGTAGTGGCGGGGTGTAAGGCGTGGTAGTGGCAAGGTGTAAGGCGTGGTAGTGGCGGGGTGTAAGGCGTGGTAGTGGCATGGTGTGAGGCGTGGTAGTGGCGGGGTGTAAGGCGTGGTAGTGGCAAGGTGTAAGGCGTGGTAGTGGCGGGGTGTAAGGTGTGGTAGTGGCGGGGTGTGAGTCGTGGTAGTGGCATGGTGTAAGGCGTGGTAGTGGCGTGATGTAAGGCGTGGTAGTGGCGGGTGTGAGGCGTGGTAGTGGCATGGTGTGAGGCGTGGTAGTGGCGGGTGTGAGGCGTGGTAGTGGCAAGGTGTAAGGCGTGGTAGTGGCGTGTTGTGAGGCGTGGTAGTGGCAAGGTGTAAGGCGTGGTAGTGGCGGGGTGTAAGGTGTGGTAGTGGCGGAGTGTGAGGCGTGGTAGTGGCATGGTGTAAGGCGTGGTAGTGGCGTGGTGTAAGGCGTGGTAGTGGCGGGGTGTAAGGCGTGGTAGTGGCATTGTGTAAGGCATGGTAGTGGCATGGTGTAAGGCGTGGTAGTGGTGTAGTGTAAGGCGTGGTAGTGGCGTGGTGTAAGGCGTGGTAGTGGCGTGGTGTAACGCGTGGTAGTGGCGGGGTGTAAGGCGTGATAGTGGCGTGGTGTGAGGCGTGGTAGTGGCGGGGTGTAAGGCGTGGTACTGGCGGGGTGTAAGGCGTGGTAGTGGCGTGGTGTAAGGCGTGGTAGTGGCATTGTGTGAGGCGTGTTAGTGGCGGGGTGTAAGGCGTGGTAGTGGCGGGGTGTAAGGCGTGGTAGTGGCATTGTGTGAGGCGTGGTAGTGGCGGGGTGTAAGCCGTGGTAGTGGCATTGTGTAAGGCGTGGTATTGGCATGGTGTAAAGCGTGGTAGTGGCGTGGTGTAAGGCGTGGTAGTGGCAAGGTGTAAGGCGTGGTAGTGGCGTGGTGTAAGGCGTGGTAGTGGCGTGGTGTAAGGCTTGGTATTGGCGGGGTGTAAGGCGTGGTAGTGGCTCGGTGTAAGGCGTGGTAGTGGCGGGGTGTAAGGCGTGGTAGTGCCGTGGTGTAAGGCGTGGTAGTGGCGGGGTGTAAGGCGTGGTAGTGGCGTGGTGTAAGGCGTGGTAGTGGCGTGGTGTAAGGCGTGGTAGTGGCGTGGTGTAAGGCGTGGTAGTGGCGGGGTGTAAGGCGTGGTAGTGGCGTGGTGTAAGGCGTGGTAGTGGCGGGGTGTAAGGCGTGGTAGTGGCATGGTGTAAGGCATGGTAGTGGCATGGTGTAAGGCGTGGTAGTGGCGTGGTGTAAGGCGTGGTAGTGGCGGGGTGTAAGGCGTGGGAGTGGCATGGTGTAAGGCGTGGTAGTGGCATGGTGTAAGGCGTGGTAGTGGCGTGGTGTAAGGCGTGGTAGTGGCGGGGTGTAAGGCGTGGTAGTGGCGTGGTGTAAGGCGTGGTAGTGGCGTGGAGTGAGGCGTGGTAGTGGCATGGTGTAAGGCGTGGTAGTGGCGGGGTGTAAGGCGTGGTAGTGGCGCGGTGTAAGGCGTGGTAGTGGCGTGGAGAGAGGCGTGGTAATGGCGTGGAGTGAGGCGTGGTAGTGGCGTGGTAGTGGCGTGGAGTGAGGCGTGGTAGTGGCGTGGAGTGAGGCGTGGTAGTGGCATGGTATAAGGCGTGGTAGTGGCGTGGAGTGAGGCGTGGTAGTGGCTTGGAGTGAGGCGTGGTAGTGGCGTGGTAGTGGCGTGGAGTGAGGCGTGGTAGTGGCGTGGAGTGAGGCGTGTTAGTGGCAAGGTGTAAGGCGTGGAAGTGGCATTGTGTAAGGCGTGGTAGTGGCATGGTGTAAGGCGTGGTAGTGGCGGGGTGTAAGGCGTGGTAGTGGCGTGGTGTAAGGCGTGGTAGTGGCAAGGTGTAAGGCGTGGTAGTGGCAAGGTGTAAGGTGTGGTAGTGGCATGGTGTAAGGCGTGGTAGTGGCATGGTGTAAGGCGTGGTAGTGGCGGGGTGTAAGGCGTGGTAGTGGCGTGGTGTAAGGCGTGGTAGTGGCAAGGTGTAAGGCGTGGTAGTGGCATGGTGTAAGGCGTGGTAGTGGCATGGTGTAAGGCGTGGTAGTGGCGTGGTATGAGGCGTGGTAATGGCGGGGTGTAAGGCGTTGTAGTGGTGGGGTGTGAGGCGTGGTAGTGGTGTGGTGTAAGGCGTGGTAGTGGCTTGGTGTAAGGCGTGGTAGTGGCAAGGTGTAAGGCGTGGTAGTGGCGGGGTGTAAGGCGTGGTAGTGGCATGGTGTAAGGCGTGGTAGTGGCGGGGTGTGAGGCGTAGTAGTGGCGTGGTAGTGGCGGAGTGTAAGGCGTGGTAGTGGCGGGGTGTAAGGCGTGGTAGTGGCATGGTGTAAGGCGTGGTAGTGGCGGGGTGTGAGGCGTAGTAGTGGCGTGGTAGTGGCGGAGTGTAAGGCGTGGTAGTGGCGGGGTGTAAGGCGTGGTAGTGGCATGGTGTAAGGCGTGGTAGTGGCTTGGTGTAAGGCGTGGTAGTGGCGTGGTGTAAGGCGTGGTAGTGGCGGGGTGTAAGGCGTGGTAGTGGCGTGGTGTAAGGCGTGGTAGTGGCATGGTTTAAGGCGTGGTAGTGGCGGGGTGTGAGGCGTGGTAGTGGCGGGGTGTAAGGCGTGGTAGTGGCGTGGTGTGAGGCGTGGTAGTGGCGTTGTGTGAGGCTTGGTAGTGGCGTGGTGTAAGGCGTGGTAGTGGCATGGTGTAAGGCGGGGTAGTGGCATGGTGTAAGGCGTGGTAGTGGCATTATGTAAGGCGTGGTAGTGGCGAGGTGTGAGGCGTGGTAGTGGCAAGGTGTAAGGCGTGGTAGTGGCAAGGTGTAAGGCGTGGTAGTGGCGTGTTGTGAGGCGTGGTAGTGGCGGGGTGTAAGGCGTGCTAGTGGCGGGGTGTAAGGCGTGGTAGTGGCGGGGTGTAAGGCGTGGTAGTGGCGGGGTGTAAGGGGTGGTAGTGGCGGGGTGTAAGGCGTGGTAGTGGCATGGAGTAAGGCGTGGTAGTGGCGGGGTGTAAGGCGTGGTAGTGGCAAGGTGTAAGGCGTGGTAGTGGCGGGGTGTAAGGCGTGGTAGTGGCATGGTGTGAGGCGTGGTAGTGGCGGGGTGTAAGGCGTGGTAGTGGCAAGGTGTAAGGCGTGGTAGTGGCGGGGTGTAAGGTGAGGTAGTGGCGGGGTGTGAGTCGTGGTAGTGACATGGTGTAAGGCGTGGTAGTGGCGTGATGTAAGGCGTGGTAGTGCCGGGTGTGAGGCGTGGTAGTGGCATGGTGTGAGGCGTGGTAGTGGCGGGTGTGAGGCGTGGTAGTGGCAAGGTGTAAGGCGTGGTAGTGGCGTGTTGTGAGGCGTGGTAGTGGCAAGGTGTAAGGCGTGGTAGTGGCGGGGTGTAAGGTGTGGTAGTGGCGGAGTGTGAGGCGTGGTAGTGGCATGGTGTAAGGCGTGGTAGTGGCGTGGTGTGAGGCGTGGTAGTGGCATGGTTTGAGGCGTGGTAGTGGCGTACTGTAAGGCGTGGTAGTGGCGTGGTGTAAGGCGTGGTAGTGGCATTGTGTGAGGAGTGGTAGTGGCGTGGTGTGAGGCGTGGTAGTGGCATTGTGTGAGGCGTGGTAGTGGCATTGTGTGAGGCGTGGTAGTGGCATTGTGTGAGGCGTGGTAGTGGCATTGTGTGAGGCGTGGTAGTGTCATTGTGGAAGGCGTGGTAGTGGCATTGTGTGAGGCGTGGTAGTGGCATGGTGTAAGGCGTGGTAGTGGTATTGTGTGAGGCGTGGTAGTGGCATGGTGTGAGGCGTGGTAGTGGCGGGGTGTGAGGCGTGGTAGTGGCATGGTGTAAGGCGTGGTAGTGGCGTGGTGTAAGGCGTGGTAGTGGCGTGGTGTGAGGCGTGGTAGTGACATGGTGTAAGGCGTGGTAGTGGAGTGGTGTAAGGCGTGGTAGTGGCGTGGTGTGAGGCGTGGTAGTGGCGGGGTGTAAGGCGTGGTAGTGGCGGGGTGTAAGGCGTGGTAGTGGCGTGGTGTAAGGCGTGGTAGTGGCATTGTGTGAGGCGTGTTAGTGGCGGGTTGTAAGGCGTGGTAGTGGCGGGGTGTAAGGCGTGGTAGTGGCATTGTGTGAGGCGTGGTAGTGGCGGGGTGTAAGCCGTGGTAGTGGCATTGTGTAAGGCGTGGTATTGGCATGGTGTAAAGCGTGGTAGTGGCGTGGTGTAAGGCGTGGTAGTGGCAAGGTGTAAGGCGTGGTAGTGGCGTGGTGTAAGGCGTGGTAGTGGCGTGGTGTAAGGCGTGGTATTGGCGGGGTGTAAGGCGTGGTAGTGGCGCGGTGTAAGGCGTGGTAGTGGCGGGGTGTAAGGCGTGGTAGTGCCGTGGTGTAAGGCGTGGTAGTGGCGGGGTGTAAGGCGTGGTAGTGGCGTGGTGTAAGGCGTGGTAGTGGCGTGGTGTAAGGCGTGGTAGTGGCGTGGTGTAAGGCGTGGTAGTGGCGGGGTGTAAGGCGTGGTAGTGGCGTGGTGTAAGGCGTGGTAGTGGCGGGGTGTAAGGCGTGGTAGTGGCATGGTGTAAGGCGTGGTAGTGGCATGGTGTAAGGCGTGGTAGTGGCGTGGTGTAAGGCGTGGTAGTGGCGGGGTGTAAGGCGTGGGAGTGGCATGGTGTAAGGCGTGGTAGTGGCATGGTGTAAGGCGTGGTAGTGGCGTGGTGTAAGGCGTGGTAGTGGCGGGGTGTAAGGCGTGGTAGTGGCGTGGTGTAAGGCGTGGTAGTGGCGTGGAGTGAGGCGTGGTAGTGGCATGGTGTAAGGCGTGGTAGTGGCGGGGTGTAAGGCGTGGTAGTGGCGCGGTGTAAGGCGTGGTAGTGGCGTGGAGAGAGGCGTGGTAATGGCGTGGAGTGAGGCGTGGTAGTGGCGTGGTAGTGGCGTGGAGTGAGGCGTGGTAGTGGCGTGGAGTGAGGCGTGGTAGTGGCATGGTATAAGGCGTGGTAGTGGCGTGGAGTGAGGCGTGGTAGTGGCTTGGAGTGAGGCGTGGTAGTGGCGTGGTAGTGGCGTGGAGTGAGGCGTGGTAGTGGCGTGGAGTGAGGCGTGTTAGTGGCAAGGTGTAAGGCGTGGAAGTGGCATTGTGTAAGGCGTGGTAGTGGCATGGTGTAAGGCGTGGCAGTGGCGGGGTGTAAGGCGTGGTAGTGGCGTGGTGTAAGGCGTGGTAGTGGCAAGGTGTAAGGCGTGGTAGTGGCAAGGTGTAAGGTGTGGTAGTGGCATGGTGTAAGGCGTGGTAGTGGCATGGTGTAAGGCGTGGTAGTGGCGGGGTGTAAGGCGTGGTAGTGGCGTGGTGTAAGGCGTGGTAGTGGCAAGGTGTAAGGCGTGGTAGTGGCATGGTGTAAGGCGTGGTAGTGGCATGGTGTAAGGCGTGGTAGTGGCGTGGTATGAGGCGTGGTAATGGCGGGGTGTAAGGCGTGGTAGTGGTGGGGTGTGAGGCGTGGTAGTGGTGTGGTGTAAGGCGTGGTAGTGGCTTGGTGTAAGGCGTGGTAGTGGCAAGGTGTAAGGCGTGGTAGTGGCGGGGTGTAAGGCGTGGTAGTGGCATGGTGTAAGGCGTGGTAGTGGCGGGGTGTGAGGCGTAGTAGTGGCGTGGTAGTGGCGGAGTGTAAGGCGTGGTAGTGGCGGGGTGTAAGGCGTGGTAGTGGCATGGTGTAAGGCGTGGTAGTGGCTCGGTGTAAGGCGTGGTAGTGGCGTGGTGTAAGGCGTGGTAGTGGCGGGGTGTAAGGCGTGGTAGTGGCGTGGTGTAAGGCGTGGTAGTGGCATGGTTTAAGGCGTGGTAGTGGCGGGGTGTGAGGCGTGGTAGTGGCGGGGTGTAAGGCGTGGTAGTGGCGTGGTGTGAGGCGTGGTAGTGGCGTTGTGTGAGGCTTGGTAGTGGCGTGGTGTAAGGCGTGGTAGTGGCATGGTGTAAGGCGGGGTAGTGGCATGGTGTAAGGCGTGGTAGTGGCATTATGTAAGGCGTGGTAGTGGCGAGGTGTGAGGCGTGGTAGTGGCAAGGTGTAAGGCGTGGTAGTGGCAAGGTGTAAGGCGTGGTAGTGGCGTGTTGTGAGGCGTGGTAGTGGCGGGGTGTAAGGCGTGCTAGTGGCGGGGTGTAAGGCGTGGTAGTGGCATGGTGTGAGGCGTGGTAGTGGCGGGGTGTAAGGCGTGGTAGTGGCGGGGTGTAAGGCGTGGTAGTGGCGGGGTGTGAGGCGTGGTAGTGGCATGGAGTAAGGCGTGGTAGTGGCGGGGTGTAAGGCGTGGTAGTGGCAAGGTGTAAGGCGTGGTAGTGGCGGGGTGTAAGGCGTGGTAGTGGCATGGTGTGAGGCGTGGTAGTGGCGGGGTGTAAGGCGTGGTAGTGGCAAGGTGTAAGGCGTGGTAGTGGCGGGGTGTAAGGTGTGGTAGTGGCGGGGTGTGAGTCGTGGTAGTGGCATGGTGTAAGGCGTGGTAGTGGCGTGATGTAAGGCGTGGTAGTGCCGGGTGTGAGGCGTGGTAGTGGCATGGTGTGAGGCGTGGTAGTGGCGGGTGTGAGGCGTGGTAGTGGCAAGGTGTAAGGCGTGGTAGTGGCGTGTTGTGAGGCGTGGTAGTGGCAAGGTGTAAGGCGTGGTAGTGGCGGGGTGTAAGGTGTGGTAGTGGCGGAGTGTGAGGCGTGGTAGTGGCATGGTGTAAGGCGTGGTAGTGGCGTGGTGTGAGCCGTGGTAGTGGCATGGTTTGAGGCGTGGTAGTGGCGTACTGTAAGGCGTGGTAGTGGCGTGGTGTAAGGCGTGGTAGTGGCATTGTGTGAGGAGTGGTAGTGGCGTGGTGTGAGGCGTGGTAGTGGCATTGTGTGAGGCGTGGTAGTGGCATTGTGTGAGGCGTGGTAGTGGCATTGTGTGAGGCGTGGTAGTGGCAT
>NC_091178.1:25491904-25749152 GCF_040958095.1 Procambarus clarkii | reverse complement strand
GAAAATGAGGTATTTATCGGTTAATTTCTAATCAATTACGTGTTTGCATCATTTTTATCGTATATTTAATGAATTAATACAAATAAACTGGAAAATTCACAAAAACATTTAAAATCGGCAAAATATTGCATAATTCGATGATATTTTGTTTAAATCACATACAGGAAAAGGGGATGATAAACGTCGAAATATTGCTAAATTCGGATGATGTTTAGTACGAAACACAATGCAAGAAAACTTGCTTAAAATGCAATATTATGCGAAAATCTGAGATATGGAGGCCAAATCACATATCGTGATACTACATGAAATAGTATCGAAATATTGGTATAAATGAATATATTTACGTAATATCAAACTACATGAAAAACGTAGAAAAAAGTCACTATTATACCAAATTTGAGGATTTTAACTTCGAATCATAAAGCGAGGTGTCGTATTATTTAGATCCAAGAAAAGACATATGACAATGTTGTTTCCAATACAAATGATAAAAATCAATGTGTTTTCATTAGAATTAACTAAAATGTTCCTGATTTTCCGATTTATATTACCGATGGAAGATGTATACGTAAAAGCTGCTCTATTCCGGCTGAAACGTCGATATATGCAATAAAAACCGAACTTCTCCCCTTTTCAATATCTTACTCAGTATTTTAACGAGAAGCAAATAGTTGATTGAAAATGAGGTATTTATCGTTAATTTCTAATCAATTACGTGTTTGCATCATTTTTATCGTATATATAATTAATTAACAACAATAAACTGAAAATTCACAAAAACGTTGAAAAACGGCAAAATATTGCATAATTCGATGATATTTTGTTTAAATCACATAAAGGAAAAGGGGATGATAAACGTCAAAATATTGCTAAATTCGATGATGTTTAGTACGAAACAAAATGCAAGAAAACTTGCTTAAAATGCAATATTATGCGAAAATCTGAGATATGGAGGCCAAATCACATATCGTGATACTACATGAAATAGTATCGAAATATTGGTATAAATGAATATATTTACGTAATATCAAACTACATGAAAAACGTGAAAAAAGTCACTTATTATACCAAATTTGAGGATTTTAACTTCGAATCATAAAGCGACGTGTCGTATTATTTAGATCCAAGAAAAGACATATGACAATGTTGTTTCCAATACAAATGATAAAAATCCATGTGTTTTCATTAGAATTAACTAAAATGTTCCTGATTTTCCGTTTATATTACCGATGGAAGATGTATACGTAAAACTGCTCTATTCCAGGCTGAAACGTCGATATATGCAATAAAAACCGAACTTCTCCCCTTTTCAATATCTTACTCAGTATTTTAACGAGAAACAAATAGTTGATTGAAAATGAGGTATTTATGGTTAATTTCTAATCAATTACGTGTTTGCATCATTTTTATCGTATATTTAATTAATTAACAACAATAAACTGAAAATTCACAAAAACGTTGAAAAACGGCAAAATATTGCATAATTCGATGATATTTTGTTTAAATCACATAAAGGAAAAGGGGATGATAAACGTCAAAATATTGCTAAATTCGATGATGTTTAGTACGAAACAAAATGCAAGAAAACTTGCTTAAAATGCAATATTATGCGAAAATCTGAGATATTGAGGCCAAATCACATATCGTGATACTACATGAAATAGTATCGAAATATTGGTAAAAATGAATATATTTACGTAATATCAAACTACATGAAAAACGTGAAAAAAGTCACTATTATACCAAATTTGAGGATTTTAACTTCAAATCATAAAGCGACGTTTCGTATTATTTAGATGCAAGAAAAGACATATGACAATGTTGTTTCCAATACAAAAAATAAAAATCAGTGTGTTTTCATTAGAATTATCTAAAATGTTCCTGATTTTCCGTTTATATTACCGATGGAAGATGTATACGTTAAAACCGCTCTATTCCGATTGAAACGTCGATATATGCAATATAAACCGAACTTCTCCCCTTTTCAATATCTTACTCAGTATTTCAACGAGAAACAAATAGATGATTGAAAATGAAGTATTTAAGGTTATTATCAAATCAATTACGTGTGTGTATCATTTTTATCGTATATTTAATGAATTAATACAAATAAACTGGAAATTCACAAAAACATTTAAAATCGGCAAAATATTGCCTAATTCGATGATATTTTGTTTAAATCACTTACAGGAAAAGGGGATTATAAACGTCGAAATATTGCTTAAATTCGATGATGTTTAGTACGAAACACAATGCAAGAAAACTTGCTTAAAATGCAATATTATGCGAAAATCTGAGATATGAAGGCCAAATCACATATCGTGATACTACATGAAAGAGTATCGAGATATTGGTATAAATGAATATATTAACGTAATATCAAACTACATGAAAAACGTGAAAAAAGTCACTATTATACCAAATTTGAGGATTTTAACTTCGAATCATAAAGCGAGGTTTCGTATTATTTAGATCCAAGAAAAGACATATGACAATGTTGTTTCCAATACAAATGATAAAAATCAATGTGTTTTCATTAGAATTAACTAAAATGTTCCTGATTTTCCGATTATATTACCGATGGAAGATGTATACGTAAAAGCGCTCTATTCCGGCTGAAACGTCGATATATGCAATAAAAACCGAACTTCTCCCCTTTTCAATATCTTACTCAGTATTTTAACGAGAAGCAAATAGTTGATTGAAAATGAGGTATTTATCGTTAATTTCTAATCAATTACGTGTTTGCATCAATTTTATCGTATATTTAATTAATTAACAACAATAAACTGAAAATTCACAAAAACGTTGAAAAACGGCAAAATATTGCATAATTCGATGATATTTTGTTTAAATCACATAAAGGAAAAGGGGATGATAAACGTCAAAATATTGCTAAATTCGATGATGTTTAGTACGAAACAAAATGCAAGAAAACTTGCTTAAAATGCAATATTATGCGAAAATCTAAGATATGGAGGCCAAATCACATATCGTGATACTACATGAAATAGTATCGAAATATTGGTATAAATGAATATATTTACGTAATATCAAACTACATGAAAAACGTGAAAAAAGTCACTATTATACCAAATTTGAGGATTTTAACTTCGAATCATAAAGCGACGTGTCGTATTATTTAGATCCAAGAAAAGACATATGACAATGTTGTTTCCAATACAAATGATAAAAATCAATGTGTTTTCATTAGAATTAACTAAAATGTTCCTGATTTTCCGTTTATATTACCGATGGAAGATGTATACGTAAAACTGCTCTATTCCGGCTGAAACGTCGATATATGCAATAAAAACCGAACTTCTCCCCTTTTCAATATCTTACTCAGTATTTTAACGAGAAACAAATAGTTGATTGAAAATTAGGTATTTATGGTTAATTTCTAATCAATTACGTGTTTGCATCATTTTTATCGTATATTTAATTAATTAACAACAATAAACTGAAAATTCACAAAAACGTTGAAAAACGGCAAAATATTGCATAATTCGATGATATTTTGTTTAAATCACTTACAGGAAAAGGGATGATAAACGTCAAAATATTGCTAAATTCGATGATGTTTAGTACGAAACAAAATGCAAGAAAACTTGCTTAAAATGCAATATTATGCGAAAATCTGAGATATTGAGGCCAAATCACATATCGTGATACTACATGAAATAGTATCGAAATATTGGTAAAAATGAATATATTTACGTAATATCAAACTACATGAAAAACGTGAAAAAAGTCACTATTATACCAAATTTGAGGATTTTAACTTCAAATCATAAAGCGACGTTTCGTATTATTTAGATGCAAGAAAAGACATATGACAATGTTGTTTCCAATACAAAAAATAAAAATCAGTGTGTTTTCATTAGAATTATCTAAAATGTTCCTGATTTTCCGTTTATATTACCGATGGAAGATGTATACGTTAAACCACTCTATTCCGGTTGAAACGTCGATATATGCAATAAAAACCGAACCTTGAAAAACCCCTTTTCAATATCTTACTCAGTATTTCAACGAGAAACAAATAGATGATTGAAAATGAAGTATTTAAGGTTATTATCAAATCAATTACGTGTGTGTATCATTTTTATCGTATATTTAATGAATTAATATAAATAAACTGGAAATTCACAAAAACATTTAAAAACGGCAAAATATTGCCTAATTCGATGATATTTTGTTTAAATCACTTACAGGAAAAGGGGATTATAAACGTCGAAATATTGCTAAATTCGATGATGTTTAGTACGAAACACAATGCAAGAAAACTTGCTTAAAATGCAATATTATGCGAAAATCTGAGATATGAAGGTCAAATCACATATCGTGATACTACATGAAAGAGTATCGAAATATTGGTAAAAATGAATATATTAACGTAATATCAAACTACATGAAAAACGTGAAAAAAGTCACTATTATACCAAATTTGAGGATTTTAACTTCGAATCATAAAGCGAGGTTTCGTATTATTTAGATCCAAGAAAAGACATATGACAATGTTGTTTCCAATACAAATGATAAAAATCAATGTGTTTTCATTAGAATTAACTAAAATGTTCCTGATTTTCCGATTATATTACCGATGGAAGATGTATACGTAAAAGCGCTCTATTCCGGCTGAAACGTCGATATATGCAATAAAAACCGAACTTCTCCCCTTTTCAATATCTTACTCAGTATTTTAACGAGAAGCAAATAGTTGATTGAAAATGAGGTATTTATCGTTAATTTCTAATCAATTACGTGTTTGCATCATTTTTATCGTATATTTAATTAATTAACAACAATAAACTGAAAATTCACAAAAACGTTGAAAAACGGCAAAATATTGCATAATTCGATGATATTTTGTTTAAATCACATAAAGGAAAAGGGGATGATAAACGTCAAAATATTGCTAAATTCGATGATGTTTAGTACGAAACAAAATGCAAGAAAACTTGCTTAAAATGCAATATTATGCGAAAATCTGAGATATTGAGGCCAAATCACATATCGTGATACTACATGAAATAGTATCGAAATATTGGTAAAAATGAATATATTTACGTAATATCAAACTACATGAAAAACGTGAAAAAAGTCACTATTATACCAAATTTGAGGATTTTAACTTCGAATCATAAAGCGAGGTTTCGTATTATTTAGATCCAAGAAAAGACATATGACAATATTGTTTCCAATACAAATGATAAAAATCAATGTGTTTTCATTAGAATTAACTAAAATGTTCCTGATTTTCCGATTATATTACCGATGGAAGATGTATACGTAAAACCGCTCTATTCCGATTGAAACGTCGATATATGCAATATAAACCGAACTTCTCCCCTTTTCAATATCTTACTCAGTATTTCAACGAGAAACAAATAGATGATTGAAAATGAAGTATTTAAGGTTATTATCAAATCAATTACGTGTGTGTATCATTTTTATCGTATATTTAATGAATTAATACAAATAAACTGGAAATTCACAAAAACATTTAAAAACGGCAAAATATTGCCTAATTCGATGATATTTTGTTTAAATCACTTACAGGAAAAGGGCATTATAAACGTCGAAATATTGTTAAATTCGATGATGTTTAGTACGTAACACAATGCAAGAAAACTTGCTTAAAATGCAATATTATGCGAAAATCTGAGATATGAAGGCCAAATCACATATCGTGATATTACATGAAAGAGTATCGAGATATTGGTAAAAATGAATATATTAACGTAATATCAAACTACATGAAAAACGTGAAAAAAGTCACTATTATACCAAATTTGAGGATTTTAACTTCGAATCATAAAGCGAGGTTTCGTATTATTTAGATCCAAGAAAAGACATATGACGATGTTGTTTCCAATACAAATGATAAAAATCAATGTGTTTTCATTAGAATTAACTAAAATGTTCCTGATTTTCCAATTATATTACCGATGGAAGATGTATACGTAAAAGCGCTCTATTCCGGCTGAAACGTCGATATATGCAATAAAAACCGAACTTCTCCCCTTTTCAATATCTTACTCAGTATTTTAACGAGAAGCAAATAGTTGATTGAAAATGAGGTATTTATCGTTAATTTCTAAACAATTACGTGTTTGCATCATTTTTATCGTATATTTAATTAATTAACAACAATAAACTGAAAATTCACAAAAACGTTGAAAAACGGCAAAATATTGCATAATTCGATGATATTTTGTACAAATCACATAAAGGAAAAGGGGATGATAAACGTCAAAATATTGCTAAATTCGATGATGTTTAGTACGAAACAAAATGCAAGAAAACTTGCTTAAAATGCAATATTATGCGAAAATCTAAGATATGGAGGCCAAATCACATATCGTGATACTACATGAAATAGTATCGAAATATTGGTATAAATGAATATATTTACGTAATATCAAACTACATGAAAAACGTGAAAAAAGACACTTTTATACCAAATTTGAGGATTTTAACTTCGAATCATAAAGCGACGTGTCGTATTATTTAGATCCAAGAAAAGACATATGACAATGTTGTTTCCAATACAAATGATAAAAATCAATGTGTTTTCATTAGAATTAACTAAAATGTTCCTGATTTTCCGTTTATATTACCGATGGAAGATGTATACGTAAAACTGCTCTATTCCGGCTGAAACGTCGATATATGCAATAAAAACCGAACTTCTCCCCTTTTCAATATCTTACTCAGTATTTTAACGAGAAACAAATAGTTGATTGAAAATGAGGTATTTATGGTTAATTTCTAATCAATTACGTGTTTGCATCATTTTTATCGTATATATAATTAATTAACAACAATAAACTGAAAATTCACAAAAACGTTCAAAAACGGCAAAATATTGCATAATTCGATGATATTTTGTTTAAATCACATAAAGGAAAAGGGGATGATAAACGTCAAAATATTGCTAAATTCGATGATGTTTAGTACGAAACAAAATGCAAGAAAACTTGCTTAAAATGCAATATTATGCGAAAATCTGAGATATGAAGGCCAAATCACATATCGTGATACTACATGAAATAGTATCGAAATATTGGTATAAATGAATATATTTACGTAATATCAAACTACATGAAAAACGTGAAAAAAGTCACTTTTATACCAAATTTGAGGATTTTAACTTCGAATCATAAAGCGACGTGTCGTATTATTTAGATCCAAGAAAAGACATATGACAATGTTGTTTCCAATACAAATGATAAAAATCAATGTGTTTTCATTAGAATTAACTAAAATGTTCCTGATTTTCCGTTTATATTACCGATGGAAGATGTATACGTAAAACTGCTCTATTCCGGCTGAAACGTCGATATGTGCAATAAAAACCGAACTTCTCCCCTTTTCAATATCTTACTCAGTATTTTAACGAGAAACAAATAGTTGATTGAAAATGAGGTATTTATGGTTAATTTCTAATCAATTACGTGTTTGCATCATTTTTATCGTATATATAATTAATTAACAACAATAAACTGAAAATTCACAAAAACGTTCAAAAACGGCAAAATATTGCATAATTCGATGATATTTTGTTTAAATCACATACAGGAAAAGGGGATGATAAACGTCAAAATATTGCTAAATTCGATGATGTTTAGTACGAAACAAAATGCAAGAAAACTTGCTTAAAATGCAATATTATGCGAAAATCTGACATATTGAGGCCAACTCACATATCGTGATACTACATGAAATAGTATCGAAATATTGGTAAAAATGAATATATTTACGTAATATCAAACTACATGAAAAACGTGAAAAAAGTCACTATTATACCAAATCTGAGGATTTTAACTTCAAATCATAAAGCGACGTTTCGTATTATTTAGATGCAAGAAAAGACATATGACAATGTTGTTTCCAATACAAAAAATAAAAATCAATGTGTTTTCATTAGAATTATCTAAAATGTTCCTGATTTTCCGTTTATATTACCGATGGAAGATGTATACGTTAAACCACTCTATTCCGGTTGAAACGTCGATATATGCAATAAAAACCGAACCTTACTCCCCTTTTCAATATCTTACTCAGTATTTCAACGAGAAACAAATAGATGATTGAAAATTAAGTATTTACGGTTATTATCAAATCAATTACGTGTGTGTATCATTTTTATCGTATATTTAATGAATTAATACAAATAAACTGGAAATTCACAAAAACATTTAAAAACGGCAAAATATTGCATAATTCGATGATATTTTGTTTAAATCACTTACAGGAAAAGGGGATTATAAACGTCGAAATATTGCTAAATTCGATGATGTTTAGTACGAAACACAATGCAAGAAAACTTGCTTAAAATGCAATATTATGCGAAAATCTGAGATATGAAGGCCAAATCACATATCGTGATACTACATGAAAGAGTATCGAGATATTGATAAAAATGAATATATTAACGTAATATCAAACTACATGAAAAACGTGAAAAAAGTCACTATTATACCAAATTTGAGGATTTTAACTTCGAATCATAAAGCGAGGTTTCGTATTATTTAGATCCAAGAAAAGACATATGACAATGTTGTTTCCAATACAAATGATAAAAATCAATGTGTTTTCATTAGAATTAACTAAAATGTTCCTGATTTTCCGATTATATTACCGATGGAAGATGTATACGTAAAAGCGCTCTATTCCGGCTGAAACGTCGATATATGCAATAAAAACCGAACTTCTCCCCTTTTCAATATCTTACTCAGTATTTTAACGAGAAGCAAATAGTTGATTGAAAATGAGGTATTTATCGTTAATTTCTAATCAATTACGTGTTTGCATCATTTTTATCGTATATTTAATTAATTAACAACAATAAACTGAAAATTCACAAAAACGTTGAAAAACGGCAAAATATTGCATAATTCGATGATATTTTGTTTAAATCACATAAAGGAAAAGGGGATGATAAACGTCAAAATATTGCTAAATTCGATGATGTTTAGTACGAAACAAAATGCAAGAAAACTTGCTTAAAATGCAATATTATGCGAAAATCTGAGATATTGAGGCCAAATCACATATCGTGATACTACATGAAATAGTATCGAAATATTGGTAAAAATGAATATATTTACGTAATATCAAACTACATGAAAAACGTGAAAAAAGTCACTATTATACCAATTTGAGGATTTTAACTTCGAATCATAAAGCGAGGTTTCGTATTATTTAGATCCAAGAAAAGACATATGACAATATTGTTTCCAATACAAATGATAAAAATCAATGTGTTTTCATTAGAATTAACTAAAATGTTCCTGATTTTCCGATTATATTACCGATGGAAGATGTATACGTAAAACCGCTCTATTCCGATTGAAACGTCGATATATGCAATATAAACCGAACTTCTCCCCTTTTCAATATCTTACTCAGTATTTCAACGAGAAACAAATAGATGATTGAAAATGAAGTATTTAAGGTTATTATCAAATCAATTACGTGTGTGTATCATTTTTATCGTATATTTAATGAATTAATACAAATAAACTGGAAATTCACAAAAACATTTAAAAACGGCAAAATATTGCCTAATTCGATGATATTTTGTTTAAATCACTTACAGGAAAAGGGCATTATAAACGTCGAAATATTGTTAAATTCGATGATGTTTAGTACGTAACACAATGCAAGAAAACTTGCTTAAAATGCAATATTATGCGAAAATCTGAGATATGAAGGCCAAATCACATATCGTGATATTACATGAAAGAGTATCGAGATATTGGTAAAAATGAATATATTAACGTAATATCAAACTACATGAAAAACGTGAAAAAAGTCACTATTATACCAAATTTGAGGATTTTAACTTCGAATCATAAAGCGAGGTTTCGTATTATTTAGATCCAAGAAAAGACATATGACGATGTTGTTTCCAATACAAATGATAAAAATCAATGTGTTTTCATTAGAATTAACTAAAATGTTCCTGATTTTCCAATTATATTACCGATGGAAGATGTATACGTAAAAGCGCTCTATTCCGGCTGAAACGTCGATATATGCAATAAAAACCGAACTTCTCCCCTTTTCAATATCTTAATCAGTATTTTAACGAGAAGCAAATAGTTGATTGAAAATGAGGTATTTATCGTTAATTTCTAAACAATTACGTGTTTGCATCATTTTTATCGTATATTTAATTAATTAACAACAATAAACTGAAAATTCACAAAAACGTTGAAAAACGGCAAAATATTGCATAATTCGATGATATTTTGTACAAATCACATAAAGGAAAAGGGGATGATAAACGTCAAAATATTGCTAAATTCGATGATGTTTAGTACGAAACAAAATGCAAGAAAACTTGCTTAAAATGCAATATTATGCGAAAATCTAAGATATGGAGGCCAAATCACATATCGTGATACTACATGAAATAGTATCGAAATATTGGTATAAATGAATATATTTACGTAATATCAAACTACATGAAAAACGTGAAAAAAGACACTTTTATACCAAATTTGAGGATTTTAACTTCGAATCATAAAGCGACGTGTCGTATTATTTAGATCCAAGAAAAGACATATGACAATGTTGTTTCCAATACAAATGATAAAAATCAATGTGTTTTCATTAGAATTAACTAAAATGTTCCTGATTTTCCGTTTATATTACCGATGGAAGATGTATACGTAAAACTGCTCTATTCCGGCTGAAACGTCGATATATGCAATAAAAACCGAACTTCTCCCCTTTTCAATATCTTACTCAGTATTTTAACGAGAAACAAATAGTTGATTGAAAATGAGGTATTTATGGTTAATTTCTAATCAATTACGTGTTTGCATCATTTTTATCGTATATATAATTAATTAACAACAATAAACTGAAAATTCACAAAAACGTTCAAAAACGGCAAAATATTGCATAATTCGATGATATTTTGTTTAAATCACATAAAGGAAAAGGGGATGATAAACGTCAAAATATTGCTAAATTCGATGATGTTTAGTACGAAACAAAATGCAAGAAAACTTGCTTAAAATGCAATATTATGCGAAAATCTGAGATATGAAGGCCAAATCACATATCGTGATACTACATGAAATAGTATCGAAATATTGGTATAAATGAATATATTTACGTAATATCAAACTACATGAAAAACGTGAAAAAAGTCACTTTTATACCAAATTTGAGGATTTTAACTTCGAATCATAAAGCGACGTGTCGTATTATTTAGATCCAAGAAAAGACATATGACAATGTTGTTTCCAATACAAATGATAAAAATCAATGTGTTTTCATTAGAATTAACTAAAATGTTCCTGATTTTCCGTTTATATTACCGATGGAAGATGTATACGTAAAACTGCTCTATTCCGGCTGAAACGTCGATATATGCAATAAAAACCGAACTTCTCCCCTTTTCAATATCTTACTCAGTATTTTAACGAGAAACAAATAGTTGATTGAAAATGAGGTATTTATGGTTAATTTCTAATCAATTACGTGTTTGCATCATTTTTATCGTATATATAATTAATTAACAACAATAAACTGAAAATTCACAAAAACGTTCAAAAACGGCAAAATATTGCATAATTCGATGATATTTTGTTTAAATCACATAAAGGAAAAGGGGATGATAAACGTCAAAATATTGCTAAATTCGATGATGTTTAGTACGAAACAAAATGCAAGAAAACTTGCTTAAAATGCAATATTATGCGAAAATCTGACATATTGAGGCCAACTCACATATCGTGATACTACATGAAATAGTATCGAAATATTGGTAAAAATGAATATATTTACGTAATATCAAACTACATGAAAAACGTGAAAAAAGTCACTATTATACCAAATCTGAGGATTTTAACTTCAAATCATAAAGCGACGTTTCGTATTATTTAGATGCAAGAAAAGACATATGACAATGTTGTTTCCAATTCAAAAAATAAAAATCAATGTGTTTTCATTAGAATTATCTAAAATGTTCCTGATTTTCCGTTTATATTACCGATGGAAGATGTATACGTTAAACCACTCTATTCCGGTTGAAACGTCGATATATGCAATAAAAACCGAACTTCTCCCCTTTTCAATATCTTACTCAGTATTTCAACGAGAAACAAATAGATGATTGAAAATTAAGTATTTACGGTTATTATCAAATCAATTACGTGTGTGTATCATTTTTATCGTATATTTAATGAATTAATACAAATAAACTGGAAATTCACAAAAACATTTAAAAACGGCAAAATATTGCCTAATTCGATGATATTTTGTTTAAATCACTTACAGGAAAAGGGGATTATAAACGTCGAAATATTGCTAAATTCGATGATGTTTAGTACGAAACACAATGCAAGAAAACTTGCTTAAAATGCAATATTATGCGAAAATCTGAGATATGAAGGCCAAATCACATATCGTGATATTACATGAAAGAGTATCGAGATATTGGTAAAAATGAATATATTAACGTAATATCAAACTACATGAAAAACGTGAAAAAAGTCACTATTATACCAAATTTGAGGATTTTAACTTCGAATCATAAAGCGAGGTTTCGTATTATTTAGATCCAAGAAAAGACATATGACAATGTTGTTTCCAATACAAATGATAAAAATCAATGTGTTTTCATTAGAATTAACTAAAATGTTCCTGATTTTCCAATTATATTACCGATGGAAGATGTATACGTAAAAGCGCTCTATTCCGGCTGAAACGTCGATATATGCAATAAAAACCGAACTTCTCCCCTTTTCAATATCTTACTCAGTATTTTAACGAGAAGCAAATAGTTGATTGAAAATGAGGTATTTATCGTTAATTTCTAAACAATTACGTGTTTGCATCATTTTTATCGTATATTTAATTAATTAACAACAATAAACTGAAAATTCACAAAAACGTTGAAAAACGGCAAAATATTGCATAATTCGATGATATTTTGTACAAATCACATAAAGGAAAAGGGGATGATAAACGTCAAAATATTGCTAAATTCGATGATGTTTAGTACGAAACAAAATGCAAGAAAACTTGCTTAAAATGCAATATTATGCGAAAATCTAAGATATGGAGGCCAAATCACATATCGTGATACTACATGAAATAGTATCGAAATATTGGTATAAATGAATATATTTACGTAATATCAAACTACATGAAAAACGTGAAAAAAGACACTTTTATACCAAATTTGAGGATTTTAACTTCGAATCATAAAGCGACGTGTCGTATTATTTAGATCCAAGAAAAGACATATGACAATGTTGTTTCCAATACAAATGATAAAAATCAATGTGTTTTCATTAGAATTAACTAAAATGTTCCTGATTTTCCGTTTATATTACCGATGGAAGATGTATACGTAAAACTGCTCTATTCCGGCTGAAACGTCGATATATGCAATAAAAACCGAACTTCTCCCCTTTTCAATATCTTACTCAGTATTTTAACGAGAAACAAATAGTTGATTGAAAATGAGGTATTTATGGTTAATTTCTAATCAATTACGTGTTTGCATCATTTTTATCGTATATATAATTAATTAACAACAATAAACTGAAAATTCACAAAAACGTTCAAAAACGGCAAAATATTGCATAATTCGATGATATTTTGTTTAAATCACATAAAGGAAAAGGGGATGATAAACGTCAAAATATTGCTAAATTCGATGATGTTTAGTACGAAACAAAATGCAAGAAAACTTGCTTAAAATGCAATATTATGCGAAAATCTGAGATATGAAGGCCAAATCACATATCGTGATACTACATGAAAGAGTATCGAAATATTGGTAAAAATGAATATATTAACGTAATATCAAACTACATGAAAAACGTGAAAAAAAGTCACTATTATACCAAATTTGAGGATTTTATCTTCGAATCATAAAGCGAGGTTTCGTATAATTTAGATCCTAGAAAAGACATATGACAATGTTGTTTCCAATACAAAAGATAAAAATCAATGTGTTTTACATTAGAATTAACTAAAATGTTCCTGATTTTCCGTTTATATTACCGATGGAAGATGTACACGTAAAACCGCTCTATTCCGATTGAAACGTCGATATATGCAATATAAACCGAACTTCTCCCCTTTTCAATATCTTACTCAGTATTTCAACGAGAAACAAATAGTTGATTGAAAATTAAGTATTTAAGGTTATTATCTAATCAATTACGTGTTTGTATAATTTTTATCGTATATTTAATGAATTAATACAAATAAACTGAAAATTCACAAAAACGTTGAAAAACAGCAAAATATTGCATAATTCGATGATATTTTGTTTAAATCACTTACAGGAAAAGGGGATGATAAACGTCAAAATATTGCTAAATTCGATGATGTTTAGTACGAAACAAAATGCAAGAAAACTTGCTTAAAATGCAAGATTATGCGAAAATCTGAGATATGGAGGCCAAATCACATATCGTGATACTACATGAAATAGTATCGAAATATTGGTAAAAATGAATATATTTACGTAATATCAAACTACATGAAAAACGTGAAAAAAGTCACTATTATACCAAATTTGAGGATTTTAACTTCAAATCATAAAGCGACGTTTCGTATTATTTAGATGCAAGAAAAGACATATGACAATGTTGTTTCCAATACAAAAAATAAAAATCAATGTGTTTTCATTAGAATTATCTAAAATGTTCCTGATTTTCCGTTTATATTACCGATGGAAGATGTATACGTTAAACCACTCTATTCCGGTTGAAACGTCGATATATGCAATAAAAACCGAACTTCTCCCCTTTTCAATATCTTACTCAGTATTTCAACGAGAAACAAATAGATGATTGAAAATTAAGTATTTACGGTTATTATCAAATCAATTACGTGTGTGTATCATTTTTATCGTATATTTAATGAATTAATACAAATAAACTGGAAATTCACAAAAACATTTAAAAACGGCAAAATATTGCCTAATTCGATGATATTTTGTTTAAATCACTTACAGGAAAAGGGGATTATAAACGTCGAAATATTGCTAAATTCGATGATGTTTAGTACGAAACACAATGCAAGAAAACTTGCTTAAAATGCAATATTATGCGAAAATCTGAGATATGAAGGCCAAATCACATATCGTGATATTACATGAAAGAGTATCGAGATATTGGTAAAAATGAATATATTAACGTAATATCAAACTACATGAAAAACGTGAAAAAAGTCACTATTATACCAAATTTGAGGATTTTAACTTCGAATCATAAAGCGAGGTTTCGTATTATTTAGATCCAAGAAAAGACATATGACAATGTTGTTTCCAATACAAATGATAAAAATCAATGTGTTTTCATTAGAATTAACTAAAATGTTCCTGATTTTCCAATTATATTACCGATGGAAGATGTATACGTAAAAGCGCTCTATTCCGGCTGAAACGTCGATATATGCAATAAAAACCGAACTTCTCCCCTTTTCAATATCTTACTCAGTATTTTAACGAGAAGCAAATAGTTGATTGAAAATGAGGTATTTATCGTTAATTTCTAAATCAATTACGTGTTTGCATCATTTTTATCGTATATTTAATTAATTAACAACAATAAACTGAAAATTCACAAAAACGTTGAAAAACGGCAAAATATTGCATAATTCGATGATATTTTGTTACAAATCACATAAAGGAAAAGGGGATGATAAACGTCAAAATATTGCTAAATTCGATGATGTTTAGTACGAAACAAAATGCAAGAAAACTTGCTTAAAATGCAATATTATGCGAAAATCTAAGATATGGAGGCCAAATCACATATCGTGATACTACATGAAATAGTATCGAAATATTGGTATAAATGAATATATTTACGTAATATCAAACTACATGAAAAACGTGAAAAAAGTCACTATTATACCAAATTTGAGGATTTTAACTTCGAATCATAAAGCGACGTGTCGTATTATTTAGATCCAAGAAAAGACATATGACAATGTTGTTTCCAATACAAATGATAAAAATCAATGTGTTTTCATTAGAATTAACTAAAATGTTCCTGATTTTCCGTTTATATTACCGATGGAAGATGTATACGTAAAACTGCTCTATTCCGGCTGAAACGTCGATATATGCAATAAAAACCGAACTTCTCCCCTTTTCAATATCTTACTCAGTATTTTAACGAGAAACAAATAGTTGATTGAAAATGAGGTATTTATGGTTAATTTCTAATCAATTACGTGTTTGCATCATTTTTATCGTATATATAATTAATTAACAACAATAAACTGAAAATTCACAAAAACGTTCAAAAACGGCAAAATATTGCATAATTCGATGATATTTTGTTTAAATCACATAAAGGAAAAGGGGATGATAAACGTCAAAATATTGCTAAATTCGATGATGTTTAGTACAAAACAAAATGCAAGAAAACTTGCTTAAAATGCAATATTATGCGAAAATCTGAGATATGAAGGCCAAATCACATATCGTGATACTACATGAAAGAGTATCGAAATATTGGTAAAAATGAATATATTAACGTAATATCAAACTACATGAAAAACGTGAAAAAAATCACTATTATACCAAATTTGAGGATTTTATCTTCGAATCATAAAGCGAGGTTTCGTATAATTTAGATCCTAGAAAAGACATATGACAATGTTGTTTCCAATACAAAAGATAAAAATCAATGTGTTTACATTAGAATTAACTAAAATGTTCCTGATTTTCCGATTATATTACCGATGGAAGATGTACACGTAAAACCGCTCTATTCCGATTGAAACGTCGATATATGCAATATAAACCGAACTTCTCCCCTTTTCAATATCTTACTCAGTATTTCAACGAGAAACAAATAGTTGATTGAAAATTAAGTATTTAAGGTTATTATCTAATCAATTACGTGTTTGTATAATTTTTATCGTATATTTAATGAATTAATACAAATAAACTGAAAATTCACAAAAACGTTGAAAAACGGCAAAATATTGCATAATTCGATGATATTTTGTTTAAATCACTTACAGGAAAAGGGGATGATAAACGTCAAAATATTGCTAAATTCGATGATGTTTAGTACGAAACAAAATGCAAGAAAACTTGCTTAAAATGCAAGATTATGCGAAAATCTGAGATATGGAGGCCAAATCACATATCGTGATACTACATGAAATAGTATCGAAATATTGGTAAAAATGAATATATTTACGTAATATCAAACTACATGAAAAACGTGAAAAAAGTCACTATTATACCAAATTTGAGGATTTTAACTTCGAATCATAAAGCGACGTTTCGTATTATTTAGATCCAAGAAAAGACATATGACAATGTTGTTTCCAATACAAAATGATAAAAATCAATGTGTTTTCATTAGAATTAACTAAAATGTTCCTGATTTTCCGTTTATATTACCGATGGAAGATGTATACGTTAAAACCGCTCTATTCCGGCTTGAAACGTCGATATATGCAATATAAACCGAACTTCTCCCCTTTTCAATATCTTACTCAGTATTTCAACGAGAAACAAATAGATTGATTGAAAATGAAGGTATTTAAGGTTATTATCAAATCAATTACGTGTGTGTATCATTTTTATCGTATATTTAATGAATTAATACAAATAAACTGGAAATTCACAAAAACATTTAAAAACGGCAAAATATTGCCTAATTCGATGATATTTTGTTTAAATCACTTACAGGAAAAGGGGATTATAAACGTCGAAATATTGCTAAATTCGATGATGTTTAGTACGAAACACAATGCAAGAAAACTTGCTTAAAATGCAATATTATGCGAAAATCTGAGATATGAAGGCCAAATCACATATCGTGATACTACATGAAATAGTATCGAAATATTGGTATAAATGAATATATTTACGTAATATCAAACTACATGAAAAACGTGAAAAAAGTCACTATTATACCAAAGTTTGAGGATTTTAACTTCGAATCATAAAGCGAGGTTTCGTATTATTTAGATCCAAGAAAATACATATGACAATGTTGTTTCCAATACAAATGATAAAAATCAATGTGTTTTCATTAGAATTAACTAAAATGTTCCTGATTTTCCGTTTATATTACCGATGGAAGATGTATACGTAAAACCGCTCTATTCCGGCTGAAACGTCGATATATGCAATAAAAACCGAACTTCTCCCCTTTTCCATATCTTACTCAGTATTTTCAACGAGAAACAAATAGATGATTGAAAATGAAGTATTTAACGTTATTATCTAATCAATTACGTGTTGTCATCATTTTTATCTTATATATCATGAATTAATAACAATAAACTGGAAAATTCACAAAAACGTTGAAAAACAGGCAAAATATTGCCTAATTCGATGATATTTTGTTATAATCACATTAAGGAAAAGGGGGATGATAAACGTCAAAATATTTACTAAATTCGATGATGTTTAGTACGAAACAAAATGCAAGAAAACTTGCTTAAAATGCAATATTATGCGAAATTCTGAGATATTAAGGCCAAATCAAATATCGTGATAGTACATGAAATAGTATCGAAATATTGGTAAAATGAATATATTTACGTAATATCAAACTACATGCAAAAACGTGAAAAAAGACACTATTATACCAAATTTGAGGAATTTAACTTCGAATCATAAAGCGAGGTTTCGTATTATTTAGATCCAAGAAAAGACATATGACAATGTTGTTTCCAATACAAATGATAAAAATCAATGTGTTTTCATTAGAATTAACTAAAATGTTCCTGATTTTCCGTTTATATTACCGATGGAAGATGTATACGTAAAACCGCTCTATTCCGGCTGAAACGTCGATATATGCAATAAAAACCGAACTTCTCCCCTTTTCAATATCTTACTCAGTATTTCAACGAGAAACAAATAGTTGATTGAAAATGAAGTATTTATGGTTAATTATCTAATCAATTACGTGTTTGCATCATTTTTATCGTATATTAATGAATTAATACAACAATAAACTGAAAATTCACAAAAACGTTCAAAAACGGCAAAATATTGCATAATTCGATGATATTTTGTTTAAATCACATAAAGGAAAAGGGGATGATAAACGTCAAAATATTGCTAAATTCGATGATGTTTAGTACGAAACAAAATGCAAGAAAACTTGCTTAAAATGCAATATTATGCGAAAATCTGAGATATTGAGGCCAACTCACATATCGTGATACTACATGAAATAGTATCGAAATATTGGTAAAAATGAATATATTTACGTAATATCAAACTACATGAAAAACGTGAAAAAAGTCACTATTATACCAAATTTGAGGATTTTAACTTCAAATCATAAAGCGACGTTTCGTATTATTTAGATGCAAGAAAAGACATATGACAATGTTGTTTCCAATACAAAAAATAAAAATCAATGTGTTTTCATTAGAATTATCTAAAATGTTCCTGATTTTCCGTTTATATTACCGATGGAAGATGTATACGTTAAACCACTCTATTCCGGTTGAAACGTCGATATATGCAATAAAAACCGAACTTCTCCCCTTTTCAATATCTTACTCAGTATTTCAACGAGAAACAAATAGATGATTGAAAATGAAGTATTTAAGGTTATTATCAAATCAATTACGTGTGTGTATCATTTTTATCGTATATTTAATGAATTAATACAAATAAACTGGAAATTCACAAAAACATTTAAAAACGGCAAAATATTGCCTAATTCGATGATATTTTGTTTAAATCACTTACAGGAAAAGGGGATTATAAACGTCGAAATATTGCTAAATTCGATGATGTTTAGTACGAAACACAATGCAAGAAAACTTGCTTAAAATGCAATATTATGCGAAAATCTGAGATATGAAGGCCAAATCACATATCGTGATATTACATGAAAGAGTATCGAGATATTGGTAAAAATGAATATATTAACGTAATATCAAACTACATGAAAAACGTGAAAAAAGTCACTATTATACCAAATTTGAGGATTTTAACTTCGAATCATAAAGCGAGGTTTCGTATTATTTAGATCCAAGAAAAGACATATGACAATGTTGTTTCCAATACAAATGATAAAAATCAATGTGTTTTCATTAGAATTAACTAAAATGTTCCTGATTTTCCAATTATATTACCGATGGAAGATGTATACGTAAAAGCGCTCTATTCCGGCTGAAACGTCGATATATGCAATAAAAACCGAACTTCTCCCCTTTTCAATATCTTACTCAGTATTTTAACGAGAAGCAAATAGTTGATTGAAAATGAGGTATTTATCGTTAATTTCTAACAATTACGTGTTTGCATCATTTTTATCGTATATTTAATTAATTAACAACAATAAACTGAAAAATTCACAAAACGTTGAAAAACGGCAAAATATTGCATAATTCGATGATATTTTGTACAAATCACATAAAGGAAAAGGGGATGATAAACGTCAAAATATTGCTAAATTCGATGATGTTTAGTACGAAACAAAATGCAAGAAAACTTGCTTAAAATGCAATATTATGCGAAAATCTAAGATATGGAGGCCAAATCACATATCGTGATACTACATGAAATAGTATCGAAATATTGGTATAAATGAATATATTTACGTAATATCAAACTACATGAAAAACGTGAAAAAAGTCACTTTTATACCAAATTTGAGGATTTTAACTTCGAATCATAAAGCGACGTGTCGTATTATTTAGATCCAAGAAAAGACATATGACAATGTTGTTTCCAATACAAATGATAAAAATCAATGTGTTTTTCATTAGAATTAACTAAAATGTTCCTGATTTTCCGTTTATATTACCGATGGAAGATGTATACGTAAAACTGCTCTATTCCGGCTGAAACGTCGATATATGCAATAAAACCGAACTTCTCCCCTTTTCAATATCTTACTCAGTATTTTAACGAGAAACAAATAGTTGATTGAAAATGAGGTATTTATGGTTAATTTCTAATCAATTACGTGTTTGCATCATTTTTATCGTATATATAATTAATTAACAACAATAAACTGAAAATTCACAAAAACGTTCAAAAACGGCAAAATATTGCATAATTCGATGATATTTTGTTTAAATCACATAAAGGAAAAGGGGATGATAAACGTCAAAATATTGCTAAATTCGATGATGTTTAGTACGAAAACAAAATGCAAGAAAACTTGCTTAAAATGCAATATTATGCGAAAATCTGAGATATGGAAGGCCAAATCACATATCGTGATACTACATGAAAGAGTATCGAAATATTGGTAAAAATGAATATATTAACGTAATATCAAACTACATGAAAAACGTGAAAAAAATCACTATTATACCAAATTTGAGGATTTTATCTTCGAATCATAAAGCGAGGTTTCGTATTATTTAGATCCTAGAAAAGACATATGACAATGTTGTTTCCAATACAAAAGATAAAAATCAATGTGTTTTACATTAGAATTAACTAAAATGTTCCTGATTTTTCGTTTATATTACCGATGGAAGATGTACACGTAAAACCGCTCTATTCCGATTGAAACGTCGATATATGCCAATATAAACCGAACTTCTCCCCTTTTCAATATCTTACTCAGTATTTCAACGAGAAACAAATAGTTGATTGAAATTAAGTATTTAAGGTTATTATCTAATCAATTACGTGTTTGTATCATTTTTATCGTATATTTAATGAATTAATACAAATAAACTGAAAATTCACAAAAACGTTGAAAAACGGCAAAATATTGCATAATTCGATGATATTTTGTTTTAAATCACTTACAGGAAAAGGGGATGATAAACGTCAAAATATTGCTAAATTCGATGATGTTTAGTACGAAACAAAATGCAAGAAAACTTGCTTAAAATGCAAGATTATGCGAAAATCTGAGATATGGAGGCCAAATCACATATCGTGATACTACATGAAATAGTATCGAAATATTGGTAAAAATGAATATATTTACGTAATATCAAACTACATGAAAACGTGAAAAAGTCACTATTATACCAAATTTGAGGATTTTAACTTCAATCATAAAGCGACGTTTCGTATTATTTAGATGCAAGAAAAGACATATGACAATGTTGTTTCCAATACAAAAAATAAAAATCAATGTGTTTTCATTAGAATTATCTAAAATGTTCCCGATTTTCCGTTTATATTACCGATGGAAGATGTATACGTTAAAACGCACTCTATTCAGGTTTAAACGTCGATATATGCAATATAAAACCGAACTTCTCCCTTTTCAATATCTTACTCAGTATTTTAACGAGAAACAAATAGTGATTGAAAATGAGGTATTAAGGTTAATCTAATCAATTACGTGTTTGCATCATTTTTATCGTATATATAATTAATTACAAATAAACTGGAAATTCACAAAAACATTAAAAACGGCAAAATATTGCCTAATTCGATGATATTTTGTTTAAATCACTTACAGGAAAAGGGGATTATAAACGTCGAAATATTGCTAAATTCGATGATGTTTAGTACGAAACACAATGCAAGAAAACTTGCTTAAAATGCAATATTATGCGAAAATCTGAGATATGAAGGCCAAATCACATATCGTGATACTACATGAAAGAGTATCGAAATATTGGTAAAAATGAATATATTAACGTAATATCAAACTACATGAAAAACGTGAAAAAAGTCACTATTATACCAAATTTGAGGATTTTAACTTCGAATCATAAAGCGAGGTTTCGTATTATTTAGATCCAAGAAAAGACATATGACAATGTTGTTTCCAATACAAATGATAAAAATCAATGTGTTTTCATTAGAATTAACTAAAATGTTCCTGATTTTCCGTTATATTACCGATGGAAGATGTATACGTAAAAGCGCTCTATTCCGGCTGAAACGTCGATATATGCAATAAAACCGAACTTCTCCCCTTTTCAATATCTTACTCAGTATTTTAACGAGAAGCAAATAGTGATTGAAAATGAGGTATTTATCGTTAATTATCTAATCAATTACGTGTTTGCATCATTTTTATCGTATATTTAATTAATTAACAACAATAAACTGAAAATTCACAAAAACGTTGAAAAACGGCAAAATATTGCATAATTCGATGATATTTTTTTAAATCACATAAAGGAAAAGGGGATGATAAACGTCAAAATATTGCTAAATTCGATGATGTTTAGTACGAAACAAAATGCAAGAAAACTTGCTTAAAATGCAATATTATGCGAAAATCTGAGATATGAGGCCAAATCACATATCGTGATACTACATGAAAGAGTATCGAAATATTGGTAAAATGAATATATTTACGTAATATCAAACTACATGAAAAACGTGAAAAAAGTCACTATTATACCAAATTTGAGGATTTTAACTTCGAATCATAAAGCGACGTGTCGTATTATTTAGATCCAAGAAAAGACATATGACAATGTTGTTTCCAATACAAATGATAAAAATCAATGTGTTTTCATTAGAATTAACTAAAATGTTCCTGATTTTCCGTTTATATTACCGATGGAAGATGTATACGTAAAACGCTCTATTCCGGCTGAAACGTCGATATATGCAATAAAAACCGAACTTCTCCCCTTTTCAATATCTTACTCAGTATTTTAACGAGAAACAAATAGTTGATTGAAAATGAGGTATTTATGGTTAATTTCTAATCAATTACGTGTTTGCATCATTTTATCGTATATTTAATTAATTAACAACAATAAACTGAAAATTCACAAAAACGTTGAAAAACGGCAAAATATTGCATAATTCGATGATATTTTGTTTAAATCACATAAAGGAAAAGGGGATGATAAACGTCAAAATATTGCTAAATTCGATGATGTTTAGTACGAAACAAAATGCAAGAAAACTTGCTTAAAATGCAATATTATGCGAAAATCTGAGATATGAGGCCAAATCACATATCGTGATACTACATGAAATAGTATCGAAATATTGGTAAAAATGAATATATTACGTAATATCAAACTACATGAAAAACGTGAAAAAAAGTCACTATTATACCAAATTTGAGGATTTTAACTTCGAATCATAAAGCGACGGTTTCGTATTATTTAGATCAAGAAAAGACATATGACAATGTTGTTTCCAATACAAAAGATAAAAATCAATGTGTTTTCATTAGAATTATCTAAAATGTTCCTGATTTTCCGTTTATATTACCGATGGAAGATGTATACGTAAAACGCTCTATTCCGGTTGAAACGTCGATATATGCAATAAAACCGAACTTCTCCCCTTTTCAATATCTTACTCAGTATTTCAACGAGAAACAAATAGTGATTGAAAATTAAGTATTTAAGGTTATTATCAATCAATTACGTGTTTGTATCATTTTTATCGTATATTTAATGAATTAATACAAATAAACTGAAAATTCACAAAAACGTTTAAAAACGGCAAAATATTGCATAATTCGATGATATTTTGTTTAAATCACTTACAGGAAAAGGGGATGATAAACGTCAAATATTGCTAAATTCGATGATGTTTAGTACGAAACACAATGCAAGAAAACTTGCTTAAAATGCAATATTATGCGAAAATCTGAGATATGAAGGCCAAATCACATATCGTGATACTACATGAAAGAGTATCGAAATATTGGTAAAAAAATATATTAACGTAATATCAAACTACATGAAAAACGTGAAAAAAGTCACTATTATACCAAATTTGAGGATTTTAACTTCGAATCATAAAGCGAGGTTTCGTATTATTTAGATCCAGAAAAGACATATGACAATGTTGTTTCCAATACAAATGATAAAAATCAATGTGTTTTCATTAGAATTAACTAAAATGTTCCTGATTTTCCGTTTATATTACCGATGGAAGATGTATACGTAAAACCTCTATTCCGGTTGAAACGTCGATATATGCAATAAAACCGAACTTCTCCCCTTTTCAATATCTTACTCAGTATTTCAACGAGAAACAAATAGTTGATTGAAAATGAGGTATTTATGGTTAATTTCTAATCAATTACGTGTTTGCATCATTTTTATCGTATATTTAATTAATTAACAACAATAAACTGAAAATTCACAAAAACGTTGAAAAACGGCAAAATATTGCATAATTCGATGATATTTTGTTTAAATCACATAAAGGAAAAGGGGATGATAAACGTCAAAATATTGCTAAATTCGATGATGTTTAGTACGAAACAAAATGCAAGAAAACTTGCTTAAAATGCAATATTATGCGAAAATCTGAGATATGAGGCCAAATCACATATCGTGATACTACATGAAATAGTATCGAAATATTGGTAAATGAATATATTTACGTAATATCAAACTACATGAAAAACGTGAAAAAAGTCACTATTATACCAAATTTGAGGATTTTAACTTCGAATCATAAAGCGACGTGTCGTATTATTTAGATCCAAGAAAAGACATATGACAATGTTGTTTCCAATACAAATAAAAATCAATGTGTTTTCATTAGAATTAACTAAAATGTTCCTGATTTTCCGTTTATATTACCGATGGAAGATGTATACGTAAAACTGCTCTATTCCGGCTGAAACGTCGATATATGCAATAAAAACCGAACTTCTCCCCTTTTCAATATCTTACTCAGTATTTAACGAGAAACAAATAGTTGATTGAAAATGAGGTATTTATTTAATTTCTAATCAATTACGTGTTTGCATCATTTTTATCGTATATTTAATTAATTAACAACAATAAACTGAAAATTCACAAAAACGTTGAAAAACGGCAAAATATTGCATAATTCGATGATATTTTGTTTAAATCACATAAAGGAAAAGGGGATGATAAACGTCAAAATATTGCTAAATTCGATGATGTTTAGTACGAAACAAAATGCAAGAAAACTTGCTTAAAATGCAATATTATGCGAAAATCTGAGATATGAAGGCCAAATCACATATCGTGATACTACATGAAAGAGTATCGAAATATTGGTAAAAATGAATATATTAACGTAATATCAAACTACATGAAAAACGTGAAAAAAGTCACTATTATACCAAATTTGAGGATTTTAACTTCGAATCATAAAGCGAGGTTTCGTATTATTTAGATCCAAGAAAAGACATATGACAATGTTGTTTCCAATACAAATGATAAAAATCAATGTGTTTTCATTAGAATTAACTAAAATGTTCCTGATTTTCCGTTTATATTACCGATGGAAGATGTATACGTAAAACGCTCTATTCCGTGAAACGTCGATATATGCAATAAAAACCGAACTTCTCCCCTTTTCAATATCTTACTCAGTATTTCAACGAGAAACAAATAGTTGATTGAAAATGAGGTATTTATGGTTAATTTCTAATCAATTACGTGTTTGCATCATTTTTATCGTATATTTAATTAATTAACAACAATAAACTGAAAATTCACAAAAACGTTGAAAAACGGCAAAATATTGCATAATTCGATGATATTTTGTTTAAATCACATAAAGGAAAAGGGGATGATAAACGTCAAAATATTGCTAAATTCGATGATGTTTAGTACGAAACAAAATGCAAGAAAACTTGCTTAAAATGCAATATTATGCGAAAATCTGAGATATGAGGCCAAATCACATATCGTGATACTACATGAAATAGTATCGAAATATTGGTAAAATGAATATATTTACGTAATATCAAACTACATGAAAAACGTGAAAAAAGTCACTATTATACCAAATTTGAGGATTTTAACTTCGAATCATAAAGCGACGTGTCGTATTATTTAGATCCAAGAAAAGACATATGACAATGTTGTTTCCAATACAAATGATAAAAATCAATGTGTTTTCATTAGAATTAACTAAAATGTTCCTGATTTTCCGTTTATATTACCGATGGAAGATGTATACGTAAAACTGCTCTATTCCGGCTGAAACGTCGATATATGCAATAAAAACCGAACTTCTCCCCTTTTCAATATCTTACTCAGTATTTAACGAGAAACAAATAGTTGATTGAAAATGAGGTATTTATATTAATTTCTAATCAATTACGTGTTTGCATCATTTTTATCGTATATTTAATTAATTAACAACAATAAACTGAAAATTCACAAAAACGTTGAAAAACGGCAAAATATTGCATAATTCGATGATATTTTGTTTAAATCACATAAAGGAAAAGGGGATGATAAACGTCAAAATATTGCTAAATTCGATGATGTTTAGTACGAAACAAAATGCAAGAAAACTTGCTTAAAATGCAATATTATGCGAAAATCTGAGATATGAAGGCCAAATCACATATCGTGATACTACATGAAAGAGTATCGAAATATTGGTAAAAATGAATATATTAACGTAATATCAAACTACATGAAAAACGTGAAAAAAGTCACTATTATACCAAATTTGAGGATTTTAACTTCGAATCATAAAGCGAGGTTTCGTATTATTTAGATCCAAGAAAAGACATATGACAATGTTGTTTCCAATACAAATGATAAAAATCAATGTGTTTTCATTAGAATTAACTAAAATGTTCCTGATTTTCCGTTTATATTACCGATGGAAGATGTATACGTAAAACGCTCTATTCCGGTTGAAACGTCGATATATGCAATAAACCGAACTTCTCCCCTTTTCAATATCTTACTCAGTATTTCAACGAGAAACAAATAGTTGATTGAAAATGAGTATTTAAGGTTATTATCTAATCAATTACGTGTTTGTATCATTTTTATCGTATATTTAATGAATTAATACAATAAACTGAAAATTCACAAAAACGTTGAAAAACGGCAAAATATTGCATAATTCGATGATATTTTGTTTAAATCACTACAGGAAAAGGGGATGATAAACGTCAAAATATTGCTAAATTCGATGATGTTTAGTACGAAACAATGCAAGAAAACTTGCTTAAAATGCAATATTATGCGAAAATCTGAGATATGAAGGCCAAATCACATATCGTGATACTACATGAAAGAGTATCGAAATATTGGTAAAAATGAATATATTACGTAATATCAAACTACATGAAAAACGTGAAAAAAGTCACTATTATACCAAATTTGAGGATTTTAACTTCGAATCATAAAGCGAGGTTTCGTATTATTTAGATCCAAGAAAAGACATATGACAATGTTGTTTCCAATACAAATGATAAAAATCAATGTGTTTTCATTAGAATTAACTAAAATGTTCCTGATTTTCCGTTTATATTACCGATGGAAGATGTATACGTAAAACTGCTCTATTCCGGCTGAAACGTCGATATATGCAATAAAAACCGAACTTCTCCCCTTTTCAATATCTTACTCAGTATTTTAACGAGAAACAAATAGTTGATTGAAAATGAGGTATTTATGGTTAATTTCTAATCAATTACGTGTTTGCATCATTTTTATCGTATATTTAATTAATTAACAACAATAAACTGAAAATTCACAAAAACGTTGAAAAACGGCAAAATATTGCATAATTCGATGATATTTTGTTTAAATCACATAAAGGAAAAGGGGATGATAAACGTCAAAATATTGCTAAATTCGATGATGTTTAGTACGAAACAAAATGCAAGAAAACTTGCTTAAAATGCAATATTATGCGAAAATCTGAGATATGAAGGCCAAATCACATATCGTGATACTACATGAAAGTATCGAAATATTGGTAAAATGAATATATTACGTAATATCAAACTACATGAAAAACGTGAAAAAACACTATTATACCAAATTTGAGGATTTTAACTTCGAATCATAAAGCGAGGTTTCGTATTATTTAGATCCAAGAAAAGACATATGACAATGTTGTTTCCAATACAAAAGATAAAAATCAATGTGTTTTCATTAGAATTAACTAAAATGTTCCTGATTTTCCGTTTATATTACCGATGGAAGATGTATACGTAAAACGCTCTATTCCGATTGAAACGTCGATATATGCAATAAAACCGAACTTCTCCCCTTTTCAATATCTTACTCAGTATTTCAACGAGAAACAAATAGTTGATTGAAAATGAAGTATTTAAGGTTATTATCTAATCAATTACGTGTTTGTATCATTTTTATCGTATATTTAATGAATTAATACAAATAAACTGAAAATTCACAAAAACGTTGAAAAACGGCAAAATATTGCATAATTCGATGATATTTTGTTTAAATCACTTACAGGAAAAGGGGATGATAAACGTCAAAATATTGCTAAATTCGATGATGTTTAGTACGAAACAAATGCAAGAAAACTTGCTTAAAATGCAATATTATGCGAAAATCTGAGATATGAAGGCCAAATCACATATCGTGATACTACATGAAAGAGTATCGAAATATTGGTAAAAATGAATATATTAACGTAATATCAAACTACATGAAAAACGTGAAAAAAGTCACTATTATACCAAATTTGAGGATTTTAACTTCGAATCATAAAGCGAGGTTTCGTATTATTTAGATCCAAGAAAAGACATATGACAATGTTGTTTCCAATACAAATGATAAAAATCAATGTGTTTTCATTAGAATTAACTAAAATGTTCCTGATTTTCCGTTTATATTACCGATGGAAGATGTATACGTAAAACTGCTCTATTCCGGCTGAAACGTCGATATATGCAATAAAAACCGAACTTCTCCCCTTTTCAATATCTTACTCAGTATTTTAACGAGAAACAAATAGTTGATTGAAAATGAGGTATTTATGGTTAATTTCTAATCAATTACGTGTTTGCATCATTTTTATCGTATATTTAATTAATTAACAACAATAAACTGAAAATTCACAAAAACGTTGAAAAACGGCAAAATATTGCATAATTCGATGATATTTTGTTTAAATCACATAAAGGAAAAGGGGATGATAAACGTCAAAATATTGCTAAATTCGATGATGTTTAGTACGAAACAAAATGCAAGAAAACTTGCTTAAAATGCAATATTATGCGAAAATCTGAGATATGAGGCCAAATCACATATCGTGATACTACATGAAATAGTATCGAAATATTGGTAAAATGAATATATTTACGTAATATCAAACTACATGAAAAACGTGAAAAAAGTCACTATTATACCAAATTTGAGGATTTTAACTTCGAATCATAAAGCGACGTGTCGTATTATTTAGATCCAAGAAAAGACATATGACAATGTTGTTTCCAATACAAATATAAAAATCAATGTGTTTTCATTAGAATTAACTAAAATGTTCCTGATTTTCCGTTTATATTACCGATGGAAGATGTATACGTAAAACTGCTCTATTCCGGCTGAAACGTCGATATATGCAATAAAAACCGAACTTCTCCCCTTTTCAATATCTTACTCAGTATTTAACGAGAAACAAATAGTTGATTGAAAATGAGGTATTTATGGTTAATTTCTAATCAATTACGTGTTTGCATCATTTTTATCGTATATTTAATTAATTAACAACAATAAACTGAAAATTCACAAAAACGTTAAAAACGGCAAAATATTGCATAATTCGATGATATTTTGTTTAAATCACATAAAGGAAAAGGGGATGATAAACGTCAAAATATTGCTAAATTCGATGATGTTTAGTACGAAACAAAATGCAAGAAAACTTGCTTAAAATGCAATATTATGCGAAAATCTGAGATATGAAGGCCAAATCACATATCGTGATACTACATGAAAGAGTATCGAAATATTGGTAAAAATGAATATATTAACGTAATATCAAACTACATGAAAAACGTGAAAAAATCACTATTATACCAAATTTGAGGATTTTAACTTCGAATCATAAAGCGAGGTTTCGTATTATTTAGATCCAGAAAAGACATATGACAATGTTGTTTCCAATACAAATGATAAAAATCAATGTGTTTTCATTAGAATTAACTAAAATGTTCCTGATTTTCCGTTTATTACCGATGGAAGATGTATACGTAAAACGCTCTATTCCGATTGAAACGTCGATATATGCAATAAAAACCGAACTTCTCCCCTTTTCAATATCTTACTCAGTATTTCAACGAGAAACAAATAGTTGATTGAAAATGAGGTATTTATGTTAATTTCTAATCAATTACGTGTTTGCATCATTTTTATCGTATATTTAATTAATTAACAACAATAAACTGAAAATTCACAAAAACGTTGAAAAACGGCAAAATATTGCATAATTCGATGATATTTTGTTTAAATCACATAAAGGAAAAGGGGATGATAAACGTCAAAATATTGCTAAATTCGATGATGTTTAGTACGAAACAAAATGCAAGAAAACTTGCTTAAAATGCAATATTATGCGAAAATCTGAGATATGGAGGCCAAATCACATATCGTGATACTACATGAAATAGTATCGAAATATTGGTATAAATGAATATATTTACGTAATATCAAACTACATGAAAAACGTGAAAAAAGTCACTATTATACCAAATTTGAGGATTTTAACTTCGAATCATAAAGCGACGTGTCGTATTATTTAGATCCAAGAAAAGACATATGACAATGTTGTTTCCAATACAAATGATAAAAATCAATGTGTTTTCATTAGAATTAACTAAAATGTTCCTGATTTTCCGTTTATATTACCGATGGAAGATGTATACGTAAAACTGCTCTATTCCGGCTGAAACGTCGATATATGCAATAAAAACCGAACTTCTCCCCTTTTCAATATCTTACTCAGTATTTAACGAGAAACAAATAGTTGATTGAAAATGAGGTATTTATTAATTTCTAATCAATTACGTGTTTGCATCATTTTTATCGTATATTTAATTAATTAACAACAATAAACTGAAAATTCACAAAAACGTTCAAAAACGGCAAAATATTGCATAATTCGATGATATTTTGTTTAAATCACATAAAGGAAAAGGGGATGATAAACGTCAAAATATTGCTAAATTCGATGATGTTTAGTACGAAACAAAATGCAAGAAAACTTGCTTAAAATGCAATATTATGCGAAAATCTGAGATATGAAGGCCAAATCACATATCGTGATACTACATGAAAGAGTATCGAAATATTGGTAAAAATGAATATATTAACGTAATATCAAACTACATGAAAAACGTGAAAAAATCACTATTATACCAAATTTGAGGATTTTAACTTCGAATCATAAAGCGAGGTTTCGTATTATTTAGATCCAGAAAAGACATATGACAATGTTGTTTCCAATACAAAAGATAAAAATCAATGTGTTTTCATTAGAATTAACTAAAATGTTCCTGATTTTCCGTTTATATTACCGATGGAAGATGTACACGTAAAACGCTCTATTCCGATGAAACGTCGATATATGCAATAAAACCGAACTTCTCCCCTTTTCAATATCTTACTCAGTATTTCAACGAGAAACAAATAGTTGATTGAAAATGAGTATTTAAGGTTATTATCTAATCAATTACGTGTTTGTATCATTTTTATCGTATATTTAATGAATTAATACAAATAAACTGAAAATTCACAAAAACGTTGAAAAACGGCAAAATATTGCATAATTCGATGATATTTTGTTTAAATCACTACAGGAAAAGGGGATGATAAACGTCAAAATATTGCTAAATTCGATGATGTTTAGTACGAAACACAATGCAAGAAAACTTGCTTAAAATGCAATATTATGCGAAAATCTGAGATATGAAGGCCAAATCACATATCGTGATACTACATGAAAGAGTATCGAAATATTGGTAAAATGAATATATTACGTAATATCAAACTACATGAAAAACGTGAAAAAAGTCACTATTATACCAAATTTGAGGATTTTAACTTCGAATCATAAAGCGAGGTTTCGTATTATTTAGATCCAAGAAAAGACATATGACAATGTTGTTTCCAATACAAATGATAAAAATCAATGTGTTTTCATTAGAATTAACTAAAATGTTCCTGATTTTCCGTTTATATTACCGATGGAAGATGTATACGTAAAACTGCTCTATTCCGGCTGAAACGTCGATATATGCAATAAAAACCGAACTTCTCCCCTTTTCAATATCTTACTCAGTATTTTAACGAGAAACAAATAGTTGATTGAAAATGAGGTATTTATGTTAATTTCTAATCAATTACGTGTTTGCATCATTTTTATCGTATATTTAATTAATTAACAACAATAAACTGAAAATTCACAAAAACGTTGAAAAACGGCAAAATATTGCATAATTCGATGATATTTTGTTTAAATCACATAAAGGAAAAGGGGATGATAAACGTCAAAATATTGCTAAATTCGATGATGTTTAGTACGAAACAAAATGCAAGAAAACTTGCTTAAAATGCAATATTATGCGAAAATCTGAGATATGAAGGCCAAATCACATATCGTGATACTACATGAAAGAGTATCGAAATATTGGTAAAAATGAATATATTACGTAATATCAAACTACATGAAAAACGTGAAAAAATCACTATTATACCAAATTTGAGGATTTTAACTTCGAATCATAAAGCGAGGTTTCGTATTATTTAGATCCAGAAAAGACATATGACAATGTTGTTTCCAATACAAAAGATAAAAATCAATGTGTTTTCATTAGAATTAACTAAAATGTTCCTGATTTTCCGTTTATATTACCGATGGAAGATGTACGTAAAACAGCTCTATTCCGATTGAAACGTCGATATATGCAATAAAACCGAACTTCTCCCCTTTTCAATATCTTACTCAGTATTTCAACGAGAAACAAATAGTTGATTGAAAATTAAGTATTTAAGGTTATTATCTAATCAATTACGTGTTTGTATATTTTTATCGTATATTTAATGAATTAATACAAATAAACTGAAAATTCACAAAAACGTTGAAAAACGGCAAAATATTGCATAATTCGATGATATTTTGTTTAAATCACTTACAGGAAAAGGGGATGATAAACGTCAAAATATTGCTAAATTCGATGATGTTTAGTACGAAACAAAATGCAAGAAAACTTGCTTAAAATGCAATATTATGCGAAAATCTGAGATATGAAGGCCAAATCACATATCGTGATACTACATGAAAGAGTATCGAAATATTGGTAAAAATGAATATAACGTAATATCAAACTACATGAAAAACGTGAAAAAAGTCACTATTATACCAAATTTGAGGATTTTAACTTCGAATCATAAAGCGAGGTTTCGTATTATTTAGATCCAAGAAAAGACATATGACAATGTTGTTTCCAATACAAATGATAAAAATCAATGTGTTTTCATTAGAATTAACTAAAATGTTCCTGATTTTCCGTTTATATTACCGATGGAAGATGTATACGTAAAACTGCTCTATTCCGGCTGAAACGTCGATATATGCAATAAAAACCGAACTTCTCCCCTTTTCAATATCTTACTCAGTATTTTAACGAGAAACAAATAGTTGATTGAAAATGAGGTATTTATGGTTAATTTCTAATCAATTACGTGTTTGCATCATTTTTATCGTATATTTAATTAATTAACAACAATAAACTGAAAATTCACAAAAACGTTGAAAAACGGCAAAATATTGCATAATTCGATGATATTTTGTTTAAATCACATAAAGGAAAAGGGGATGATAAACGTCAAAATATTGCTAAATTCGATGATGTTTAGTACGAAACAAAATGCAAGAAAACTTGCTTAAAATGCAATATTATGCGAAAATCTGAGATATGAAGGCCAAATCACATATCGTGATACTACATGAAAGAGTATCGAAATATTGGTAAAAATGAATATATTAACGTAATATCAAACTACATGAAAAACGTGAAAAAAATCACTATTATACCAAATTTGAGGATTTTCTTCGAATCATAAAGCGAGGTTTCGTATTATTTAGATCCAGAAAAGACATATGACAATGTTGTTTCCAATACAAAAGATAAAAATCAATGTGTTTACATTAGAATTAACTAAAATGTTCCTGATTTTCCGTTTATATTACCGATGGAAGATGTACACGTAAAACAGCTCTATTCCGATTGAAACGTCGATATATGCAATATAAACCGAACTTCTCCCCTTTTCAATATCTTACTCAGTATTTCAACGAGAAACAAATAGTTGATTGAAAATTAAGTATTTAAGGTTATTATCTAATCAATTACGTGTTTGTATCATTTTTATCGTATATTTAATGAATTAATACAAATAAACTGAAAATTCACAAAAACGTTGAAAAACGGCAAAATATTGCATAATTCGATGATATTTTGTTTAAATCACTTACAGGAAAAGGGGATGATAAACGTCAAAATATTGCTAAATTCGATGATGTTTACGAAACAAAATGCAAGAAAACTTGCTTAAAATGCAATATTATGCGAAAATCTGAGATATGAAGGCCAAATCACATATCGTGATACTACATGAAAGAGTATCGAAATATTGGTAAAAATGAATATATTAACGTAATATCAAACTACATGAAAAACGTGAAAAAAGTCACTATTATACCAAATTTGAGGATTTTAACTTCGAATCATAAAGCGAGGTTTCGTATTATTTAGATCCAAGAAAAGACATATGACAATGTTGTTTCCAATACAAATGATAAAAATCAATGTGTTTTCATTAGAATTAACTAAAATGTTCCTGATTTTCCGTTTATATTACCGATGGAAGATGTATACGTAAAACTGCTCTATTCCGGCTGAAACGTCGATATATGCAATAAAAACCGAACTTCTCCCCTTTTCAATATCTTACTCAGTATTTAACGAGAAACAAATAGTTGATTGAAAATGAGGTATTTATGGTTAATTTCTAATCAATTACGTGTTTGCATCATTTTTATCGTATATTTAATTAATTAACAACAATAAACTGAAAATTCACAAAAACGTTGAAAAACGGCAAAATATTGCATAATTCGATGATATTTTGTTTAAATCACATAAAGGAAAAGGGGATGATAAACGTCAAAATATTGCTAAATTCGATGATGTTTAGTACGAAACAAAATGCAAGAAAACTTGCTTAAAATGCAATATTATGCGAAAATCTGAGATATGAGGCCAAATCACATATCGTGATACTACATGAAATAGTATCGAAATATTGGTAAAAATGAATATATTTACGTAATATCAAACTACATGAAAAACGTGAAAAAAGTCACTATTATACCAAATTTGAGGATTTTAACTTCGAATCATAAAGCGACGTTTCGTATTATTTAGATCCAAGAAAAGACATATGACAATGTTGTTTCCAATACAAAATAAAAATCAATGTGTTTTCATTAGAATTAACTAAAATGTTCCTGATTTTCCGTTTATATTACCGATGGAAGATGTATACGTAAAACTCTATTCCGGCTGAAACGTCGATATATGCAATAAAAACCGAACTTCTCCCCTTTTCAATATCTTACTCAGTATTTAACGAGAAACAAATAGTTGATTGAAAATGAGGTATTTAAGGTTATTTCTAATCAATTACGTGTTGCATCATTTTTATCGTATATTTAAAATTAATACAACAATAAACTGAAAATTCACAAAAACGTTAAAAACGGCAAAATATTGCATAATTCGATGATATTTTGTTTAAATCATAAGGAAAAGGGGATGATAAACGTCAAAATATTGCTAAATTCGATGATGTTTAGTACGAAACAAATGCAAGAAAACTTGCTTAAAATGCAATATTATGCGAAAATCTGAGATATGAAGGCCAAATCACATATCGTGATACTACATGAAAGAGTATCGAAATATTGGTAAAAATGAATATATTAACGTAATATCAAACTACATGAAAAACGTGAAAAAAGTCACTATTATACCAAATTTGAGGATTTTAACTTCGAATCATAAAGCGACGTTTCGTATTATTTAGATCCAAGAAAAGACATATGACAATGTTGTTTCCAATACAAAAATAAAAATCAATGTGTTTTCATTAGAATTACTAAAATGTTCCTGATTTTCCGTTTATATTACCGATGGAAGATGTATACGTAAACCATCTATTCCGGTTGAAACGTCGATATATGCAATAAAAACCGAACTTCTCCCCTTTTCAATATCTTACTCAGTATTTCAACGAGAAACAAATAGTGATTGAAAATGAGTATTTAAGGTTATTATCTAATCAATTACGTGTTGTATCATTTTATTATTTATTAATGAATTAATACAAATAAACTGAAATTCACAAAAACGTTAAAAACGGCAAAATATTGCTAATTCGATGATATTTTGTTTAAATCACTTACAGGAAAAGGGGATATAAACGTCAAAATATTGCTAAATTCGATGATGTTTAGTACGAAACACAATGCAAGAAAACTTGCTTAAAATGCAATATTATGCGAAAATCTGAGATATGAAGGCCAAATCACATATCGTGATACTACATGAAAGAGTATCGAAATATTGGTAAAAATGAATATATTAACGTAATATCAAACTACATGAAAAACGTGAAAAAAGTCACTATTATACCAAATTTGAGGATTTTAACTTCGAATCATAAAGCGAGGTTTCGTATTATTTAGATCCAAGAAAAGACATATGACAATGTTGTTTCCAATACAAATGATAAAAATCAATGTGTTTTCATTAGAATTAACTAAAATGTTCCTGATTTTCCGTTTATATTACCGATGGAAGATGTATACGTAAAACGCTCTATTGGCTGAAACGTCGATATATGCAATAAAACCGAACTTCTCCCCTTTTCAATATCTTACTCAGTATTTAACGAGAACAAATAGTTGATTGAAAATGAGGTATTTATCGTTAATTTCTAATCAATTACGTGTTTGCATCATTTTTATCGTATATTTAATTAATTAACAACAATAAACTGAAAATTCACAAAAACGTTGAAAAACGGCAAAATATTGCATAATTCGATGATATTTTGTTTAAATCACATAAAGGAAAAGGGGATGATAAACGTCAAAATATTGCTAAATTCGATGATGTTTAGTACGAAACAAAATGCAAGAAAACTTGCTTAAAATGCAATATTATGCGAAAATCTGAGATATGAGGCCAAATCACATATCGTGATACTACATGAAATAGTATCGAAATATTGGTAAAATGAATATATTTACGTAATATCAAACTACATGAAAAACGTGAAAAAAGTCACTATTATACCAAATTTGAGGATTTTAACTTCGAATCATAAAGCGACGTGTCGTATTATTTAGATCCAAGAAAAGACATATGACAATGTTGTTTCCAATACAAAAATAAAAATCAATGTGTTTTCATTAGAATTAACTAAAATGTTCCTGATTTTCCGTTTATATTACCGATGGAAGATGTATACGTAAACCACTCTATTCCGGTTGAAACGTCGATATATGCAATAAAAACCGAACTTCTCCCCTTTTCAATATCTTACTCAGTATTTCAACGAGAAACAAATAGTTGATTGAAAATGAGTATTTAAGGTTATTATCTAATCAATTACGTGTTGTATCATTTTTATCGTATATTTAATGAATTAATACAAATAAACTGAAATTCACAAAAACATTTAAAAACGGCAAAATATTGCATAATTCGATGATATTTTTTTAAATCACTTACAGGAAAAGGGGATATAAACGTCAAAATATTGCTAAATTCGATGATGTTTAGTACGAAACAATGCAAGAAAACTTGCTTAAAATGCAATATTATGCGAAAATCTGAGATATGAAGGCCAAATCACATATCGTGATACTACATGAAAGAGTATCGAAATATTGGTAAAAATGAATATATTAACGTAATATCAAACTACATGAAAAACGTGAAAAAAGTCACTATTATACCAAATTTGAGGATTTTAACTTCGAATCATAAAGCGAGGTTTCGTATTATTTAGATCCAAGAAAAGACATATGACAATGTTGTTTCCAATACAAATGATAAAAATCAATGTGTTTTCATTAGAATTAACTAAAATGTTCCTGATTTTCCGTTTATATTACCGATGGAAGATGTATACGTAAAACTGCTCTATTCCGGCTGAAACGTCGATATATGCAAAAAAACCGAACTTCTCCCCTTTTCAATATCTTACTCAGTATTTAACGAGAAACAAATAGTTGATTGAAAATGAGGTATTTATGTTAATTTCTAATCAATTACGTGTTTGCATCATTTTTATCGTATATTTAATTAATTAACAACAATAAACTGAAAATTCACAAAAACGTTGAAAAACGGCAAAATATTGCATAATTCGATGATATTTTGTTTAAATCACATAAAGGAAAAGGGGATGATAAACGTCAAAATATTGCTAAATTCGATGATGTTAGTACGAAACAAAATGCAAGAAAACTTGCTTAAAATGCAATATTATGCGAAAATCTGAGATATGAGGCCAAATCACATATCGTGATACTACATGAAATAGTATCGAAATATTGGTAAAATGAATATATTTACGTAATATCAAACTACATGAAAAACGTGAAAAAAGTCACTATTATACCAAATTTGAGGATTTTAACTTCGAATCATAAAGCGACGTGTCGTATTATTTAGATCCAAGAAAAGACATATGACAATGTTGTTTCCAATACAAATGATAAAAATCAATGTGTTTTCATTAGAATTAACTAAAATGTTCCTGATTTTCCGTTTATATTACCGATGGAAGATGTATACGTAAAACTGCTCTATTCCGGCTGAAACGTCGATATATGCAATAAAACCGAACTTCTCCCCTTTTCAATATCTTACTCAGTATTTTAACGAGAAACAAATAGTTGATTGAAAATGAGGTATTTATCGTTAATTTCTAATCAATTACGGTTTGCATCATTTTTATCGTATATTTAATTAATTAACAACAATAAACTGAAAATTCACAAAAACGTTGAAAAACGGCAAAATATTGCATAATTCGATGATATTTTGTTTAAATCACATAAAGGAAAAGGGGATGATAAACGTCAAAATATTGCTAAATTCGATGATGTTTAGTACGAAACAAAATGCAAGAAAACTTGCTTAAAATGCAATATTATGCGAAAATCTGAGATATGAGGCCAAATCACATATCGTGATACTACATGAAATAGTATCGAAATATTGGTAAAAATGAATATATTTACGTAATATCAAACTACATGAAAAACGTGAAAAAAGTCACTATTATACCAAATTTGAGGATTTTAACTTCGAATCATAAAGCGACGTTTCGTATTATTTAGATCCAAGAAAAGACATATGACAATGTTGTTTCCAATACAAAAATAAAAATCAATGTGTTTTCATTAGAATTACTAAAATGTTCCTGATTTTCCGTTTATATTACCGATGGAAGATGTATACGTTAAACCACTCTATTCCGGTTGAAACGTCGATATATGCAATAAAAACCGAACTTCTCCCCTTTTCAATATCTTACTCAGTATTTCAACGAGAAACAAATAGATGATGTGAAAATGAAGTATTTAAGGTTATTATCAAATCAATTACGTGTGTGTATCATTTTTATCGTATATTTAATGAATTAATACAAATAAACTGGAAATTCACAAAAACATTTAAAAACGGCAAAATATTGCCTAATTCGATGATATTTTGTTTAAATCACTTACAGGAAAAGGGGATTATAAACGTCAAAATATTGCTAAATTCGATGATGTTTAGTACGAAACAATGCAAGAAAACTTGCTTAAAATGCAATATTATGCGAAAATCTGAGATATGAAGGCCAAATCACATATCGTGATACTACATGAAAGAGTATCGAAATATTGGTAAAAATGAATATATTAACGTAATATCAAACTACATGAAAAACGTGAAAAAAGTCACTATTATACCAAATTTGAGGATTTTAACTTCGAATCATAAAGCGAGGTTTCGTATTATTTAGATCCAAGAAAAGACATATGACAATGTTGTTTCCAATACAAATGATAAAAATCAATGTGTTTTCATTAGAATTAACTAAAATGTTCCTGATTTTCCGTTTATATTACCGATGGAAGATGTATACGTAAAACGCTCTATTCCGGCTGAAACGTCGATATATGCAATAAAAACCGAACTTCTCCCCTTTTCAATATCTTACTCAGTATTTAACGAGAAACAAATAGTTGATTGAAAATGAGGTATTTATCGTTAATTTCTAATCAATTACGTGTTTGCATCATTTTTATCGTATATTTAATTAATTAACAACAATAAACTGAAAATTCACAAAAACGTTGAAAAACGGCAAAATATTGCATAATTCGATGATATTTTGTTTAAATCACATAAAGGAAAAGGGGATGATAAACGTCAAAATATTGCTAAATTCGATGATGTTTAGTACGAAACAAAATGCAAGAAAACTTGCTTAAAATGCAATATTATGCGAAAATCTGAGATATGAGGCCAAATCACATATCGTGATACTACATGAAATAGTATCGAAATATTGGTAAAATGAATATATTTACGTAATATCAAACTACATGAAAAACGTGAAAAAAGTCACTATTATACCAAATTTGAGGATTTTAACTTCGAATCATAAAGCGACGTTCGTATTATTTAGATCCAAGAAAAGACATATGACAATGTTGTTTCCAATACAAAAAATAAAAATCAATGTGTTTTCATTAGAATTACTAAAATGTTCCTGATTTTCCGTTTATATTACCGATGGAAGATGTATACGTTAAACCACTCTATTCCGGTTGAAACGTCGATATATGCAATAAAAACCGAACTTCTCCCCTTTTCAATATCTTACTCAGTATTTCAACGAGAAACAAATAGATGATTGAAAATGAAGTATTTAAGGTTATTATCAAATCAATTACGTGTTTGTGTATCATTTTTATCGTATATTTAATGAATTAATACAAATAAACTGAAATTCACAAAAACATTTAAAAACGGCAAAATATTGCTAATTCGATGATATTTTGTTTAAATCACTTACAGGAAAAGGGGATTATAAACGTCAAAATATTGCTAAATTCGATGATGTTTAGTACGAAACACAATGCAAGAAAACTTGCTTAAAATGCAATATTATGCGAAAATCTGAGATATGAAGGCCAAATCACATATCGTGATACTACATGAAAGAGTATCGAAATATTGGTAAAAATGAATATATTAACGTAATATCAAACTACATGAAAAACGTGAAAAAAGTCACTATTATACCAAATTTGAGGATTTTAACTTCGAATCATAAAGCGAGGTTTCGTATTATTTAGATCCAAGAAAAGACATATGACAATGTTGTTTCCAATACAAATGATAAAAATCAATGTGTTTTCATTAGAATTAACTAAAATGTTCCTGATTTTCCGTTTATATTACCGATGGAAGATGTACACGTAAAACGCTCTATTCCGGCTGAAACGTCGATATATGCAATAAAAACCGAACTTCTCCCCTTTTCAATATCTTACTCAGTATTTAACGAGAAACAAATAGTTGATTGAAAATGAGGTATTTATAAGTTAATTTCTAATCAATTACGTGTTTACATCATTTTTATCGTATATTTAATTAATTAACAACAATAAACTGAAAATTCACAAAAACGTTAAAAACGGCAAAATATTGCATAATTCGATGATATTTTGTTTAAATCACATAAAGGAAAAGGGGATGATAAACGTCAAAATATTGCTAAATTCGATGATGTTTAGTACGAAACAAAATGCAAGAAAACTTGCTTAAAATGCAATATTATGCGAAAATCTGAGATATGGAGGCCAAATCACATATCGTGATACTACATGAAATAGTATCGAAATATTGGTATAAATGAATATATTACGTAATATCAAACTACATGAAAAACGTGAAAAAAGTCACTATTATACCAAATTTGAGGATTTTAACTTCGAATCATAAAGCGACGTGTCGTATTATTTAGATCCAAGAAAAGACATATGACAATGTTGTTTCCAATACAAATGATAAAAATCAATGTGTTTTCATTAGAATTAACTAAAATGTTCCTGATTTTCCGTTTATATTACCGATGGAAGATGTATACGTAAAACTGCTCTATTCCGGCTGAAACGTCGATATATGCAATAAAAACCGAACTTCTCCCCTTTTCAATATCTTACTCAGTATTTAACGAGAAACAAATAGTTGATTGAAAATGAGTATTTATCGTTAATTTCTAATCAATTACGGTTTGCATCATTTTTATCGTATATTAATTAATTAACAACAATAAACTGAAAATTCACAAAAACGTTGAAAAACGGCAAAATATTGCATAATTCGATGATATTTTGTTTAAATCACATAAAGGAAAAGGGGATGATAAACGTCAAAATATTGCTAAATTCGATGATGTTTAGTACGAAACAAAATGCAAGAAAACTTGCTTAAAATGCAATATTATGCGAAAATCTGAGATATGAGGCCAAATCACATATCGTGATACTACATGAAATAGTATCGAAATATTGGTAAAAATGAATATATTACGTAATATCAAACTACATGAAAAACGTGAAAAAAGTCACTATTATACCAAATTTGAGGATTTTAACTTCAAATCATAAAGCGACGTTTCGTATTATTTAGATCCAAGAAAAGACATATGACAATGTTGTTTCCAATACAAAAATAAAAATCAATGTGTTTTCATTAGAATTAACTAAAATGTTCCTGATTTTCCGTTTATATTACCGATGGAAGATGTATACGTAAACACTCTATTCCGGTTGAAACGTCGATATATGCAATAAAACCGAACTTCTCCCCTTTTCAATATCTTACTCAGTATTTCAACGAGAAACAAATAGATGATTGAAAATGAAGTATTTAAGGTTATTATCAAATCAATTACGTGTGTGTATCATTTTTATCGTATATTTAATGAATTAATACAAATAAACTGGAAATTCACAAAAACATTTAAAAACGGCAAAATATTGCCTAATTCGATGATATTTTGTTTAAATCACTTACAGGAAAAGGGGATTATAAACGTCGAAATATTGCTAAATTCGATGATGTTTAGTACGAAACACAATGCAAGAAACTTGCTTAAAATGCAATATTATGCGAAAATCTGAGATATGGAGGCCAAATCACATATCGTGATACTACATGAAATAGTATCGAAATATTGGTATAAATGAATATATTTACGTAATATCAAACTACATGAAAAACGTGAAAAAATTCACTATTATACCAAATTTGAGGATTTTAACTTCGAATCATAAAGCGACGTGTCGTATTATTTAGATCCAAGAAAAGACATATGACAATGTTGTTTCCAATACAAATGATAAAAATCAATGTGTTTTCATTAGAATTAACTAAAATGTTCCTGATTTTCCGTTTATATTACCGATGGAAGATGTATACGTAAAACTGCTCTATTCCGGCTGAAACGTCGATATATGCAATAAAAACCGAACTTCTCCCCTTTTCAATATCTTACTCAGTATTTTAACGAGAAACAAATAGTTGATTGAAAATGAGGTATTTATCGTTAATTTCTAATCAATTACGGGTTTGCATCATTTTTATCGTATATTTAATTAATTAACAACAATAAACTGAAAATTCACAAAAACGTTGAAAACGGCAAAATATTGCATAATTCGATGATATTTTGTTTAAATCACATAAAGGAAAAGGGGATGATAAACGTCAAAATATTGCTAAATTCGATGATGTTTAGTACGAAACAAAATGCAAGAAAACTTGCTTAAAATGCAATATTATGCGAAAATCTGAGATATTGAGGCCAAATCACATATCGTGATACTACATGAAATAGTATCGAAATATTGGTAAAAATGAATATATTTACGTAATATCAAACTACATGAAAAACGTGAAAAAAGTCACTATTATACCAAATTTGAGGATTTTAACTTCAAATCATAAAGCGACGTTTCGTATTATTTAGATGCAAGAAAAGACATATGACAATGTTGTTTCCAATACAAAAAATAAAAATCAATGTGTTTTCATTAGAATTATCTAAAATGTTCCTGATTTTCCGTTTATATTACCGATGGAAGATGTATACGTTAAACCACTCTATTCCGGTTGAAACGTCGATATATGCAATAAAAACCGAACTTCTCCCCTTTTCAATATCTTACTCAGTATTTCAACGAGAAACAAATAGATGATTGAAAATGAAGTATTTAAGGTTATTATCAAATCAATTACGTGTGTGTATCATTTTTATCGTATATTTAATGAATTAATACAAATAAACTGGAAATTCACAAAAACATTTAAAAACGGCAAAATATTGCCTAATTCGATGATATTTTGTTTAAATCACTTACAGGAAAAGGGGATTATAAACGTCAAAATATTGCTAAATTCGATGATGTTTAGTACGAAACACAATGCAAGAAAACTTGCTTAAAATGCAATATTATGCGAAAATCTGAGATATGAAGGCCAAATCACATATCGTGATACTACATGAAAGAGTATCGAAATATTGGTAAAAATGAATATATTAACGTAATATCAAACTACATGAAAAACGTGAAAAAAGTCACTATTACACCAAATTTGAGGATTTTAACTTCGAATCATAAAGCGAGGTTTCGTATTATTTAGATCCAAGAAAAGACATATGACAATGTTGTTTCCAATACAAATGATAAAAATCAATGTGTTTTCATTAGAATTAACTAAAATGTTCCTGATTTTCCGTTTATATTACCGATGGAAGATGTACACGTAAAACTGCTCTATTCCGGCTGAAACGTCGATATATGCAATAAAAACCGAACTTCTCCCCTTTTCAATATCTTACTCAGTATTTAAACGAGAAACAAATAGTTGATTGAAAATGAGGTATTTATAAGTAATTTCTAATCAATTACGTGTTTACATCATTTTTATCGTATATATAATTAATTAACAACAATAAACTGAAAATTCACAAAAACGTTCATAAACGGCAAAATATTGCATAATTCGATGATATTTTGTTAAAATCACATAAAGGAAAAGGGGATGATAAACGTCAAAATATTGCTAAATTCGATGATGTTTAGTACGAAACAAAATGCAAGAAAACTTGCTTAAAATGCAATATTATGCGAAAATCTGAGATATGAAGGCCAAATCACATATCGTGATACTACATGAAAGAGTATCGAAATATTGGTAAAAATGAATATATTAACGTAATATCAAACTACATGAAAAACGTGAAAAAAATCACTATTATACCAAATTTGAGGATTTTATCTTCGAATCATAAAGCGAGGTTTCGTATTATTTAGATCCTAGAAAAGACATATGACAATGTTGTTTCCAATACAAAAGATAAAAATCAATGTGTTTACATTAGAATTAACTAAAATGTTCCTGATTTTCCGTTTATATTACCGATGGAAGATGTACACGTAAAACCGCTCTATTCCGATTGAAACGTCGATATATGCAATATAAACCGAACTTCTCCCCTTTTCAATATCTTACTCAGTATTTCAACGAGAAACAAATAGTTGATTGAAAATTAAGAATTTTAGGTTATTATCTAATCAATTACGTGTTTGTATAATTTTTATCGTATATTTAATGAATTAATACAAATAAACTGAAAATTCACAAAAACGTTGAAAAACGGCAAAATATTGCATAATTCGATGATATTTTGTTTAAATCACTTACAGGAAAAGGGGATGATAAACGTCAAAATATTGCTAAATTCGATGATGTTTAGTACGAAACACAATGCAAGAAAACTTGCTTAAAATGCAATATTATGCGAAAATCTGAGATATGGAGGCCAAATCACATATCGTGATACTACATGAAATAGTATCGAAATATTGGTATAAATGAATATATTTACGTAATATCAAACTACATGAAAAACGTGAAAAAAGTCACTATTATACCAAATTTGAGGATTTTAACTTCGATTCATAAAGCGACGTGTCGTATTATTTAGATCCAAGAAAAGACATATGACAATGTTGTTTCCAATACAAATGATAAAAATCAATGTGTTTTCATTAGAATTAACTAAAATGTTCCTGATTTTCCGATTATATTACCGATGGAAGATGTATACGTAAAAGCGCTCTATTCCGGCTGAAACGTCGATATATGCAATAAAAACCGAACTTCTCCCCTTTTCAATATCTTACTCAGTATTTTAACGAGAAGCAAATAGTTGATTGAAAATGAGGTATTTATCGTTAATTTCTAATCAATTACGTGTTTGCATCATTTTTATCGTATATTTAATTAATTAACAACAATAAACTGAAAATTCACAAAAACGTTGAAAAACGGCAAAATATTGCATAATTCGATGATATTTTGTTTAAATCACATAAAGGAAAAGGGGATGATAAACGTCAAAATATTGCTAAATTCGATGATGTTTAGTACGAAACAAAATGCAAGAAAACTTGCTTAAAATGCAATATTATGCGAAAATCTGAGATATTGAGGCCAAATCACATATCGTGATACTACATGAAATAGTATCGAAATATTGGTAAAAATGAATATATTTACGTAATATCAAACTACATGAAAAACGTGAAAAAAGTCACTATTATACCAAATTTGAGGATTGTAACTTCAAATCATAAAGCGACGTTTCGTATTATTTAGATGCAAGAAAAGACATATGACAATGTTGTTTCCAATACAAAAAATAAAAATCAATGTGTTTTCATTAGAATTATCTAAAATGTTCCTGATTTTCCGTTTATATTACCGATGGAAGATGTATACGTTAAACCACTCTATTCCGGTTGAAACGTCGATATATGCAATAAAAACCGAACTTCTCCCCTTTTCAATATCTTACTCAGTATTTCAACGAGAAACAAATAGATGATTGAAAATGAAGTATTTAAGGTTATTATCAAATCAATTACGTGTGTGTATATATAAACTTGCTTAAAATGCAATATTATGCGAAAATCTGAGATATTGAGGCCAAATCACATATCGTGATACTACATGAAATAGTATCGAAATATTGGTATAAATGAATATATTTACGTAATATCAAACTACATGAAAAACGTGAAAAACGTCACTATTATACCAAATTTGAGGATTTTAACTTCGAATCATAAAGCGACGTGTCGTATTATTTAGATCCAAGAAAAGACATGACAATGTTGTTTCCAATACAAATATTAAAAATGAATGTGTTTTCATTAGAATTAACTAAAATGTTCCTGATTTTCCGTTTATATTACCGATGGCAGATGTACACGTAAAACTGCTCTATTCCGGCTGAAACGTCGAAATATGCAATAAAAACCGAACTTCTCCCCTTTTCAATATCTTACTCAGTATTTTAACGAGAAACAAATAGTTGATTGAAAATGAGGTATTTATAATTAATTTCTAATCAATTACGTGTTTGCATCATTTTTATCGTATATTTAATTAATTAACAACAATAAACTGAAAATTCACAAAAACGTTGAAAAACGGCAAAATATTGCATAATTCGATGATATTTTGTTTAAATCACATAAAGGAAAAGGGGATGATAAACGTCAAAATATTGCTAAATTCGATGATGTTTAGTACGAAACAAAATGCAAGAAAACTTGCTTAAAATGCAATATTATGCGAAAATCTGAGATATGGAGGCCAAATCACATATCGTGATACTACATGAAATAGTATCGAAATATCGAAATAAAAGGGGATGATAAATGAATATATTTACGTAATATCAAACTACATGAAAAACGTGAAAAAAATCACTATTATACCAAATTTGAGGATTTTAACTTCGAATCATAAAGCGACGTGTCGTATTATTTAGATCCAAGAAAAGACATATGACAATGTTGTTTCCAATACAAATATTAAAAATGAATGTGTTTTCATTAGAATTAACTAAAATGTTCCTGATTTTCCGTTTATATTACCGATGGAAGATGTACACGTAAAACTGCTCTATTCCGGCTGAAACGTCGATATATGCAATAAAAACCGAACTTCTCCCCTTTTCAATATCTTACTCAGTATTTTAACGAGAAACAAATAGTTGATTGAAAATGAGGTATTTATAATTAATTTCTAATCAATTACGTGTTTGCCGCATTTTTATCGTATATTTAATTAATTAACAACAATAAACTGAAAATTCACAAAAACGTTCAAAAACGGCAAAATATTGCGTAATTCGATGATATTTTGTTTAAATCACATAAAGGAAAAGAGGATGATAAACGTCAAAATATTGCTAAATTCGATGATGTTTAGTACGAAACAAAATGCAAGAAAACTTGCTTAAAATGCAATATTATGCGAAAATCTGAGATATTGAGGCCAACTCACATATCGTGATACTACATGAAATAGTATCGAAATATTGGTAAAAATGAATATATTTACGTAATATCAAACTACATGAAAATCGTGAAAAAAGTCACTATTATACCAAATTTGAGGATTTTAACTTCAAATCATAAAGCGACGTTTCGTATTATTTAGATGCAAGAAAAGACATATGACAATGTTGTTTCCAATACAAAAAATAAAAATCAATGTGTTTTCATTAGAATTATCTAAAATGTTCCTGATTTTCCGTTTATATTACCGATGGAAGATGTATACGTTAAACCACTCTATTCCGGTTGAAACGTCGATATATGCAATAAAAACCGAACTTCTCCCCTTTTCAATATCTTACTCAGTATTTCAACGAGAAACAAATAGATGATTGAAAATGAAGTATTTAAGGTTATTATCAAATCAATTACGTGTGTGTATCATTTTTATCGTATATTTAATGAATTAATACAAATAAACTGGAAATTCACAAAAACATTTAAAAACGGCAAAATATTGCCTAATTCGATGATATTTTGTTTAAATCACTTACAGGAAAAGGGGATTATAAACGTCGAAATATTGCTAAATTCGATGATGTTTAGTACGAAACACAATGCAAGAAAACTTGCTTAAAATGCAATATTATGCGAAAATCTGAGATATGAAGGCCAAATCACATATCGTGATATTACATGAAAGAGTATCGAGATATTGGTAAAAATGAATATATTAACGTAATATCAAACTACATGAAAAACGTGAAAAAAGTCACTATTATACCAAATTTGAGGATTTTAACTTCGAATCATAAAGCGAGGTTTCGTATTATCCAAGAAAAGACATATGACCAAGACATATGGATCCAAGAAAAGACATATGACAATGTTGTTTCCAATACAAATGATAAAAATCAATGTGTTTTCATTAGAATTAACTAAAATGTTCCTGATTTTCCGATTATATTACCGATGGAAGATGTATACGTAAAAGCGCTCTATTCTGGCTGAAACGTCGATATATGCAATAAAAACCGAACTTCTCCCCTTTTCAATATCTTACTCAGTATTTTAACGAGAAGCAAATAGTTGATTGAAAATGAGGTATTTATCGTTAATTTCTAATCAATTACGTGTTTGCATCATTTTTATCGTATATTTAATTAATTAACAACAATAAACTGAAAATTCACAAAAACGTTGAAAAACGGCAAAATATTGCATAATTCGATGATATTTTGTTCAAATCACATAAAGGAAAAGGGGATGATAAACGTCAAAATATTGCTAAATTCGATGATGTTTAGTACGAAACAAAATGCAAGAAAACTTGCTTAAAATGCAATATTATTCGAAAATCTGAGATATGGAGGCCAAATCACATATCGTGATACTACATGAAATAGTATCGAAATATTGGTATAAATGAATATATTTACGTAATATCAAACTACATGAAAAACGTGAAAAAAGTCACTTTTATACCAAATTTGAGGATTTTAACTTCGAATCATAAAGCGACGTGTCGTATTATTTAGATCCAAGAAAAGACATATGACAATGTTGTTTCCAATACAAATGATAAAAATCAATGTGTTTTCATTAGAATTAACTAAAATGTTCCTGATTTTCCGTTTATATTACCGATGGAAGATGTATACGTAAAACTGCTCTATTCCGGCTGAAACGTCGATATATGCAATAAAAACCGAACTTCTCCCCTTTTCAATATCTTACTCAGTATTTTAACGAGAAACAAATAGTTGATTGAAAATGAGGTATTTATCGTTAATTTCTAATCAATTACGTGTTTGCATCATTTTTATCGTATATATAATTAATTAACAACAATAAACTGAAAATTCACAAAAAACGTTCAAAAACGGCAAAATATTGCATAATTCGATGATATTTTGTTTAAATCACATAAAGGAAAAGGGGATGATAAACGTCAAAATATTGCTAAATTCGATGATGTTTAGTACGAAACAAAATGCAAGAAAACTTGCTTAAAATGCAATATTATGCGAAAATCTGAGATATGAAGGCCAAATCACATATCGTGATACTACATGAAAGAGTATCGAAATATTGGTAAAAATGAATATATTAACGTAATATCAAACTACATGAAAAACGTGAAAAAAATCACTATTATGCCAAATTTGAGGATTTTATCTTCGAATCATAAAGCGAGGTTTCGTATTATTTAGATCCTAGAAAAGACATATGACAATGTTGTTTCCAATACAAAAGATAAAAATCAATGTGTTTACATTAGAATTAACTAAAATGTTCCTGATTTTCCGTTTATATTACCGATGGAAGATGTACACGTAAAACCGCTCTATTCCGATTGAAACGTCGATATATGCAATATAAACCGAACTTCTCCCCTTTTCAATATCTTACTCAGTATTTCAACGAGAAACAAATAGTTGATTGAAAATTAAGTATTTAAGGTTATTATCTAATCAATTACGTGTTTGTATCATTTTTATCGTATATTTAATGAATTAATACAAATAAATTGAAAATTCACAAAAACGTTGAAAAACGGCAAAATATTGCATAATTCGATGATATTTTGTTTAAATCACTTACAGGAAAAGGGGATGATAAACGTCAAAATATTGCTAAATTCGATGATGTTTAGTACGAAACACAATGCAAGAAAACTTGCTTAAAATGCAATATTATGCGAAAATCTGAGATATGAAGGCCAAATCACATATCGTGATACTACATGAAAGAGTATCGAAATATTGGTAAAAATGAATATATTAACGTAATATCAAACTATATGAAAAACGTGAAAAAATCACTATTATACCAAATTTGAGGATTTTAACTTCGAATCATAAAGCGAGGTTTCGTATTATCCAAGAAAAGACATATGACCAAGACATATGGATCCAAGAAAAGACATATGACAATGTTGTTTCCAATACAAATGATAAAAATCAATGTGTTTTCATTAGAATTAACTAAAATGTTCCTGATTTTCCGATTATATTACCGATGGAAGATGTATACGTAAAAGCGCTCTATTCCGGCTGAAACGTCGATATATGCAATAAAAACCGAACTTCTGCCCTTTTCAATATCTTACTCAGTATTTTAACGAGAAACAAATAGTTGATTGAAAATGAGGTAATTATGGTTAATTTCTAATCAATTACGTGTTTGCATCATTTTTATCGTATATATAATTAATTAACAACAATAAACTGAAAATTCACAAAAAACGTTCAAAAACGGCAAAATATTGCATAATTCGATGATATTTTGTTTAAATCACATAAAGGAAAAGGGGATGATAAACGTCAAAATATTGCTAAATTCGATGATGTTTAGTACGAAACAAAATGCAAGAAAACTTGCTTAAAATGCAATATTATGCGAAAATCTGAGATATGAAGGCCAAATCACATATCGTGATACTACATGAAAGAGTATCGAAATATTGGTAAAAATGAATATATTAACGTAATATCAAACTACATGAAAAACGTGAAAAAAATCACTATTATGCCAAATTTGAGGATTTTATCTTCGAATCATAAAGCGAGGTTTCGTATTATTTAGATCCTAGAAAAGACATATGACAATGTTGTTTCCAATACAAAAGATAAAAATCAATGTGTTTACATTAGAATTAACTAAAATGTTCCTGATTTTCCGTTTATATTACCGATGGAAGATGTACACGTAAAACCGCTCTATTCCGATTGAAACGTCGATATATGCAATATAAACCGAACTTCTCCCCTTTTCAATATCTTACTCCGTATTTCAACGAGAAACAAATAGTTGATTGAAAATTAAGTATTTAAGGTTATTATCTAATCAATTACGTGTTTGTATCATTTTTATCGTATATTTAATGAATTAATACAAATAAATTGAAAATTCACAAAAACGTTGAAAAACGGCAAAATATTGCATAATTCGATGATATTTTGTTTAAATCACTTACAGGAAAAGGGGATGATAAACGTCAAAATATTGCTAAATTCGATGATGTATAGTACGAAACACAATGCAAGAAAACTTGCTTAAAATGCAATATTATGCGAAAATCTGAGATATGAAGGCCAAATCACATATCGTGATACTACATGAACGAGTATCGAAATATTGGTAAAAATGAATATATTAACGTAATATCAAACTATATGAAAAACGTGAAAAAATCACTATTATACCAAATTTGAGGATTTTAACTTCGAATCATAAAGCGAGGTTTCGTATTATCCAAGAAAAGACATATGACCAAGACATATGGATCCAAGAAAAGACATATGACAATGTTGTTTCCAATACAAATGATAAAAATCAATGTGTTTTCATTAGAATTAACTAAAATGTTCCTGATTTTCCGATTATATTACCGATGGAAGATGTATACGTAAAAGCGCTCTATTCCGGCTGAAACGTCGATATATGCAATAAAAACCGAACTTCTCCCCTTTTCAATATCTTACTCAGTATTTTAACGAGAAACAAATAGTTGATTGAAAATGAGGTATTTATGGTTAATTTCTAATCAATTACGTGTTTGCATCATTTTTATCGTATATATAATTAATTAACAACAATAAACTGAAAATTCACAAAAAACGTTCAAAAACGGCAAAATATTGCATAATTCGATGATATTTTGTTTAAATCACATAAAGGAAAAGGGGATGATAAACGTCAAAATATTGCTAAATTCGATGATGTTTAGTACGAAACAAAATGCAAGAAAACTTGCTTAAAATGCAATATTATGCGAAAATCTGAGATATGAAGGCCAAATCACATATCGTGATACTACATGAAAGAGTATCGAAATATTGGTAAAAATGAATATATTAACGTAATATCAAACTACACGAAAAACGTGAAAAAAATCACTATTATGCCAAATTTGAGGATTTTATCTTCGAATCATAAAGCGAGGTTTCGTATTATTTAGATCCTAGAAAAGACATATGACAATGTTGTTTCCAATACAAAAGATAAAAATCAATGTGTTTACATTAGAATTAACTAAAATGTTCCTGATTTTCCGTTTATATTACCGATGGAAGATGTACACGTAAAACCGCTCTATTCCGATTGAAACGTCGATATATGCAATATAAACCGAACTTCTCCCCTTTTCAATATCTTACTCAGTATTTCAACGAGAAACAAATAGTTGATTGAAAATTAAGTATTTAAGGTTGTTATCTAATCAATTACGTGTTTGTATCATTTTTATCGTATATATACTTAATTAACAACAATAAACTGAAAATTCACAAAAACGTTCAAAAACGGCAAAATATTGCATAATTCGATGATATTTTGTTTAAATCACATAAAGGAAAAGGGGATGATAAACGTCAAAATATTGCTAAATTCGATGATGTTTAGTACGAAACAAAATGCAAGAAAACTTGCTTAAAATGCAATATTATGCGAAAATCTGAGATATGAAGGCCAAATCACATATCGTGATACTACATGAAAGAGTATCGAAATATTGGTAAAAATGAATATATTAACGTAATATCAAACTACATGAAAAACGTGAAAAAAGTCACTATTATACCAAATTTGAGGATTTTAACTTCGAATCATAAAGCGAGGTTTCGTATTATTTAGATCCAAGAAAAGACATATGACAATGTTGTTTCCAATACAAATGATAAAAATCAATGTGTTTTCATTAGAAGTAACTAAAATGTTCCTGATTTTCCGTTTATATTACCGATGGAAGATGTATACGTAAAACTGCTCTATTCCGGCTGAAACGTCGATATATGCAATAAAAACCGAACTTCTCCCCTTTTCAATATCTTACTCAGTATTTTAACGAGAAACAAATAGTTGATTGAAAATGAGGTATTTATGGTTAATTTCTAATCAATTACGTGTTTGCATCATTTTTATCGTATATATAATTAATTAACAACAATAAACTGAAAATTCACAAAAACGTTCAAAAACGGCAAAATATTGCATAATTCGATGATATTTTGTTTAAATCACATAAAGGAAAAGGGGATGATAAACGTCAAAATATTGCTAAATTCGATGATGTTTAGTACGAAACAAAATGCATGAAAACTTGCTTAAAATGCAATATTATGCGAAAATCTGAGATATGAAGGCCAAATCACATATCGTGATACTACATGAAAGAGTATCGAAATATTGGTAAAAATGAATATATTAACGTAATATCAAACTACATGAAAAACGTGAAAAAAATCACTATTATACCAAATTTGAGGATTTTATCTTCGAATCATAAAGCGAGGTTTCGTATTATTTAGATCCTAGAAAAGACATATGACAATGTTGTTTCCAATACAAAAGATAAAAATCAATGTGTTTACATTAGAATTAACTAAAATGTTCCTGATTTTCCGTTTATATTACCGATGGAAGATGTACACGTAAAACCGCTCTATTCCGATTGAAACGTCGATATATGCAATATAAACCGAACTTCTCCCCTTTTCAATATCTTACTCAGTATTTTAACGAGAAACAAATAGTTGATTGAAAATGAGGTATTTATGGTTAATTTCTAATCAATTACGTGTTTGCATCATTTTTATCGTATATTTAATTAATTAACAACAATAAACTGAAAATTCACAAAAACGTTGAAAAACGGCAAAATATTGCGTAATTCGATGATATTTTGTTTAAATCACCTAAAGGAAAAGGGGATGATAAACGTCAAAATATTGCTAAATTCGATGATGTTTAGTACGAAACAAAATGCAAGAAAACTTGCTTAAAATGCAATATTATGCGAAAATCTGAGATATGGAGGCCAAATCACATATCGTGATACTACATGAAAGAGTATCGAAATATTGGTAAAAATGAATATATTAACGTAATATCAAACTACATGAAAAACGTGAAAAAAATCACTATTATACCAAATTTGAGGATTTTATCTTCGAATCATAAAGCGAGGTTTCGTATTATTTAGATCCTAGAAAAGACATGACAATGTTGTTTCCAATACAAAAGATAAAAATCAATGTGTTTACATTAGAATTAACTAAAATGTTCCTGATTTTCCGTTTATATTACCGATGGAAGATGTACACGTAAAACAGCTCTATTCCGATTGAAACGTCGATATATGCAATATAAACCGAACTTCTCCCCTTTTCAATATCTTACTCAGTATTTCAACGAGAAACAAATAGTTGATTGAAAATTAAGTATTTAAGGTTATTATCTAATCAATTACGTGTTTGTATAATTTTTATCGTATATTTAATGAATTAATACAAATAAACTGAAAATTCACAAAAACGTTGAAAAACGGCAAAATATTGCATAATTCGATGATATTTTGTTTAAATCACTTACAGGAAAAGGGGATGATAAACGTCAAAATATTGCTAAATTCGATGATGTTTAGTACGAAACACAATGCAAGAAAACTTGCTTAAAATGCAATATTATGCGAAAATCTGAGATATGAAGGCCAAATCACATATCGTGATACTACATGAAAGAGTATCGAAATATTGGTAAAAATGAATATATTAACGTAATATCAAACTATATGAAAAACGTGAAAAAATCACTATTATACCAAATTTGAGGATTTTAACTTCGAATCATAAAGCGAGGTTTCGTATTATCCAAGAAAAGACATATGACCAAGACATATGGATCCAAGAAAAGACATATGACAATGTTGTTTCCAATACAAATGATAAAAATCAATGTGTTTTCATTAGAATTAACTAAAATGTTCCTGATTTTCCGTTTATATTACCGATGGAAGATGTATACGTAAAACTGCTCTATTCCGGCTGAAACGTCGATATATGCAATAAAAACCGAACTTCTCCCCTTTTCAATATCTTACTCAGTATTTTAACGAGAAACAAATAGTTGATTGAAAATGAGGTATTTATGGTTAATTTCTAATCAATTACGTGTTTGCATCATTTTTATCGTATATATAATTAATTAACAACAATAAACTGAAAATTCACAAAAACGTTCAAAAACGGCAAAATATTGCATAATTCGATGATATTTTGTTTAAATCACATAAAGGAAAAGGGGATGATAAACGTCAAAATATTGCTAAATTCGATGATGTTTAGTACGAAACAAAATGCAAGAAAACTTGCTTAAAATGCAATATTATGCGAAAATCTGAGATATGAAGGCCAAATTACATATCGTGATACTACATGAAAGAGTATCGAAATATTGGTAAAAATGAAAATATTAACGTAATATCAAACTACATGAAAAACGTGAAAAAAGTCACTATTATACCAAATTTGAGGATTTTAACTTCGAATCATAAAGCGACGTGTCGTATTATTTAGATCCAAGAAAAGACATATGACAATGTTGTTTCCAATACAAATGATAAAAATCAATGTGTTTTCATTAGAATTAACTAAAATGTTCCTGATTTTCCGATTATATTACCGATGGAAGATGTATACGTAAAAGCGCTCTATTCCGGCTGAAACGTCGATATATGCAATAAAAACCGAACTTCTCCCCTTTTCAATATCTTACTCAGTATTTTAACGAGAAGCAAATAGTTGATTGAAAATGAGGTATTTATCGTTAATTTCTAATCAATTACGTGTTTGCATCATTTTTATCGTATATTTAATTAATTAACAACAATAAACTGAAAATTCACAAAAACGTTGAAAAACGGCAAAATATTGCATAATTCGATGATATTTTGTTTAAATCACATAAAGGAAAAGGGGATGATAAACGTCAAAATATTGCTAAATTCGATGATGTTTAGTACGAAACAAAATGCAAGAAAACTTGCTTAAAATGCAATATTATGCGAAAATCTGAGATATTGAGGCCAAATCACATATCGTGATACTACATGAAATAGTATCGAAATATTGGTAAAAATGAATATATTTACGTAATATCAAACTACATGAAAAACGTGAAAAAAGTCACTATTATACCAAATTTGAGGATTGTAACTTCAAATCATAAAGCGACGTTTCGTATTATTTAGATGCAAGAAAAGACATATGACAATGTTGTTTCCAATACAAAAAATAAAAATCAATGTGTTTTCATTAGAATTATCTAAAATGTTCCTGATTTTCCGTTTATATTACCGATGGAAGATGTATACGTTAAACCACTCTATTCCGGTTGAAACGTCGATATATGCAATAAAAACCGAACTTCTCCCCTTTTCAATATCTTACTCAGTATTTCAACGAGAAACAAATAGATGATTGAAAATGAAGTATTTAAGGTTATTATCAAATCAATTACGTGTGTGTATATATAAACTTGCTTAAAATGCAATATTATGCGAAAATCTGAGATATTGAGGCCAAATCACATATCGTGATACTACATGAAATAGTATCGAAATATTGGTATAAATGAATATATTTACGTAATATCAAACTACATGAAAAACGTGAAAAACGTCACTATTATACCAAATTTGAGGATTTTAACTTCGAATCATAAAGCGACGTGTCGTATTATTTAGATCCAAGAAAAGACATGACAATGTTGTTTCCAATACAAATATTAAAAATGAATGTGTTTTCATTAGAATTAACTAAAATGTTCCTGATTTTCCGTTTATATTACCGATGGAAGATGTACACGTAAAACTGCTCTATTCCGGCTGAAACGTCGAAATATGCAATAAAAACCGAACTTCTCCCCTTTTCAATATCTTACTCAGTATTTTAACGAGAAACAAATAGTTGATTGAAAATGAGGTATTTATAATTAATTTCTAATCAATTACGTGTTTGCATCATTTTTATCGTATATTTAATTAATTAACAACAATAAACTGAAAATTCACAAAAACGTTGAAAAACGGCAAAATATTGCATAATTCGATGATATTTTGTTTAAATCACATAAAGGAAAAGGGGATGATAAACGTCAAAATATTGCTAAATTCGATGATGTTTAGTACGAAACAAAATGCAAGAAAACTTGCTTAAAATGCAATATTATGCGAAAATCTGAGATATGGAGGCCAAATCACATATCGTGATACTACATGAAATAGTATCGAAATATCGAAATAAAAGGGGATGATAAATGAATATATTTACGTAATATCAAACTACATGAAAAACGTGAAAAAAATCACTATTATACCAAATTTGAGGATTTTAACTTCGAATCATAAAGCGACGTGTCGTATTATTTAGATCCAAGAAAAGACATATGACAATGTTGTTTCCAATACAAATATTAAAAATGAATGTGTTTTCATTAGAATTAACTAAAATGTTCCTGATTTTCCGTTTATATTACCGATGGAAGATGTACACGTAAAACTGCTCTATTCCGGCTGATACGTCGATATATGCAATAAAAACCGAACTTCTCCCCTTTTCAATATCTTACTCAGTATTTTAACGAGAAACAAATAGTTGATTGAAAATGAGGTATTTATAATTAATTTCTAATCAATTACGTGTTTGCCTCATTTTTATCGTATATTTAATTAATTAACAACAATAAACTGAAAATTCACAAAAACGTTCAAAAACGGCAAAATATTGCGTAATTCGATGATATTTTGTTTAAATCACATAAAGGAAAAGAGGATGATAAACGTCAAAATATTGCTAAATTCGATGATGTTTAGTACGAAACAAAATGCAAGAAAACTTGCTTAAAATGCAATATTATGCGAAAATCTGAGATATTGAGGCCAACTCACATATCGTGATACTACATGAAATAGTATCGAAATATTGGTAAAAATGAATATATTTACGTAATATCAAACTACATGAAAATCGTGAAAAAAGTCACTATTATACCAAATTTGAGGATTTTAACTTCAAATCATAAAGCGACGTTTCGTATTATTTAGATGCAAGAAAAGACATATGACAATGTTGTTTCCAATACAAAAAATAAAAATCAATGTGTTTTCATTAGAATTATCTAAAATGTTCCTGATTTTCCGTTTATATTACCGATGGAAGATGTATACGTTAAACCACTCTATTCCGGTTGAAACGTCGATATATGCAATAAAAACCGAACTTCTCCCCTTTTCAATATCTTACTCAGTATTTCAACGAGAAACAAATAGATGATTGAAAATGAAGTATTTAAGGTTATTATCAAATCAATTACGTGTGTGTATCATTTTTATCGTATATTTAATGAATTAATACAAATAAACTGGAAATTCACAAAAACATTTAAAAACGGCAAAATATTGCCTAATTCGATGATATTTTGTTTAAATCACTTACAGGAAAAGGGGATTATAAACGTCGAAATATTGCTAAATTCGATGATGTTTAGTACGAAACACAATGCAAGAAAACTTGCTTAAAATGCAATATTATGCGAAAATCTGAGATATGAAGGCCAAATCACATATCGTGATATTACATGAAAGAGTATCGAGATATTGGTAAAAATGAATATATTAACGTAATATCAAACTACATGAAAAACGTGAAAAAAGTCACTATTATACCAAATTTGAGGATTTTAACTTCGAATCATAAAGCGAGGTTTCGTATTATCCAAGAAAAGACATATGACCAAGACATATGGATCCAAGAAAAGACATATGACAATGTTGTTTCCAATACAAATGATAAAAATCAATGTGTTTTCATTAGAATTAACTAAAATGTTCCTGATTTTCCGATTATATTACCGATGGAAGATGTATACGTAAAAGCGCTCTATTCTGGCTGAAACGTCGATATATGCAATAAAAACCGAACTTCTCCCCTTTTCAATATCTTACTCAGTATTTTAACGAGAAGCAAATAGTTGATTGAAAATGAGGTATTTATCGTTAATTTCTAATCAATTACGTGTTTGCATCATTTTTATCGTATATTTAATTAATTAACAACAATAAACTGAAAATTCACAAAAACGTTGAAAAACGGCAAAATATTGCATAATTCGATGATATTTTGTTCAAATCACATAAAGGAAAAGGGGATGATAAACGTCAAAATATTGCTAAATTCGATGATGTTTAGTACGAAACAAAATGCAAGAAAACTTGCTTAAAATGCAATATTATTCGAAAATCTGAGATATGGAGGCCAAATCACATATCGTGATACTACATGAAATAGTATCGAAATATTGGTATAAATGAATATATTTACGTAATATCAAACTACATGAAAAACGTGAAAAAAGTCACTTTTATACCAAATTTGAGGATTTTAACTTCGAATCATAAAGCGACGTGTCGTATTATTTAGATCCAAGAAAAGACATATGACAATGTTGTTTCCAATACAAATGATAAAAATCAATGTGTTTTCATTAGAATTAACTAAAATGTTCCTGATTTTCCGTTTATATTACCGATGGAAGATGTATACGTAAAACTGCTCTATTCCGGCTGAAACGTCGATATATGCAATAAAAACCGAACTTCTCCCCTTTTCAATATCTTACTCAGTATTTTAACGAGAAACAAATAGTTGATTGAAAATGAGGTATTTATCGTTAATTTCTAATCAATTACGTGTTTGCATCATTTTTATCGTATATATAATTAATTAACAACAATAAACTGAAAATTCACAAAAAACGTTCAAAAACGGCAAAATATTGCATAATTCGATGATATTTTGTTTAAATCACATAAAGGAAAAGGGGATGATAAACGTCAAAATATTGCTAAATTCGATGATGTTTAGTACGAAACAAAATGCAAGAAAACTTGCTTAAAATGCAATATTATGCGAAAATCTGAGATATGAAGGCCAAATCACATATCGTGATACTACATGAAAGAGTATCGAAATATTGGTAAAAATGAATATATTAACGTAATATCAAACTACATGAAAAACGTGAAAAAAATCACTATTATGCCAAATTTGAGGATTTTATCTTCGAATCATAAAGCGAGGTTTCGTATTATTTAGATCCTAGAAAAGACATATGACAATGTTGTTTCCAATACAAAAGATAAAAATCAATGTGTTTACATTAGAATTAACTAAAATGTTCCTGATTTTCCGTTTATATTACCGATGGAAGATGTACACGTAAAACCGCTCTATTCCGATTGAAACGTCGATATATGCAATATAAACCGAACTTCTCCCCTTTTCAATATCTTACTCAGTATTTCAACGAGAAACAAATAGTTGATTGAAAATTAAGTATTTAAGGTTATTATCTAATCAATTACGTGTTTGTATCATTTTTATCGTATATTTAATGAATTAATACAAATAAATTGAAAATTCACAAAAACGTTGAAAAACGGCAAAATATTGCATAATTCGATGATATTTTGTTTAAATCACTTACAGGAAAAGGGGATGATAAACGTCAAAATATTGCTAAATTCGATGATGTTTAGTACGAAACACAATGCAAGAAAACTTGCTTAAAATGCAATATTATGCGAAAATCTGAGATATGAAGGCCAAATCACATATCGTGATACTACATGAAAGAGTATCGAAATATTGGTAAAAATGAATATATTAACGTAATATCAAACTATATGAAAAACGTGAAAAAATCACTATTATACCAAATTTGAGGATTTTAACTTCGAATCATAAAGCGAGGTTTCGTATTATCCAAGAAAAGACATATGACCAAGACATATGGATCCAAGAAAAGACATATGACAATGTTGTTTCCAATACAAATGATAAAAATCAATGTGTTTTCATTAGAATTAACTAAAATGTTCCTGATTTTCCGATTATATTACCGATGGAAGATGTATACGTAAAAGCGCTCTATTCCGGCTGAAACGTCGATATATGCAATAAAAACCGAACTTCTGCCCTTTTCAATATCTTACTCAGTATTTTAACGAGAAACAAATAGTTGATTGAAAATGAGGTAATTATGGTTAATTTCTAATCAATTACGTGTTTGCATCATTTTTATCGTATATATAATTAATTAACAACAATAAACTGAAAATTCACAAAAAACGTTCAAAAACGGCAAAATATTGCATAATTCGATGATATTTTGTTTAAATCACATAAAGGAAAAGGGGATGATAAACGTCAAAATATTGCTAAATTCGATGATGTTTAGTACGAAACAAAATGCAAGAAAACTTGCTTAAAATGCAATATTATGCGAAAATCTGAGATATGAAGGCCAAATCACATATCGTGATACTACATGAAAGAGTATCGAAATATTGGTAAAAATGAATATATTAACGTAATATCAAACTACATGAAAAACGTGAAAAAAATCACTATTATGCCAAATTTGAGGATTTTATCTTCGAATCATAAAGCGAGGTTTCGTATTATTTAGATCCTAGAAAAGACATATGACAATGTTGTTTCCAATACAAAAGATAAAAATCAATGTGTTTACATTAGAATTAACTAAAATGTTCCTGATTTTCCGTTTATATTACCGATGGAAGATGTACACGTAAAACCGCTCTATTCCGATTGAAACGTCGATATATGCAATATAAACCGAACTTCTCCCCTTTTCAATATCTTACTCCGTATTTCAACGAGAAACAAATAGTTGATTGAAAATTAAGTATTTAAGGTTATTATCTAATCAATTACGTGTTTGTATCATTTTTATCGTATATTTAATGAATTAATACAAATAAATTGAAAATTCACAAAAACGTTGAAAAACGGCAAAATATTGCATAATTCGATGATATTTTGTTTAAATCACTTACAGGAAAAGGGGATGATAAACGTCAAAATATTGCTAAATTCGATGATGTATAGTACGAAACACAATGCAAGAAAACTTGCTTAAAATGCAATATTATGCGAAAATCTGAGATATGAAGGCCAAATCACATATCGTGATACTACATGAACGAGTATCGAAATATTGGTAAAAATGAATATATTAACGTAATATCAAACTATATGAAAAACGTGAAAAAATCACTATTATACCAAATTTGAGGATTTTAACTTCGAATCATAAAGCGAGGTTTCGTATTATCCAAGAAAAGACATATGACCAAGACATATGGATCCAAGAAAAGACATATGACAATGTTGTTTCCAATACAAATGATAAAAATCAATGTGTTTTCATTAGAATTAACTAAAATGTTCCTGATTTTCCGATTATATTACCGATGGAAGATGTATACGTAAAAGCGCTCTATTCCGGCTGAAACGTCGATATATGCAATAAAAACCGAACTTCTCCCCTTTTCAATATCTTACTCAGTATTTTAACGAGAAACAAATAGTTGATTGAAAATGAGGTATTTATGGTTAATTTCTAATCAATTACGTGTTTGCATCATTTTTATCGTATATATAATTAATTAACAACAATAAACTGAAAATTCACAAAAAACGTTCAAAAACGGCAAAATATTGCATAATTCGATGATATTTTGTTTAAATCACATAAAGGAAAAGGGGATGATAAACGTCAAAATATTGCTAAATTCGATGATGTTTAGTACGAAACAAAATGCAAGAAAACTTGCTTAAAATGCAATATTATGCGAAAATCTGAGATATGAAGGCCAAATCACATATCGTGATACTACATGAAAGAGTATCGAAATATTGGTAAAAATGAATATATTAACGTAATATCAAACTACATGAAAAACGTGAAAAAAATCACTATTATGCCAAATTTGAGGATTTTATCTTCGAATCATAAAGCGAGGTTTCGTATTATTTAGATCCTAGAAAAGACATATGACAATGTTGTTTCCAATACAAAAGATAAAAATCAATGTGTTTACATTAGAATTAACTAAAATGTTCCTGATTTTCCGTTTATATTACCGATGGAAGATGTACACGTAAAACCGCTCTATTCCGATTGAAACGTCGATATATGCAATATAAACCGAACTTCTCCCCTTTTCAATATCTTACTCAGTATTTCAACGAGAAACAAATAGTTGATTGAAAATTAAGTATTTAAGGTTGTTATCTAATCAATTACGTGTTTGTATCATTTTTATCGTATATATACTTAATTAACAACAATAAACTGAAAATTCACAAAAACGTTCAAAAACGGCAAAATATTGCATAATTCGATGATATTTTGTTTAAATCACATAAAGGAAAAGGGGATGATAAACGTCAAAATATTGCTAAATTCGATGATGTTTAGTACGAAACAAAATGCAAGAAAACTTGCTTAAAATGCAATATTATGCGAAAATCTGAGATATGAAGGCCAAATCACATATCGTGATACTACATGAAAGAGTATCGAAATATTGGTAAAAATGAATATATTAACGTAATATCAAACTACATGAAAAACGTGAAAAAAGTCACTATTATACCAAATTTGAGGATTTTAACTTCGAATCATAAAGCGAGGTTTCGTATTATTTAGATCCAAGAAAAGACATATGACAATGTTGTTTCCAATACAAATGATAAAAATCAATGTGTTTTCATTAGAAGTAACTAAAATGTTCCTGATTTTCCGTTTATATTACCGATGGAAGATGTATACGTAAAACTGCTCTATTCCGGCTGAAACGTCGATATATGCAATAAAAACCGAACTTCTCCCCTTTTCAATATCTTACTCAGTATTTTAACGAGAAACAAATAGTTGATTGAAAATGAGGTATTTATGGTTAATTTCTAATCAATTACGTGTTTGCATCATTTTTATCGTATATATAATTAATTAACAACAATAAACTGAAAATTCACAAAAACGTTCAAAAACGGCAAAATATTGCATAATTCGATGATATTTTGTTTAAATCACATAAAGGAAAAGGGGATGATAAACGTCAAAATATTGCTAAATTCGATGATGTTTAGTACGAAACAAAATGCATGAAAACTTGCTTAAAATGCAATATTATGCGAAAATCTGAGATATGAAGGCCAAATCACATATCGTGATACTACATGAAAGAGTATCGAAATATTGGTAAAAATGAATATATTAACGTAATATCAAACTACATGAAAAACGTGAAAAAAATCACTATTATACCAAATTTGAGGATTTTATCTTCGAATCATAAAGCGAGGTTTCGTATTATTTAGATCCTAGAAAAGACATATGACAATGTTGTTTCCAATACAAAAGATAAAAATCAATGTGTTTACATTAGAATTAACTAAAATGTTCCTGATTTTCCGTTTATATTACCGATGGAAGATGTACACGTAAAACCGCTCTATTCCGATTGAAACGTCGATATATGCAATATAAACCGAACTTCTCCCCTTTTCAATATCTTACTCAGTATTTTAACGAGAAACAAATAGTTGATTGAAAATGAGGTATTTATGGTTAATTTCTAATCAATTACGTGTTTGCATCATTTTTATCGTATATTTAATTAATTAACAACAATAAACTGAAAATTCACAAAAACGTTGAAAAACGGCAAAATATTGCGTAATTCGATGATATTTTGTTTAAATCACCTAAAGGAAAAGGGGATGATAAACGTCAAAATATTGCTAAATTCGATGATGTTTAGTACGAAACAAAATGCAAGAAAACTTGCTTAAAATGCAATATTATGCGAAAATCTGAGATATGGAGGCCAAATCACATATCGTGATACTACATGAAAGAGTATCGAAATATTGGTAAAAATGAATATATTAACGTAATATCAAACTACATGAAAAACGTGAAAAAAATCACTATTATACCAAATTTGAGGATTTTATCTTCGAATCATAAAGCGAGGTTTCGTATTATTTAGATCCTAGAAAAGACATGACAATGTTGTTTCCAATACAAAAGATAAAAATCAATGTGTTTACATTAGAATTAACTAAAATGTTCCTGATTTTCCGTTTATATTACCGATGGAAGATGTACACGTAAAACAGCTCTATTCCGATTGAAACGTCGATATATGCAATATAAACCGAACTTCTCCCCTTTTCAATATCTTACTCAGTATTTCAACGAGAAACAAATAGTTGATTGAAAATTAAGTATTTAAGGTTATTATCTAATCAATTACGTGTTTGTATAATTTTTATCGTATATTTAATGAATTAATACAAATAAACTGAAAATTCACAAAAACGTTGAAAAACGGCAAAATATTGCATAATTCGATGATATTTTGTTTAAATCACTTACAGGAAAAGGGGATGATAAACGTCAAAATATTGCTAAATTCGATGATGTTTAGTACGAAACACAATGCAAGAAAACTTGCTTAAAATGCAATATTATGCGAAAATCTGAGATATGAAGGCCAAATCACATATCGTGATACTACATGAAAGAGTATCGAAATATTGGTAAAAATGAATATATTAACGTAATATCAAACTATATGAAAAACGTGAAAAAATCACTATTATACCAAATTTGAGGATTTTAACTGCGAATCATAAAGCGAGGTTTCGTATTATCCAAGAAAAGACATATGACCAAGACATATGGATCCAAGAAAAGACATATGACAATGTTGTTTCCAATACAAATGATAAAAATCAATGTGTTTTCATTAGAATTAACTAAAATGTTCCTGATTTTCCGTTTATATTACCGATGGAAGATGTATACGTAAAACTGCTCTATTCCGGCTGAAACGTCGATATATGCAATAAAAACCGAACTTCTCCCCTTTTCAATATCTTACTCAGTATTTTAACGAGAAACAAATAGTTGATTGAAAATGAGGTATTTATGGTTAATTTCTAATCAATTACGTGTTTGCATCATTTTTATCGTATATATAATTAATTAACAACAATAAACTGAAAATTCACAAAAACGTTCAAAAACGGCAAAATATTGCATAATTCGATGATATTTTGTTTAAATCACATAAAGGAAAAGGGGATGATAAACGTCAAAATATTGCTAAATTCGATGATGTTTAGTACGAAACAAAATGCAAGAAAACTTGCTTAAAATGCAATATTATGCGAAAATCTGAGATATGAAGGCCAAATCACATATCGTGATACTACATGAAAGAGTATCGAAATATTGGTAAAAATGAATATATTAACGTAATATCAAACTACATGAAAAACGTGAAAAAAATCACTATTATACCAAATTTGAGGATTTTATCTTCGAATCATAAAGCGAGGTTTCGTATTATTTAGATCCTAGAAAAGACATATGACAATGTTGTTTCCAATACAAAAGATAAAAATCAATGTGTTTACATTAGAATTAACTAAAATGTTCCTGATTTTCCGTTTATATTACCGATGGAAGATGTACACGTAAAACCGCTCTATTCCGATTGAAACGTCGATATATGCAATATAAACCGAACTTCTCCCCTTTTCAATATCTTACTCAGTATTTTAACGAGAAACAAATAGTTGATTGAAAATGAGGTATTTATGGTTAATTTCTAATCAATTACGTGTTTGCATCATTTTTATCGTATATTTAATTAATTAACAACAATAAACTGAAAATTCACAAAAACGTTGAAAAACGGCAAAATATTGCGTAATTCGATGATATTTTGTTTAAATCACCTAAAGGAAAAGGGGATGATAAACGTCAAAATATTGCTAAATTCGATGATGTTTAGTACGAAACAAAATGCAAGAAAACTTGCTTAAAATGCAATATTATGCGAAAATCTGAGATATGGAGGCCAAATCACATATCGTGATACTACATGAAAGAGTATCGAAATATTGGTAAAAATGAATATATTAACGTAATATCAAACTACATGAAAAACGTGAAAAAAATCACTATTATACCAAATTTGAGGATTTTATCTTCGAATCATAAAGCGAGGTTTCGTATTATTTAGATCCTAGAAAAGACATGACAATGTTGTTTCCAATACAAAAGATAAAAATCAATGTGTTTACATTAGAATTAACTAAAATGTTCCTGATTTTCCGTTTATATTACCGATGGAAGATGTACACGTAAAACAGCTCTATTCCGATTGAAACGTCGATATATGCAATATAAACCGAACTTCTCCCCTTTTCAATATCATACTCAGTATTTCAACGAGAAACAAATAGTTGATTGAAAATTAAGTATTTAAGGTTATTATCTAATCAATTACGTGTTTGTATAATTTTTATCGTATATTTAATGAATTAATACAAATAAACTGAAAATTCACAAAAACGTTGAAAAACGGCAAAATATTGCATAATTCGATGATATTTTGTTTAAATCACTTACAGGAAAAGGGGATGATAAACGTCAAAATATTGCTAAATTCGATGATGTTTAGTACGAAACACAATGCAAGAAAACTTGCTTAAAATGCAATATTATGCGAAAATCTGAGATATGAAGGCCAAATCACATATCGTGATACTACAAGAAAGAGTATCGAAATATTGGTAAAAATGAATATATTAACGTAATATCAAACTACATGAAAAACGTGAAAAAAGTCACTATTATACCAAATTTGAGGATTTTAACTTCGAATCATAAAGCGAGGTTTCGTATTATTTAGATCCAAGAAAAGACATATGACAATGTTGTTTCCAATACAAATGATAAAAATCAATGTGTTTTCATTAGAATTAACTAAAATGTTCCTGATTTTCCGTTTATATTACCGATGGAAGATGTATACGTAAAACTGCTCTATTCCGGCAGAAACGTCGATATATGCAATAAAAACCGAGCTTCTCCCCTTTTCAATATCTTACTCAGTATTTTAACGAGAAACAAATAGTTGATTGAAAATGAGGTATTTATGGTTAATTTCTAATCAATTACGTGTTTGCATCATTTTTATCGTATATTTAATTAATTAACAACAATAAACTGAAAATTCACAAAAACGTTGAAAAACGGCAAAATATTGCATAATTCGATGATATTTTGTTTAAATCACTTACAGAAAAAGGGGATGATAAACGTCAAAATATTGCTAAATTCGATGATGTTTAGTACGAAACAAAATGCAAGAAAACTTGCTTAAAATGCAATATTATGCGAAAATCTGAGATATGAAGGCCAAATCACATATCGTGATACTACATGAAAGAGTATCGAAATATTGGTAAAAATGAATATATTAACGTAATATCAAACTACATGAAAAACGTGAAAAAAATCACTATTATACCAAATTTGAGGATTTTATCTTCGAATCATAAAGCGAGGTTTCGTATTATTTAGATCCTAGAAAAGACATATGACAATGTTGTTTCCAATACAAAAGATAAAAATCAATGTGTTTACATTAGAATTAACTAAAATGTTCCAGATTTTCCGTTTATATTACCGATGGAAGATGTACACGTAAAACAGCTCTATTCCGATTGAAACGTCGATATATGCAATATAAACCGAACTTCTCCCTATTTCAATATCTTACTCAGTATTTCAACGAGAAACAAATAGTTGATTGAAAATTAGGTATTTAATGTTATTATCTAATCAATTACGTGTTTGTATAATTTTTATCGTATATTTAATGAATTAATACAAATAAACTGAAAATTCACAAAAACGTTGAAAAACGGCAAAATATTGCATAATTCGATGATATTTTGTTTAAATCACTTACAGGAAAAGGGGATGATAAACGTCAAAATATTGCTAAATTCGATGATGTTTAGTACGAAACACAATGCAAGAAAACTTGCTTAAAATGCAATATTATGCGAAAATCTGAGATATGAAGGCCAAATCACATATCGTGATACTACATGAAAGAGTATCGAAATATTGGTAAAAATGAATATATTAACGTAATATCAAACTACATGAAAAACGTGAAAAAAGTCACTATTATACCAAATTTGAGGATTTTAACTTCGAATCATAAAGCGAGGTTTCGTATTATTTAGATCCAAGAAAAGACATATGACAATGTTGTTTCCAATACAAATGATAAAAATCAATATGTTTTCATTAGAATTAACTAAAATGTTCCTCATTTTCCGTTTATATTACCGATGGAAGATGTATACGTAAAACTGCTCTATTCCGGCTGAAACGTCGATATATGCAATAAAAACCGAACTTCTCCCCTTTTCAATATCTTACTCAGTATTTTAACGAGAAACAAATAGTTGATTGAAAATGAGGTATTTATGGTTAATTTCTAATCAATTACGTGTTTGCATCATTTTTATCGTATATTTAATTAATTAACAACAATAAACTGAAAATTCACAAAAACGTTGAAAAACGGCAAAATATTGCATAATTCGATGATATTTTGTTTAAATCACTTACAGGAAAAGGGGATTATAAACGTCGAAATATTGCTAAATTCGATGATGTTTAGTACGAAACACAATGCAAGAAAACTTGCTTAAAATGCAATATTATGCGAAAATCTGAGATATGAAGGCCAAATCACATATCGTGATACTACATGAAAGAGTATCGAAATATTGGTAAAAATGAATATATTAACGTAATATCAAACTACATGAAAAACGTGAAAAAAATCACTATTATGCCAAATTTGAGGATTTTATCTTCGAATCATAAAGCGAGGTTTCGTATTATTTAGATCCTAGAAAAGACATATGACAATGTTGTTTCCAATACAAAAGATAAAAATCAATGTGTTTACATTAGAATTCACTAAAATGTTCCTGATTTTCCGTTTATATTACCGATGGAAGATGTACACATAAAACCGCTTTATTCCGATTGAAACGTCGATATATGCAATAAAAACCGAACTTCTCCCCTTTTCAATATCTTACTCAGTATTTCAACGAGAAACAAATAGTTGATTGAAAATTAAGTATTTAAGGTTATTATCTAATCAATTACGTGTTTGTATAATTTTTATCGTATATTTATTGAATTAATACAAATAAACTGAAAATTCACAAAAACGTTGAAAAACGGCAAAATATTGCATAATTCGATGATATTTTGTTTAAATCACTTACAGGAAAAGGGGATGATAAACGTCAAAATATTGCTAAATTCGATGATGTTTAGTACGAAACACAATGCAAGAAAACTTGCTTAAAATGCAATATTATGCGAAAATCTGAGATATGAAGGCCAAATCACATATCGTGATACTACAAGAAAGAGTATCGAAATATTGGTAAAAATGAATATATTAACGTAATATCAAACTACATGAAAAACGTGAAAAAAGTCACTATTATACCAAATTTGAGGATTTTAACTTCGAATCATAAAGCGAGGTTTCGTATTATTTAGATCCAAGAAAAGACATATGACAATGTTGTTTCCAATACAAATGATAAAAATCAATGTGTTTTCATTAGAATTAACTAAAATGTTCCTGATTTTCCGTTTATATTACCGATGGAAGATGAATACGTAAAACTGCTCTATTCCGGCTGAAACGTCGATATATGCAATAAAAACCGAGCTTCTCCCCTTTTCAATATCTTACTCAGTATTTTAACGAGAAACAAATAGTTGATTGAAAATGAGGTATTTATGGTTAATTTCTAATCAATTACGTGTTTGCATCATTTTTATCGTATATTTAATTAATTAACAACAATAAACTGAAAATTCACAAAAACGTTGAAAAACGGCAAAATATTGCATAATTCGATGATATTTTGTTTAAATCACTTACAGGAAAAGGGGATGATAAACGTCAAAATATTGCTAAATTCGATGATGTTTAGTACGAAACAAAATGCAAGAAAACTTGCTTAAAATGCAATATTATGCGAAAATCTGAGATATGAAGGCCAAATCACATATCGTGATACTACATGAAAGAGTATCGAAATATTGGTAAAAATGAATATATTAACGTAATATCAAACTACATGAAAAACGTGAAAAAAATCACTATTATACCAAATTTGAGGATTTTATCTTCGAATCAGAAAGCGAGGTTTCGTATTATTTAGATCCTAGAAAAGACATGACAATGTTGTTTCCAATACAAAAGATAAAAATCAATGTGTTTACATTAGAATTAACTAAAATGTTCCTGATTTTCCGTTTATATTACCGATGGAAGATGTACACGTAAAACAGCTCTATTCCGATTGAAACGTCGATATATGCAATATAAACCGAACTTCTCCCCTTTTCAATATCATACTCAGTATTTCAACGAGAAACAAATAGTTGATTGAAAATTAAGTATTTAAGGTTATTATCTAATCAATTACGTGTTTGTATAATTTTTATCGTATATTTAATGAATTAATACAAATAAACTGAAAATTCACAAAAACGTTGAAAAACGGCAAAATATTGCATAATTCGATGATATTTTGTTTAAATCACTTACAGGAAAAGGGGATGATAAACGTCAAAATATTGCTAAATTCGATGATGTTTAGTACGAAACACAATGCAAGAAAACTTGCTTAAAATGCAATATTATGCGAAAATCTGAGATATGAAGGCCAAATCACATATCGTGATACTACAAGAAAGAGTATCGAAATATTGGTAAAAATGAATATATTAACGTAATATCAAACTACATGAAAAACGTGAAAAAAGTCACTATTATACCAAATTTGAGGATTTTAACTTCGAATCATAAAGCGAGGTTTCGTATTATTTAGATCCAAGAAAAGACATATGACAATGTTGTTTCCAATACAAATGATAAAAATCAATGTGTTTTCATTAGAATTAACTAAAATGTTCCTGATTTTCCGTTTATATTACCGATGGAAGATGTATACGTAAAACTGCTCTATTCCGGCAGAAACGTCGATATATGCAATAAAAACCGAGCTTCTCCCCTTTTCAATATCTTACTCAGTATTTTAACGAGAAACAAATAGTTGATTGAAAATGAGGTATTTATGGTTAATTTCTAATCAATTACGTGTTTGCATCATTTTTATCGTATATTTAATTAATTAACAACAATAAACTGAAAATTCACAAAAACGTTGAAAAACGGCAAAATATTGCATAATTCGATGATATTTTGTTTAAATCACATAAAGGAAAAGGGGATGATAAACGTCAAAATATTGCTAAATTCGATGATGTTTAGTACGAAACAAAATGCAAGAAAACTTGCTTAAAATGCAATATTATGCGAAAATCTGAGATATGAAGGCCAAATCACATATCGTGATACTACATGAAAGAGTATCGAAATATTGGTAAAAATGAATGTATTAACGTAATATCAAACTACATGAAAAACGTGAAAAAAATCACTATTATACCAAATTTGAGGATTTTATCTTCGAATCATAAAGCGAGGTTTCGTATTATTTAGATCCTAGAAAAGACATATGACAATGTTGTTTCCAATACAAAAGATAAAAATCAATGTGTTTACATTAGAATTAACTAAAATGTTCCTGATTTTCCGTTTATATTACCGATGGAAGATGTACACGTAAAACAGCTCTATTCCGATTGAAACGTCGATATATGCAATATAAACCGAACTTCTCCCCTTTTCAATATCTTACTCAGTATTTCAACGAGAAACAAATAGATGATTGAAAATGAAGTATTTAAGGTTATTATCAAATCAATTACGTGTGTGTATCATTTTTATCGTATATATAATGAATTAATACAAATAAACTGGAAATTCACAAAAACATTTAAAAACGGCAAAATATTGCCTAATTCGATGATATTTTGTTTAAATCACTTACAGGAAAAGGGGATTATAAACGTCGAAATATTGCTAAATTCGATGATGTTTAGTACGAAACACAATGCAAGAAAACTTGCTTAAAATGCAATATTATGCGAAAATCTGAGATATGAAGGCCAAATCACATATCGTGATACTACATGAAAGAGTATCGAAATATTGGTAAAAATGAATATATTAACGTAATATCAAACTACATGAAAAACGTGAAAAAAGTCACTATTATACCAAATTTGAGGATTTTAACTTCGAATCATAAAGCGAGGTTTCGTATTATTTAGATCCAAGAAAAGACATATGACAATGTTGTTTCCAATACAAATGATAAAAATCAATGTGTTTTCATTAGAATTAACTAAAATGTTCCTGATTTTCCGATTATATTACCGATGGAAGATGTATACGTAAAAGCGCTCTATTCTGGCTGAAACGTCGATATATGCAATAAAAACCGAACTTCTCCCCTTTTCAATATCTTACTCAGTATTTTAACGAGATGCAAATAGTTGATTGAAAATGAGGTATTTATCGTTAATTTCTAATCAATTACGTGTTTGCATCATTTTTATCGTATATTTAATTAATTAACAACAATAAACTGAAAATTCACAAAAACGTTGAAAAACGGCAAAATATTGCATAATTCGATGATATTTTGTTTAAATCACATAAAGGAAAAGGGGATGATAAACGTCAAAATATTGCTAAATTCGATGATGTTTAGTACGAAACAAAATGCAAGAAAACTTGCTTAAAATGCAATATTATGCGAAAATCTGAGATATGGAGGCCAAATCACATATCGTAATACTACATGAAATAGTATCGAAATATTGGTATAAATGAATATATTTACGTAATATCAAACTACATAAAAACGTGAAAAAAGTCACTATTATACCAAATTTGAGGATTTTAACTTCGAATCATAAAGCGACGTGTCGTATTATTTAGATCCAAGAAAAGACATATGACAATGTTGTTTCCAATACAAATGATAAAAATCAATGTGTTTTCATTAGAATTAACTAAAATGTTCCTGATTTTCCGTTTATATTACCGATGGAAGATGTATACGTAAAACTGCTCTATTCCGGCTGAAACGTCGATATATGCAATAAAAACCGATCTTCTCCCCCTTTTCAATATCTTACTCAGTATTTTAACGAGAAACAAATAGTTGATTGAAAATGAGGTATTTATGGTTAATTTCTAATCAATTACGTGTTTGCATCATTTTTATCGTATATTTAATTAATTAACAACAATAAACTGAAAATTCACAAAAAGGTTGAAAAACGGCAAAATATTGCATAATTCGATGATATTTTGTTTAAATCACATAAAGGAAAAGGGGATGATAAACGTCAAAATATTGCTAAATTCGATGATGTTTAGTACGAAACAAAATGCAAGAAAACTTGCTTAAAATGCAATATTATGCGAAAATCTGAGATATTGAGGCCAAATCACATATCGTGATACTACATGAAATAGTATCGAAATATTGGTAAAAATGAATATATTTACGTAATATCAAACTACATGAAAAACGTGAAAAAAGTCACTATTATACCAAATTTGAGGATTTTAACTTCAAATCATAAAGCGACGTTTCGTATTATTTAGATGCAAGAAAAGACATATGACAATGTTGTTTCCAATACAAAAAATAAAAATCAATGTGTTTTCATTAGAATTATCTAAAATGTTCCTGATTTTCCGTTTATATTACCGATGGAAGATGTATACGTTAAACCACTCTATTCCGGTTGAAACGTCGATATATGCAATAAAAACCGAACTTCTCCCCTTTTCAATATCTTACTCAGTATTTCAACGAGAAACAAATAGATGATTGAAAATGAAGTATTTAAGGTTATTATCAAATCAATTACGTGTGTGTATCATTTTTATCGTATATTTAATGAATTAATACAAATAAACTGGAAATTCACAAAAACATTTAAAAACGGCAAAATATTGCCTAATTCGATGATATATTGTTTAAATCACTTACAGGAAAAGGGGATTATAAACGTCGAAATATTGCTAAATTCGATGATGTTTAGTACGAAACACAATGCAAGAAAACTTGCTTAAAATGCAATATTATGCGAAAATCTGAGATATGAAGGCCAAATCACATATCGTGATATTACATGAAAGAGTATCGAGATATTGGTAAAAATGAATATATTAACGTAATATCAAACTACATGAAAAACGTGAAAAAAGTCACTATTATACCAAATTTGAGGATTTTAACTTCGAATCATAAAGCGAGGTTTCGTATTATCCAAGAAAAGACATATGACCAAGACATATGGATCCAAGAAAAGACATATGACAATGTTGTTTCCAATACAAATGATAAAAATCAATGTGTTTTCATTAGAATTAACTAAAATATTCCTGATTTTCCGATTATATTACCGATGGAAGATGTATACGTAAAAGCGCTCTATTCCGGCTGAAACGTCGATATATGCATAAAAACCGAACTTCTCCCCTTTTCAATATCTTACTCAGTATTTTAACGAGAAGCAAATAGTTGATTGAAAATGAGGTATTTATCGTTAATTTCTAATCAATTACGTGTTTGCATCATTTTTATCGTATATTTAATTAATTAACAACAATAAACTGAAAATTCACAAAAACGTTGAAAAACGGCAAAATATTGCATAATTCGATGATATTTTGTTTCAAATCACATAAAGGAAAAGGGGATGATAAACGTCAAAATATTGCTAAATTCGATGATGTTTAGTACGAAACAAAATGCAAGAAAACTTGCTTAAAATGCAATATTATGCGAAAATCTGAGATATGGAGGCCAAATCACATATCGTGATACTACATGAAATAGTATCGAAATATTGGTATAAATGAATATATTTACGTAATATCAAACTACATGAAAAACGTGAAAAAAGTCACTATTATACCAAATTTGAGGATTTTAACTTCGAATCATAAAGCAACGTGTCGTATTATTTAGATCCAAGAAAAGACATATGACAATGTTGTTTCCAATACAAATATTAAAAATGAATGTGTTTTCATTAGAATTAACTAAAATGTTCCTGATTTTCCGTTTATATTACCGATGGAAGATGTACACGTAAAACTGCTCTATTCCGGCTGAAACGTCGATATATGAAATAAAAACCGAACTTCTCCCCTTTTCAATATCTTACTCAGTATTTTAACGAGAAACAAATAGTTGATTGAAAATGAGGTATTTATGATTAATTTCTAATCAATTACGTGTTTGCATCATTTTTATCGTATATTTAATTAATTAACAACAATAAACTGAAAATTCACAAAAACGTTCAAAAACGGCAAAATATTGCATAATTCGATGATATTTTGTTTAAATCACATAAAGGAAAAGGGGATGATAAACGTCAAAATATTGCTAAATTCGATGATGTTTAGTACGAAACACAATGCAAGAAAACTTGCTTAAAATGCAATATTATGCGAAAATCTGAGATATGAAGGCCAAATCACATATCGTGATACTACAATGAAAGAGTATCGAAATATTGGTAAAAATGAATATATTAACGTAATATCAAACTACATGAAAAACGTGAAAAAAGTCACTATTATACCAAATTTGAGGATTTTAACTTCGAATCATAAAGCGAGGTTTCGTATTATTTAGATGCAAGAAAAGACATATGACAATGTTGTTTCCAATACAAAAAATAAAAATCAATGTGTTTTCATTAGAATTATCTAAAATGTTCCTGATTTTCCGTTTATATTACCGATGGAAGATGTATACGTTAAACCAGCTCTATTCCGGTTGAAACGTCGATATATGCAATAAAAACCGAACTTCTCCCCTTTTCAATATCTTACTCAGTATTTCAACGAGAAACAAATAGATGATTGAAAATGAAGTATTTAAGGTTATTATCAAATCAATTACGTGTGTGTATCATTTTTATCGTATATATAATGAATTAATACAAATAAACTGGAAATTCACAAAAACATTTAAAAACGGCAAAATATTGCCTAATTCGATGATATTTTGTTTAAATCACTTACAGGAAAAGGGGATTATAAACGTCGAAATATTGCTAAATTCGATGATGTTTAGTACGAAACACAATGCAAGAAAACTTGCTTAAAATGCAATATTATGCGAAAATCTGAGATATGAAGGCCAAATCACATATCGTGATACTACATGAAAGAGTATCGAAATATTGGTAAAAATGAATATATTAACGTAATATCAAACTACATGAAAAACGTGAAAAAAGTCACTATTATACCAAATTTGAGGATTTTAACTTCGAATCATAAAGCGAGGTTTCGTATTATTTAGATCCAAGAAAAGACATATGACAATGTTGTTTCCAATACAAATGATAAAAATCAATGTGTTTTCATTAGAATTAACTAAAATGTTCCTGATTTTCCGATTATATTACCGATGGAAGATGTATACGTAAAAGCGCTCTATTCTGGCTGAAACGTCGATATATGCAATAAAAACCGAACTTCTCCCCTTTTCAATATCTTACTCAGTATTTTAACGAGATGCAAATAGTTGATTGAAAATGAGGTATTTATCGTTAATTTCTAATCAATTACGTGTTTGCATCATTTTTATCGTATATTTAATTAATTAACAACAATAAACTGAAAATTCACAAAAACGTTGAAAAACGGCGAAAATATTGCATAATTCGATGATATTTTGTTTAAATCACATAAAGGAAAAGGGGATGATAAACGTCAAAATATTGCTAAATTCGATGATGTTTAGTACGAAACAAAATGCAAGAAAACTTGCTTAAAATGCAATATTATGCGAAAATCTGAGATATGGAGGCCAAATCACATATCGTAATACTACATGAAATAGTATCGAAATATTGGTATAAATGAATATATTTACGTAATATCAAACTACATGAAAAACGTGAAAAAAGTCACTATTATACCAAATTTGAGGATTTTAACTTCGAATCATAAAGCGACGTGTCGTATTATTTAGATGCAAGAAAAGACATATGACAATGTTGTTTCCAATACAAATGATAAAAATCAATGTGTTTTCATTAGAATTAACTAAAATGTTCCTGATTTTCCGTTTATATTACCGATGGAAGATGTATACGTAAAACTGCTCTATTCCGGCTGAAACGTCGATATATGCAATAAAAACCGAATCTTCTCCCCCTTTTCAATATCTTACTCAGTATTTTAACGAGAAACAAATAGTTGATTGAAAATGAGGTATTTATGGTTAATTTCTAATCAATTACGTGTTTGCATCATTTTTATCGTATATTTAATTAATTAACAACAATAAACTGAAAATTCACAAAAACGTTGAAAAACGGCAAAATATTGCATAATTCGATGATATTTTGTTTAAATCACATAAAGGAAAAGGGGATGATAAACGTCAAAATATTGCTAAATTCGATGATGTTTAGTACGAAACAAAATGCAAGAAAACTTGCTTAAAATGCAATATTATGCGAAAATCTGAGATATTGAGGCCAAATCACATATCGTGATACTACATGAAATAGTATCGAAATATTGGTAAAAATGAATATATTTACGTAATATCAAACTACATGAAAAACGTGAAAAAAGTCACTATTATACCAAATTTGAGGATTTTAACTTCAAATCATAAAGCGACGTTTCGTATTATTTAGATGCAAGAAAAGACATATGACAATGTTGTTTCCAATACAAAAAATAAAAATCAATGTGTTTTCATTAGAATTATCTAAAATGTTCCTGATTTTCCGTTTATATTACCGATGGAAGATGTATACGTTAAACCACTCTATTCCGGTTGAAACGTCGATATATGCAATAAAAACCGAACTTCTCCCCTTTTCAATATCTTACTCAGTATTTCAACGAGAAACAAATAGATGATTGAAAATGAAGTATTTAAGGTTATTATCAAATCAATTACGTGTGTGTATCATTTTTATCGTATATATTAATGAATTAATACAAATAAACTGGAAATTCACAAAAACATTTAAAAACGGCAAAATATTGCCTAATTCGATGATATTTTGCTTTAAATCACTTACAGGAAAAGGGGATTATAAACGTCGAAATATTGCTAAATTCGATGATGTTTAGTACGAAACACAATGCAAGAAAACTTGCTTAAAATGCAATATTATGCGAAAATCTGAGATATGAAGGCCAAATCACATATCGTGATACTACATGAAAGAGTATCGAAATATTGGTAAAAATGAATATATTAACGTAATATCAAACTACATGAAAAACGTGAAAAAAGTCACTATTATACCAAATTTGAGGATTTTAACTTCGAATCATAAAGCGAGGTTTCGTATTATTTAGATCCAAGAAAAGACATATGACAATGTTGTTTCCAATACAAATGATAAAAATCAATGTGTTTTCATTAGAATTAACTAAAATGTTCCTGATTTTCCGATTATATTACCGATGGAAGATGTATACGTAAAAGCTGCTCTATTCCTGGCTGAAACGTCGATATATGCAATAAAAACCGAACTTCTCCCCTTTTCAATATCTTACTCAGTATTTTAACGAGAAGCAAATAGTTGATTGAAAATGAGGTATTTATCGTTAATTTCTAATCAATTACGTGTTTGCATCATTTTTATCGTATATTTAATTAATTAACAACAATAAACTGAAAATTCACAAAAACGTTGAAAAACGGCAAAATATTGCATAATTCGATGATATTTTGTTTAAATCACATAAAGGAAAAGGGGATGATAAACGTCAAAATATTGCTAAATTCGATGATGTTTAGTACGAAACAAAATGCAAGAAAACTTGCTTAAAATGCAATATTATGCGAAAATCTGAGATATGGAGGCCAAATCACATATCGTGATACTACATGAAATAGTATCGAAATATTGGTATAAATGAATATATTACGTAATATCAAACTACATGAAAAACGTGAAAAAAGTCACTATTATACCAAATTTGAGGATTTTAACTTCGAATCATAAAGCGACGTGTCGTATTATTTAGATCCAAGAAAAGACATATGACAATGTTGTTTCCAATACAAATGATAAAAATCAATGTGTTTTCATTAGAATTAACTAAAATGTTCCTGATTTTCCGTTTATATTACCGATGGAAGATGTATACGTAAAACTGCTCTATTCCGGCTGAAACGTCGATATATGCAATAAAAACCGAACTTCTCCCCTTTTCAATATCTTACTCAGTATTTTAACGAGAAACAAATAGTTGATTGAAAATGAGGTATTTATGGTTAATTTCTAATCAATTACGTGTTTGCATCATTTTTATCGTATATTTAATTAATTAACAACAATAAACTGAAAATTCACAAAAACGTTGAAAAACGGCAAAATATTGCATAATTCGATGATATTTTGTTTAAATCACATAAAGGAAAAGGGGATGATAAACGTCAAAATATTGCTAAATTCGATGATGTTTAGTACGAAACAAAATGCAAGAAAACTTGCTTAAAATGCAATATTATGCGAAAATCTGAGATATTGAGGCCAAATCACATATCGTGATACTACATGAAATAGTATCGAAATATTGGTAAAAATGAATATATTTACGTAATATCAAACTACATGAAAAACGTGAAAAAAGTCACTATTATACCAAATTTGAGGATTTTAACTTCAAATCATAAAGCGACGTTTCGTATTATTTAGATGCAAGAAAAGACATATGACAATGTTGTTTCCAATACAAAAAATAAAAATCAATGTGTTTTCATTAGAATTATCTAAAATATTCCTGATTTTCCGTTTATATTACCGATGGAAGATGTATACGTTAAACCACTCTATTCCGGTTGAAACGTCGATATATGCAATAAAACCGAACTTCTCCCCATTTCAATATCTTACTCAGTATTTCAACGAGAAACAAATAGATGATTGAAAATGAAGTATTTAAGGTTATTATCAAATCAATTACGTGTGTGTATCATTTTTATCGTATATATAATGAATTAATACAAATAAACTGGAAATTCACAAAAACATTTAAAAACGGCAAAATATTGCCTAATTCGATGATATTTTGTTTAAATCACTTACAGGAAAAGGGGATTATAAACGTCGAAATATTGCTAAATTCGATGATGTTTAGTACGAAACACAATGCAAGAAAACTTGCTTAAAATGCAATATTATGCGAAAATCTGAGATATGAAGGCCAAATCACATATCGTGATACTACATGAAAGAGTATCGAAATATTGGTAAAAATGAATATATTAACGTAATATCAAACTACATGAAAAACGTGAAAAAAGTCACTATTATACCAAATTTGAGGATTTTAACTTCGAATCATAAAGCGAGGTTTCGTATTATTTAGATCCAAGAAAAGACATATGACAATGTTGTTTCCAATACAAATGATAAAAATCAATGTGTTTTCATTAGAATTAACTAAAATGTTCCTGATTTTCCGATTATATTACCGATGGAAGATGTATACGTAAAAGCGCTCTATTCTGGCTGAAACGTCGATATATGCAATAAAAACCGAACTTCTCCCCTTTTCAATATCTTACTCAGTATTTTAACGAGATGCAAATAGTTGATTGAAAATGAGGTATTTATCGTTAATTTCTAATCAATTACGTGTTTGCATCATTTTTATCGTATATTTAATTAATTAACAACAATAAACTGAAAATTCACAAAAACGTTGAAAAACGGCAAAATATTGCATAATTCGATGATATTTTGTTTAAATCACATAAAGGAAAAGGGGATGATAAACGTCAAAATATTGCTAAATTCGATGATGTTTAGTACGAAACAAAATGCAAGAAAACTTGCTTAAAATGCAATATTATGCGAAAATCTGAGATATGGAGGCCAAATCACATATCGTGATACTACATGAAATAGTATCGAAATATTGGTATAAATGAATATATTTACGTAATATCAAACTACATGAAAAACGTGAAAAAAGTCACTATTATACCAAATTTGAGGATTTTAACTTCGAATCATAAAGCGACGTGTCGTATTATTTAGATCCAAGAAAAGACATATGACAATGTTGTTTCCAATACAAATGATAAAAATCAATGTGTTTTCATTAGAATTAACTAAAATGTTCCTGATTTTCCGTTTATATTACCGATGGAAGATGTATACGTAAAACTGCTCTATTCCGGCTGAAACGTCGATATATGCAATAAAAACCGAACTTCTCCCCTTTTCAATATCTTACTCAGTATTTTAACGAGAAACAAATAGTTGATTGAAAATGAGGTATTTATGGTTAATTTCTAATCAATTACGTGTTTGCATCATTTTTATCGTATATTTAATTAATTAACAACAATAAACTGAAAATTCACAAAAACGTTGAAAAACGGCAAAATATTGCATAATTCGATGATATTTTGTTTAAATCACATAAAGGAAAAGGGGATGATAAACGTCAAAATATTGCTAAATTCGATGATGTTTAGTACGAAACAAAATGCAAGAAAACTTGCTTAAAATGCAATATTATGCGAAAATCTGAGATATTGAGGCCAAATCACATATCGTGATACTACATGAAATAGTATCGAAATATTGGTAAAAATGAATATATTTACGTAATATCAAACTACATGAAAAACGTGAAAAAAGTCACTATTATACCAAATTTGAGGATTTTAACTTCAAATCATAAAGCGACGTTTCGTATTATTTAGATGCAAGAAAAGACATATGACAATGTTGTTTCCAATACAAAAAATAAAAATCAATGTGTTTTCATTAGAATTATCTAAAATGTTCCTGATTTTCCGTTTATATTACCGATGGAAGATGTATACGTTAAACCACTCTATTCCGGTTGAAACGTCGATATATGCAATAAAAACCGAACTTCTCCCCTTTTCAATATCTTACTCAGTATTTCAACGAGAAACAAATAGATGATTGAAAATGAAGTATTTAAGGTTATTATCAAATCAATTACGTGTGTGTATCATTTTTATCGTATATATAATGAATTAATACAAATAAACTGGAAATTCACAAAAACATTTAAAAACGGCAAAATATTGCCTAATTCGATGATATTTTGTTTAAATCACTTACAGGAAAAGGGGATTATAAACGTCGAAATATTGCTAAATTCGATGATGTTTAGTACGAAACACAATGCAAGAAAACTTGCTTAAAATGCAATATTATGCGAAAATCTGAGATATGAAGGCCAAATCACATATCGTGATACTACATGAAAGAGTATCGAAATATTGGTAAAAATGAATATATTAACGTAATATCAAACTACATGAAAAACGTGAAAAAAGTCACTATTATACCAAATTTGAGGATTTTAACTTCGAATCATAAAGCGAGGTTTCGTATTATTTAGATCCAAGAAAAGACATATGACAATGTTGTTTCCAATACAAATGATAAAAATCAATGTGTTTTCATTAGAATTAACTAAAATGTTCCTGATTTTCCGATTATATTACCGATGGAAGATGTATACGTAAAAGCGCTCTATTCCGGCTGAAACGTCGATATATGCAATAAAAACCGAACTTCTCCCCTTTTCAATATCTTACTCAGTATTTTAACGAGAAGCAAATAGTTGATTGAAAATGAGGTATTTATCGTTAATTTCTAATCAATTACGTGTTTGCATCATTTTTATCGTATATTTAATTAATTAACAACAATAAACTGAAAATTCACAAAAACGTTGAAAAACGGCAAAATATTGCATAATTCGATGATATTTTGTTTAAATCACATAAAGGAAAAGGGGATGATAAACGTCAAAATATTGCTAAATTCGATGATGTTTAGTACGAAACAAAATGCAAGAAAACTTGCTTAAAATGCAATATTATGCGAAAATCTGAGATATGGAGGCCAAATCACATATCGTGATACTACATGAAATAGTATCGAAATATTGGTATAAATGAATATATTTACGTAATATCAAACTACATGAAAAACGTGAAAAAAGTCACTATTATACCAAATTTGAGGATTTTAACTTCGAATCATAAAGCGACGTGTCGTATTATTTAGATCCAAGAAAAGACATATGACAATGTTGTTTCCAATACAAATGATAAAAATCAATGTGTTTTCATTAGAATTAACTAAAATGTTCCTGATTTTCCGTTTATATTACCGATGGAAGATGTATACGTAAAACTGCTCTATTCCGGCTGAAACGTCGATATATGCAATAAAAACCGAACTTCTCCCCTTTTCAATATCTTACTCAGTATTTTAACGAGAAACAAATAGTTGATTGAAAATGAGGTATTTATGGTTAATTTCTAATCAATTACGTGTTTGCATCATTTTTATCGTATATTTAATTAATTAACAACAATAAACTGAAAATTCACAAAAACGTTGAAAAACGGCAAAATATTGCATAATTCGATGATATTTTGTTTAAATCACATAAAGGAAAAGGGGATGATAAACGTCAAAATATTGCTAAATTCGATGATGTTTAGTACGAAACAAAATGCAAGAAAACTTGCTTAAAATGCAATATTATGCGAAAATCTGAGATATTGAGGCCAAATCACATATCGTGATACTACATGAAATAGTATCGAAATATTGGTAAAAATGAATATATTTACGTAATATCAAACTACATGAAAAACGTGAAAAAAGTCACTATTATACCAAATTTGAGGATTTTAATCTTCGAATCATAAAGCGACGTTTCGTATTATTTAGATGCATAGAAAAGACATATGACAATGTTGTTTCCAATACAAAAGATAAAAATCAATGTGTTTACATTAGAATTATCTAAAATGTTCCTGATTTTCCGTTTATATTACCGATGGAAGATGTATACGTTAAACCAGCTCTATTCCGGATTGAAACGTCGATATATGCAATATAAACCGAACTTCTCCCCTTTTCAATATCTTACTCAGTATTTCAACGAGAAACAAATAGATGATTGAAAATGAAGTATTTAAGGTTATTATCAAATCAATTACGTGTGTGTATCATTTTTATCGTATATATTAATGAATTAATACAAATAAACTGGAAATTCACAAAAACATTTAAAAACGGCAAAATATTGCCTAATTCGATGATATTTTGTTTAAATCACTTACAGGAAAAGGGGATTATAAACGTCGAAATATTGCTAAATTCGATGATGTTTAGTACGAAACACAATGCAAGAAAACTTGCTTAAAATGCAATATTATGCGAAAATCTGAGATATGAAGGCCAAATCACATATCGTGATACTACATGAAAGAGTATCGAAATATTGGTAAAAATGAATATATTAACGTAATATCAAACTACATGAAAAACGTGAAAAAAGTCACTATTATACCAAATTTGAGGATTTTAACTTCGAATCATAAAGCGAGGTTTCGTATTATTTAGATCCAAGAAAAGACATATGACAATGTTGTTTCCAATACAAATGATAAAAATCAATGTGTTTTCATTAGAATTAACTAAAATGTTCCTGATTTTCCGATTATATTACCGATGGAAGATGTATACGTAAAAGCGCTCTATTCTGGCTGAAACGTCGATATATGCAATAAAAACCGAACTTCTCCCCTTTTCAATATCTTACTCAGTATTTTAACGAGAAGCAAATAGTTGATTGAAAATGAGGTATTTATCGTTAATTTCTAATCAATTACGTGTTTGCATCATTTTTATCGTATATTTAATTAATTAACAACAATAAACTGAAAATTCACAAAAACGTTGAAAAACGGCAAAATATTGCATAATTCGATGATATTTTGTTTAAATCACATAAAGGAAAAGGGGATGATAAACGTCAAAATATTGCTAAATTCGATGATGTTTAGTACGAAACAAAATGCAAGAAAACTTGCTTAAAATGCAATATTATGCGAAAATCTGAGATATGGAGGCCAAATCACATATCGTGATACTACATGAAATAGTATCGAAATATTGGTATAAATGAATATATTTACGTAATATCAAACTACATGAAAAACGTGAAAAAAGTCACTATTATACCAAATTTGAGGATTTTAACTTCGAATCATAAAGCGACGTGTCGTATTATTTAGATCCAAGAAAAGACATATGACAATGTTGTTTCCAATACAAATGATAAAAATCAATGTGTTTTCATTAGAATTAACTAAAATGTTCCTGATTTTCCGTTTATATTACCGATGGAAGATGTATACGTAAAACTGCTCTATTCCGGCTGAAACGTCGATATATGCAATAAAAACCGAACTTCTCCCCTTTTCAATATCTTACTCAGTATTTTAACGAGAAACAAATAGTTGATTGAAAATGAGGTATTTATGGTTAATTTCTAATCAATTACGTGTTTGCATCATTTTTATCGTATATTTAATTAATTAACAACAATAAACTGAAAATTCACAAAAACGTTGAAAAACGGCAAAATATTGCATAATTCGATGATATTTTGTTTAAATCACATAAAGGAAAAGGGGATGATAAACGTCAAAATATTGCTAAATTCGATGATGTTTAGTACGAAACAAAATGCAAGAAAACTTGCTTAAAATGCAATATTATGCGAAAATCTGAGATATTGAGGCCAAATCACATATCGTGATACTACATGAAATAGTATCGAAATATTGGTATAAATGAATATATTTACGTAATATCAAACTACATGAAAAACGTGAAAAAAGTCACTATTATACCAAATTTGAGGATTTTAACTTCGAATCATAAAGCGACGTTTCGTATTATTTAGATGCAAGAAAAGACATATGACAATGTTGTTTCCAATACAAAATGATAAAAATCAATGTGTTTTCATTAGAATTAATCTAAAATGTTCCTGATTTTCCGTTTATATTACCGATGGAAGATGTATACGTTAAACCACTCTATTCCGGCTTGAAACGTCGATATATGCAATAAAAACCGAACTTCTCCCCTTTTCAATATCTTACTCAGTATTTCAACGAGAAACAAATAGATGATTGAAAATGAAGTATTTAAGGTTATTATCTAAATCAATTACGTGTGTGTATCATTTTTATCGTATATTAATGAATTAATACAAATAAACTGAAATTCACAAAAACATTTAAAAACGGCAAAATATTGCCTAATTCGATGATATTTTGTTTAAATCACTTACAGGAAAAGGGGATTATAAACGTCAAAATATTGCTAAATTCGATGATGTTTAGTACGAAACAAAATGCAAGAAAACTTGCTTAAAATGCAATATTATGCGAAAATCTGAGATATGAAGGCCAAATCACATATCGTGATACTACATGAAAGAGTATCGAAATATTGGTAAAAATGAATATATTACGTAATATCAAACTACATGAAAAACGTGAAAAAAGTCACTATTATACCAAATTTGAGGATTTTAACTTCGAATCATAAAGCGAGGTTTCGTATTATTTAGATGCAAGAAAAGACATATGACAATGTTGTTTCCAATACAAAAGATAAAAATCAATGTGTTTTCATTAGAATTATCTAAAATGTTCCTGATTTTCCGTTTATATTACCGATGGAAGATGTATACGTAAAACCGCTCTATTCCGGTTGAAACGTCGATATATGCAATAAAAACCGAACTTCTCCCCTTTTCAATATCTTACTCAGTATTTCAACGAGAAACAAATAGATGATTGAAAATGAAGTATTTAAGGTTATTATCTAATCAATTACGTGTGTGTATCATTTTTATCGTATATTTAATGAATTAATACAAATAAACTGAAATTCACAAAAACAGTTGAAAAACGGCAAAATATTGCATAATTCGATGATATTTTGTTTAAATCACTTACAGGAAAAGGGGATGATAAACGTCAAAATATTGCTAAATTCGATGATGTTTAGTACGAAACAAAATGCAAGAAAACTTGCTTAAAATGCAATATTATGCGAAAATCTGAGATATGAAGGCCAAATCACATATCGTGATACTACATGAAAGAGTATCGAAATATTGGTAAAAATGAATATATTAACGTAATATCAAACTACATGAAAAACGTGAAAAAAGTCACTATTATACCAAATTTGAGGATTTTAACTTCGAATCATAAAGCGAGGTTTCGTATTATTTAGATCCTAAGAAAAGACATATGACAATGTTGTTTCCAATACAAATGATAAAAATCAATGTGTTTACATTAGAATTAACTAAAATGTTCCTGATTTTCCGTTTATATTACCGATGGAAGATGTATACGTAAAACCGCTCTATTCCGGATTGAAACGTCGATATATGCAATATAAACCGAACTTCTCCCCTTTTCAATATCTTACTCAGTATTTCAACGAGAAACAAATAGTTGATTGAAAATTAGGTATTTAAGGTTATTATCTAATCAATTACGTGTTTGTATAATTTTTATCAGTATATTTAATTAATTAACAACAATAAACTGAAAATTCACAAAAACGTTGAAAAACGGCAAAATATTGCATAATTCGATGATATTTTGTTTAAATCACATACAGGAAAAGGGGATGATAAACGTCAAAATATTGCTAAATTCGATGATGTTTAGTACGAAACACAATGCAAGAAAACTTGCTTAAAATGCAATATTATGCGAAAATCTGAGATATGAAGGCCAAATCACATATCGTGATACTACATGAAAGAGTATCGAAATATTGGTAAAAATGAATATATTAACGTAATATCAAACTACATGAAAAACGTGAAAAAAGTCACTATTATACCAAATTTGAGGATTTTAACTTCGAATCATAAAGCGAGGTTTCGTATTATTTAGATCCAAGAAAAGACATATGACAATGTTGTTTCCAATACAAATGATAAAAATCAATGTGTTTTCATTAGAATTAACTAAAATGTTCCTGATTTTCCGATTATATTACCGATGGAAGATGTATACGTAAAAGCGCTCTATTCCGGCTGAAACGTCGATATATGCAATAAAAACCGAACTTCTCCCCTTTTCAATATCTTACTCAGTATTTTAACGAGAAGCAAATAGTTGATTGAAAATGAGGTATTTATCGTTAATTTCTAATCAATTACGTGTTTGCATCATTTTTATCGTATATTTAATTAATTAACAACAATAAACTGAAAATTCACAAAAACGTTGAAAAACGGCAAAATATTGCATAATTCGATGATATTTTGTTTAAATCACATAAAGGAAAAGGGGATGATAAACGTCAAAATATTGCTAAATTCGATGATGTTTAGTACGAAACAAAATGCAAGAAAACTTGCTTAAAATGCAACATTATGCGAAAATCTGAGATATGGAGGCCAAATCACATATCGTGATACTACATGAAATAGTATCGAAATATTGGTATAAATGAATATATTTACGTAATATCAAACTACATGAAAAACGTGAAAAAAGTCACTTTTATACCAAATTTGAGGATTTTAACATCGAATCATAAAGCGACGTGTCGTATTATTTAGATCCAAGAAAAGACATATGACAATGTTGTTTCCAATACAAATGATAAAAAACAATGTGTTTTCATTAGAATTAACTAAAATGTTCCTGATTTTCCGTTTATATTACCGATGGAAGATGTATACGTAAAACTGCTCTATTCCGGCTGAAACGTCGATATATGCAATAAAAACCGAACTTCTCCCCTTTTCAATATCTTACTCAGTATTTTAACGAGAAACAAATAGTTGATTGAAAATTAGGTGTTTATGGTTAATTTCTAATCAATTACGTGTTTGCATCATTTTTATCGTATATATAATTAATTAACAACAATAAACTGAAAATTCACAAAAACGTTGAAAAACGGCAAAATATTGCATAATTCGATGATATTTTGTTTAAATCACATAAAGGAAAAGGGGATGATAAACGTCAAAATATTGCTAAATTCGATGATGTTTAGTACGAAACAAAATGCAAGAAAACTTGCTTAAAATGCAATATTATGCGAAAATCTGAGATATTGAGGCCAAATCACATATCGTGATACTACATGAAATAGTATCGAAATATTGGTATAAATGAATATATTTACGTAATATCAAACTACATGAAAAACGTGAAAAAAGTCACTATTATACCAAATTTGAGGATTTTAACTTCAAATCATAAAGCGACGTTTCGTATTATTTAGATGCAAGAAAAGACATATGACAATGTTGTTTCCAATACAAAAAATAAAAATCAATGTGTTTTCATTAGAATTATCTAAAATGTTCCTGATTTTCCGTTTATATTACCGATGGAAGATGTATACGTTAAACCACTCTATTCCGGTTGAAACGTCGATATATGCAATAAAAACCGAACTTCTCCCCTTTTCAATATCTTACTCAGTATTTCAACGAGAAACAAATAGATGATTGAAAATGAAGTATTTAAGGTTATAATCAAATCAATTACGTGTGTGTATCATTTTTATCGTATATTTAATGAATTAATACAAATAAACTGGAAATTCACAAAAACATTTAAAAACGGCAAAATATTGCCTAATTCGATGATATTTTGTTTAAATCACTTACAGGAAAAGGGGATTATAAACGTCAAAATATTGCTAAATTCGATGATGTTTAGTACGAAACAAAATGCAAGAAAACTTGCTTAAAATGCAATACTATGCGAAAATCTGAGATATGAAGGCCAAATCACATATCGTAATACTACATGAAAGAGTATCGAAATATTGGTAAAAATGAATATATTAACGTAATATCAAACTACATGAAAAACGTGAAAAAAATCACTATTATACCAAATTTGAGGATTTTATCTTCGAATCATAAAGGGAGGTTTCGTATTATTTAGATCCTAGAAAAGACATATGACAATGTTGTTTCCAATACAAAAGATAAAAATCAATGTGTTTACATTAGAATTAACTAAAATGTTCCTGATTTTCCGTTTATATTACCGATGGAAGATGTACACGTAAAACCGCTCTATTCCGATTGAAACGTCGATGTATGCAATATAAACCGAACTTCTCCCCTTTTCAATATCTTACTCAGTATTTCAACGAGAAACAAATAGTTGATTGAAAATTAAGTATTTAAGGTTATTATCTAATCAATTACGTGTTTGTATAATTTTTATCATATATTTAATGAATTAATACAAATAAACTGAAAATTCACAAAAACGTTGAAAAACGGCAAAATATTGCATAATTCGATGATATTTTGTTTAAATCACTTACAGGAAAAGGGGATGATAAACGTCAAAATATTGCTAAATTCGATGATGTTTAGTACGAAACACAATGCAAGAAAACTTGCTTAAAATGCAATATTATGCGAAAATCTGAGATATGAAGGCCAAATCACATATCGTGATACTACATGAAAGAGTATCGAAATATTGGTAAAAATGAATATATTAACGTAATATCAAACTACATGAAAAACGTGAAAAAAGTCACTATTATACCAAATTTGAGGATTTTAACTTCGAATCATAAAGCGAGGTTTCGTATTATTTAGATCCAAGAAAAGACATATGACAATGTTGTTTCCAATACAAATGATAAAAATCAATGTGTTTTCATTAGAATTAACTAAAATGTTCCTGATTTTCCGATTATATTACCGATGGAAGATGTATACGTAAAAGCGCTCTATTCCGGCTGAAACGTCGATATATGCAATAAAAACCGAACTTCTCCCCTTTTCAATATCTTACTCAGTATTTTAACGAGAAGCAAATAGTTGATTGAAAATGAGGTATTTATCGTTAATTTCTAATCAATTACGTGTTTGCATCATTTTTATCGTATATTTAATTAATTAACAACAATAAACTGAAAATTCACAAAAACGTTGAAAAACGGCAAAATATTGCATAATTCGATGATATTTTGTTTAAATCACATAAAGGAAAAGGGGATGATAAACGTCAAAATATTGCTAAATTCGATGATGTTTAGTACGAAACACAATGCAAGAAAACTTGCTTAAAATGCAATATTATGCGAAAATCTGAGATATGAAGGCCAAATCACATATCGTGATACTACATGAAAGAGTATCGAAATATTGGTAAAAATGAATATATTTACGTAATATCAAACTACATGAAAAACGTGAAAAAAGTCACTATTATACCAAATTTGAGGATTTTAACTTCGAATCATAAAGCGACGTGTCGTATTATTAAGATCCAAGAAAAGACATATGACAATGTTGTTTCCAATACAAATGATAAAAATCAATGTGTTTTCATTAGAATTAACTAAAATGTTCCTGATTTTCCGTTTATATTACCGATGGAAGATGTATACGTAAAACTGCTCTATTCCGGCTGAAACGTCGATATATGCAATAAAAACCGAACTTCTCCCCTTTTCAATATCTTACTCAGTATTTAAACGAGAAACAAATAGTTGATTGAAAATGAGGTATTTCTAATTAATTTCTAATCAATTACGTGTTTGCATAATTTTTATCGTATACTTAATTAATTAACAACAATAAACTGAAAATTCACAAAAACGTTCAAAAACGGCAAAATATTGCATAATTCGATGATATTTTGTTTAACTCACATAAAGGAAAAGGGGATGATAAACGTCAAAATATTGCTAAATTCGATGATGTTTAGTACGAAACAAAATGCAAGAAAACTTGCTTAAAATGCAATATTATGCGAAAATCTGAGATATGAAGGCCAAATCACATATCGTGATACTACATGAAAGAGTATCGAAATATTGGTAAAAATGAATATATTAACGTAATATCAAACTACATGAAAAACGTGAAAAAAGTCACTATTATACCAAATTTGAGGATTTTAACTTCGAATCATAAAGCGAGGTTTCGTATTATTTAGATCCAAGAAAAGACATATGACAATGTTGTTTCCAATACAAATGATAAAAATCAATGTGTTTTCATTAGAATTAACTAAAATGTTCCTGATTTTCCGATTATATTACCGATGGAAGATGTATACGTAAAAGCGCTCTATTCCGGCTGAAACGTCGATATATGCAATAAAAACCGAACTTCTCCCCTTTTCAATATCTTACTCAGTATTTTAACGAGAAGCAAATAGTTGATTGAAAATGAGGTATTTATCGTTAATTTCTAATCAATTACGTGTTTGCATCATTTTTATCGTATATTTAATTAATTAACAACAATAAACTGAAAATTCACAAAAACGTTGAAAAACGGCAAAATATTGCATAATTCGATGATATTTTGTTTAAATCACATAAAGGAAAAGGGGATGATAAACGTCAAAATATTGCTAAATTCGATGATGTTTAGTACGAAACACAATGCAAGAAAACTTGCTTAAAATGCAATATTATGCGAAAATCTGAGATATGAAGGCCAAATCACATATCGTGATACTACATGAAAGAGTATCGAAATATTGGTAAAAATGAATATATTTACGTAATATCAAACTACATGAAAAACGTGAAAAAAGTCACTATTATACCAAATTTGAGGATTTTAACTTCGAATCATAAAGCGACGTGTCGTATTATTAAGATCCAAGAAAAGACATATGACAATGTTGTTTCCAATACAAATGATAAAAATCAATGTGTTTTCATTAGAATTAACTAAAATGTTCCTGATTTTCCGATTATATTACCGATGGAAGATGTATACGTAAAACTGCTCTATTCCGGCTGAAACGTCGATATATGCAATAAAAACCGAACTTCTCCCCTTTTCAATATCTTACTCAGTATTTAAACGAGAAACAAATAGTTGATTGAAAATGAGGTATTTCTAATTAATTTCTAATCAATTACGTGTTTGCATAATTTTTATCGTATATTTAATTAATTAACAACAATAAACTGAAAATTCACAAAAACGTTCAAAAACGGCAAAATATTGCATAATTCGATGATATTTTGTTTAACTCACATAAAGGAAAAGGGGATGATAAACGTCAAAATATTGCTAAATTCGATGATGTTTAGTACGAAACAAAATGCAAGAAAACTTGCTTAAAATGCAATATTATGCGAAAATCTGAGATATGAAGGCCAAATCACATATCGTGATACTACATGAAAGAGTATCGAAATATTGGTAAAATGAATATATTAACGTAATATCAAACTACATGAAAAACGTGAAAAAAATCACTATTATACCAAATTTGAGGATTTTATCTTCGAATCATAAAGCGAGGTTTCGTATTATTTAGATCCTAGAAAAGACATATGACAATGTTGTTTCCAATACAAAAGATAAAAATCAATGTGTTTACATTAGAATTAACTAAAATGTTCCTGATTTTCCGTTTATATTACCGATGGAAGATGTACACGTAAAACCACTCTATTCCGGTTGAAACGTCGATATATGCAATATAAACCGAACTTCTCCCCTTTTCAATATCTTACTCAGTATTTCAACGAGAAACAAATAGTTGATTGAAAATTAAGTATTTAAGGTTATTATCTAATCAATTACGTGTTTGTATAATTTTTATCGTATATTTAATGAATTAATACAAATAAACTGAAAATTCACAAAAACGTTGAAAAACGGCAAAATATTGCATAATTCGATGATATTTTGTTTAAATCACTTACAGGAAAAGGGGATGATAAACGTCAAAATATTGCTAAATTCGATGATGTTTAGTACGAAACAAAATGCAAGAAAACTTGCTTAAAATGCAATATTATGCGAAAATCTGAGATATGAAGGCCAAATCACATATCGTGATACTACATGAAAGAGTATCGAAATATTGGTAAAAATGAATATATTTACGTAATATCAAACTACATTAAAAACGTGAAAAAAGTCACTATTATACCAAATTTGAGGATTTTAACTTCAAATTATAAAGCGTGGTTTCGTATTATTTAGATCCAAGAAAAGACATATGACAATGTTGTTTCCAATACAAATGATAAAAATCAATGTGTTTTCATTAGAATTAACTAAAATGTTCCTGATTTTCCGTTTATATTACCGATGGAAGATGTACACGTAAAACTGCTCTATTCCGGCTGAAACGTCAATATATGCAATAAAAACCGAACTTCTCCCCTTTTACTTAGATCTTTATTAAGATTTAGATCTTACTCAGTATTTTAACGAGAAACAAGTAGTTGGTTGAAAATGAGGTATTTATGGTTAATTTCTAATCAATTACGTGTTTGCATCATTTTTATCGTATATTTAATAAATTAACAACAATAAACTGAAAACTCACAAAAACGTTTAAAAACGGCAAAATATTGCCTAATTCGATGACATTTTGTTTAAATCACATAAAGGAAAAGGGGATGATAAAAGTCAAAATATTGCTAAATTCGATGATGTTTAGTACGAAACAAAATGCAAGAAAACTTGCTTAAAATGCAATATTATGCGAGAATCTGAGATATGGAGGCCAAATCACATATCGTGATACTACATGAAATAGTATCGAAATATTGGTAAAAATGAATATATCAAACTACAACTCACGTAATATCAAACTACAGGAAAAACGTGAAGAAAGTCACTATTATACCAAATTTGAGGATTTTAACTTCGAATCATAAAGCGAGGTTTCGTATTATTTAGATCCAAGAAAAGACATATGACAATGTTGTTTCCAATACAAATGATAAAAATCAATGTGTTTTGATTAGAATTAACTAAAATGTTCCTGATTTTCCGTTTATATTACCAATGGAAGATGTATACGTAAAAGCGCTCTATTCCGGCTGAAACGTCGATATATGCAATAAAAACCTGAACTTCTCCCCTTTTCAATATCTTACTCAGTATTTTAACGAGAAACAAATAGTTGATTGAAAATGAGGTATTTATGGATAGTTTCTAATCAATTACGTGTTTGCATCATTTTTATCGTATATTTAATTAATTAACAACAGTAAACTGAAAATTCACAAAAACGTTGAAAAACGGCAAAATATTGCATAATTCGATGATATTTTGTTTAAACCACATAAAGGAAAAGGGGATGATAAACGTCAAAATATTGCTAAATTCGATGATGTTTAGTACGAAACAAAATGCAAGAAAACATGCTTAAAATGCAATATTATGCGAAAATCTGAGATATGGAGGCCAAATCACATATCGTGATACTACATGAAATAGTATCGAAATATTGGTATAAATGAATATATTTACGTAATATCAAACTACATGAAAAACGTGAAAAAAAGTCACTATTATACCAAATTTGAGGATTTTAACTTCGAATCATAAAGCGATGTGTCGTATTATTTAGATCCAAGAAAAGACATATGACAATGTTGTTTCCAATACAAATATTAAAAATCAATGTGTTTTCATTAGAATTAACTAAAATGTTCCTGATTTTCCGTTTATATTACCGATGGAAGATGTACACGTAAAACTGCTCTATTCCGGCTAAACGTCGATATATGCAATAAAAACCGAACTTCTCCCCTTCTCAATATCTTACTCAGTATTTTAACGAGAAACAAATAGTTGATTGAAAATGAGGTATTTATGGTTAATTTCTAATCAATTACGTGTTTGCATCATTTTTATCGTATATTTAATTAATTAACAACAATAAACTGAAAATTCACAAAAGCGTTGAGAACGGCAAAATATTGCATAATTCGATGATATTTTGTTTAAATCACATAAAGGAAAAGGGGATGATAAACGTCAAAATATTGCTAAAATCGATGATGTTTAGTACGAAACAAAATGCAAGAAAACTTGCTTAAAATGCAATATTATGCGAATATCTGAGATATGAAGGCAAATCACATATCGTGATACAACATGAAATAGTATCGAAATATTAGTAAAAATGAATATATTTACGTAATATCAAACTACATTAAAAACGTGAAAAAAGTCACTATTATACCAAATTTGAGGATTTTAACTTCAAATTATAAAGCGTGGTTTCGTATTATTTAGATCCAAGAAAAGACATATGACAATGTTGTTTCCAATACAAATGATAAAAATCAATGTGTTTTCATTAGAATTAACTAAAATGTTCCTGATTTTCCGTTTATATTACCGATGGAAGATGTACACGTAAAACTGCTCTATTCCGGCTGAAACGTCAATATATGCAATAAAAACCGAACTTCTCCCCTTTTACTTAGATCTTTATTAAGATTTAGATCTTACTCAGTATTTTAACGAGAAACAAGTAGTTGGTTGAAAATGAGGTATTTATGGTTAATTTCTAATCAATTACGTGTTTGCATCATTTTTATCGTATATTTAATAAATTAACAACAATAAACTGAAAACTCACAAAAACGTTTAAAAACGGCAAAATATTGCCTAATTCGATGACATTTTGTTTAAATCACATAAAGGAAAAGGGGATGATAAACGTCAAAATATTGCTAAATTCGATGATGTTTAGTACGAAACAAAATGCAAGAAAACTTGCTTAAAATGCAATATTATGCGAGAATCTGAGATATGGAGGCCAAATCACATATCGTGATACTACATGAAATAGTATCGAAATATTGGTAAAAATGAATATATCAAACTACAACTCACGTAATATCAAACTACAGGAAAAACGTGAAGAAAGTCACTATTATACCAAATTTGAGGATTTTAACTTCGAATCATAAAGCGAGGTTTCGTATTATTTAGATCCAAGAAAAGACATATGACAATGTTGTTTCCAATACAAATGATAAAAATCAATGTGTTTTGATTAGAATTAACTAAAATGTTCCTGATTTTCCGTTTATATTACCGATGGAAGATGTATACGTAAAACTGCTCTATTCCGGCTGAAACGTCGATATATGCAATAATAACCGAACTTCTCCCCTTTTCAATATCTTACTCAGTATTTTAACGAGAAACAAATAGTTGATTGAAAATGAGGTATTTATAGTTAATTTCTAATCAATTACGTGTTTGCATCATTTTTATCGTATATTTAATTAATTAACAACAATAAACTGAAAATTCACAAAAACGTTGAAAAACGGCAAAATATTGCATAATTCGATGATATTTTGTTTAAATCACATAAAGGAAAAGGGGATGATAAACGTCAAAATATTGCTAAATTCGATGATGTTTAGTACGAAACAAAATGCAAGAAAACTTGCTTAAAATGCAATATTATGCGAAAATCTGAGATATGAAGGCCAAATCACATATCGTAATACAACATGAAATAGTATCGAAATATTGGTAAAAATGAATATATTTACGTAATATCAAACTACATGAAAAACGTGAAAAAAGTCACAATTATACCAAATTTGAGGATTTTAACTTCGAATCATAAAGCGACGTTTCGTATTATTTAGATCCAAGAAAAGACATATGACAATGTTGTTTCCAATACAAAAGATAAAAATCAATGTGTTTACATTAGAATTAACTAAAATGTTCCTGACTTTTCGTTTATATTACCGATGGAAGATGTACACGTAAAACCGCTCTATTCCGGTTGAAACGTCGGTATATGCAATAAAAACCGAACTTCTCCCCTTTCAATATCTTACTCAGTATTTCAACGAAAAACAAATAGATGATTGAAAATGAAGTATTTAAGGTTATTATCTAATCAATTACGTGTTTGTATCATTTTTATCGTATATTTAATGAATTAACAACAATAAACTGAAAATTCACAAATACGTTGAAAAACAGCAAAATATTGCCTAATTCGATGATATTTTGTTTAAATCACATGATAAAAGGGGATGATAAACGTCAAAATATTGCTAAATTCAATGATGTTTAGTACGAAACAAAATGCAAGAAAACTTGCTTAAAATGCAATATTATGCGAAAATCAGAGATATGAAGGCCAAATCACATATCGTGATACAACATGAAATAGTTTCGAAATATTGGTAAAAATGAATATATTTACGTAGTATCAAACTACATGAAAAACATTAAAAAAGTCACTATTATACCAAATTTTAGGATTTTAACTTGGAATCATAAAGTGTGGTTTCGTATTATTTAGATCCAAGAAAAGACATGTGACAATGTTGTTTCCAATACAAATGATAAAAATCAATGTGTTTTCATTAGAATTAACTAAAATGTTCCTGATTTTCCGTTTATATTACCGATGGAAGATGTACACGTAAAATCGCTCTACTGCGGCTGAAACGTCGATATATGCAATAAAAACCGAACTTCTCCCCTTTTCAATATCTTACTCAGTATTTTAACGAGAAACAAACAGTTGATTGAAAATGCGGTATTTATGGTTAATTTCTAATCAATTACGTGTTTGCATCATTTTTATCGTATATTTAATGAATTAACAACAATAAACTGAAAATTCACAAAAACGTTGAAAAACGTCAAAATATTGCCTAATTCGATTATATTTTGTTTAAATCACATAAAAGAAAAGGGGATGATAAACGTCAAAATATTGCTAAATACGATGATGTTTAGTACGAAACAAAATGCAAGAAAACTTGCTTAAAATGCAATATTATGCGAAATTTCTGAGATATGAAGGCCAAATCACATATCGTGATACTACATGAAATAGTATCGAAATATTGGTAAAAATGAATATATTAACGTAATATCAAACTTCATGAAAAACGTGAAAAAGTCACTATTATACCAAATTTGAGGATTTTAACTTCGAATCATAAAGCGACGTTTCGTATTATTTAGATCCAAGAAAAGACATATGACAATGTTGTTTCCAATACAAAAGATAAAAATCAATGTGTTTACATTAGAATTAACTAAAATGTTCCTGACTTTTCGTTTATATTACCGAAGGAAGATGTACACGTAAAACCGCTCTATTCCGGTTGAAACGTCGGTATATGCAATAAAAACCGAACTTCTCCCCTTTTCAATATCTTACTCAGAATTTCAACGAGAAACAAATAGATGATTGAAAATGAAGTATTTAAGGTTATTATCTAATCAATTACGTGTTTGTATCATTTTTATCGTATATTTAATGAATTAACAACAATAAACTGAAAATTAACAAAAACGTTGAAAAACAGCAAAATATTGCCTAATTCGATGATATTTTGTTTAAATCACATGATAAAAGGGGATGATAAACGTCAAAATATTGCTAAATTCAATGATGATTAGTACGAAACAAAATGCAAGAAAACTTGCTTAAAATGCAATATTATGCGAAAATCTGAGATATGAAGGCCAAATCACATATCGTGATACTACATGAAATAGTATCGAAATATTGGTAAAAATTAATATATTTACGTAATATCAAACTACATGAAAAACGTGAAAAAAGTCACTATGATACTAAGTTTGAGGATTTTAAATTCGAATCATAAAGCGAGGTTTCGTATTATTTAGATCCAAGAAAAGACATATGACAATTTTGTTTTTAATACAAAAGATAAAAATCAATGTGTATTCATTAGAATTAACTAAAATGTTCCTGATTTTCCGTTTATATTACCCATGGAAGATGTACACGTAAAACCGCTCTATTCTGGTTGAAACGTCGGTATATGCAATAAAAACCGAACTTCTCCCCTTTTCAATATCTTACTCAGTATTTCAACGAGAAACAAATAGATGATTGAAAATGAAGTATTTAAGGTTATTATCTAATCAATTACGTGTTTGTATCATTTTTATCGTATATTTAATGAATTAATACCAATAAACTGAAAATTCACAAAAACGTTTAAAAACGGCAAAATATTGCCTAATTCGATGATATTTTGTTTAAATCACTTACAGGAAAAGGGGATGATAAACGTCAAAATATTGCTAAATTCGATGATGTTTAGTACGAAACAAAATGCAAGAAAACTTGCTTAAAAAGCAATATTATGCGAAAATCTGAGATATGAAGGCCAAATCACATATCGTGATACAACATGAAATAGTATCGAAATATTGGTAAAAATGAATATATTTACGTAATATCAAACTACATTAAAAACGTGAAAAAAGTCACTATTATACCAAATTTGAGGATTTTAACTTCGAATCATAAAGCGAGGTTTCGTATTATTTAGATCCAAGAAAAGACATATGACAATGTTGTTTCCAATACAAAAGATAAAAATCAATGTGTTTACATTAGAATTAACTAAAACGTTCCTGACTTTTCGTTTATATTACCGATGGAAGATGTACACGTAAAACCGCTCTATTCCGGTTGAAACGTCGGTATATGCAATAAAAACCGAACTTCTCCCCTTTTCAATATCTTACTCAGTATTTCAACGAGAAACAAATAGATGATTGAAAATGAAGTATTTAAGGTTATTATCTAATCAATTACGTGTTTGTATCATTTTTATCGTATATTTAATGAATTAATACCAATAAACTGAAAATTCACAAAAACGTTTAATAACGGCAAAATATTGCCTAATTCGATGATATTTTGTTTAAATCACTTACAGGAAAAGGGGATGATAAACGTCAAAATATTGCTAAATTTGATGATGTTTAGTACGAAACAAAATGCAAGAAAACTTGCTTAAAATGCAATATTATGCGAAAATCTGAGATATGAAGGCCAAATCACATATCGTGATACAACATGAAATAGTATCGAATTATTGGTAAAAATGAATATATTTACGTAATATCAACCTACATTAAAAACGTGAAAAAAGTCACTATTATACCAAATTTGAGGATTTTAACTTCAAATGATAAAGCGTGGTTACGTATTATTTAGATCCAAGAAAAGATATATGACAATGTTGTTTCCAATACAAATGATAAAAATCAATGTGTTTTCATTAGAATTAACTAAAATGTTCCTGATTTTCCGTTTATATTTCCGATGGAAGATGTACACGTAAAACCGCTCTATTCGGGCTGAAACGTCGATATATGCAATAAAAACCGAACTTCTCCCCTTTTCAATATCTTACTCAGTATTTTAACGAGAAACAAACAGTTGATTGAAAATGCGGTATTTATGGTTAATTTCTAATCAATTACGTGTTTGCATAATTTTTATCGTATATTTAATGAATTAAGAACAATAAACTGAAAATTAACAAAAACGTTGAAAAACGGCAAAATATTGCCTAATTCGATTATATTTTGTTTAAATGACATAAAAGAAAAGGGGATGATAAACGTCAAAATATTGCTAAATTCGATGATGTTTAGTACGAAACAAAATGCAAGAAAACTTGCTTAAAATGCAATATTATGCGAAAATCTGAGATATGAAGGCCAAATCACATATCGTGATACTACATGAAATAGTATCGAAATATTGGTAAAAATGAATATATTAACGTAATATCAAACTACACGAAAAACGTGAAAAAGTCACTATTATACCAAATTTGAGGATTTTAACTTCGAATCATAAAGCGACGTTTCGTATTATTTAGATCCAAGAAAAGACATATGACAATGTTGTTTCCAATACAAAAGATAAAAATCAATGTGTTTACATTAGAATTAACTAAAATGTTCCTGACTTTTCGTTTATATTACCGATGGAAGATGTACACGTAGAACCGCTCTATTCCGGTTGAAACGTCGGTATATGCAATAAAAACCGAACTTCTCCCCTTTTCAATATCTTACTCAGAATTTCAACGAGAAACAAATAGATGATTGAAAATGAAGTATTTAAGGTTATTATCTAATCAATTACGTGTTTGTATCATTTTTATCGTATATTTAATGAATTAACAACAATAAACTGAAAATTCACAAAAACGTTGAAAAACAGCAAAATATTGCCTAATTCGATGATATTTTGTTTAAATCACATGATAAAAGGGGATGATAAACGTCAAAATATTGCTAAATTCAATGATGATTAGTACGAAACAAAATGCAAGAAAACTTGCTTAAAATGCAATATTATGCGAAAATCTGAGATATGAAGGCCAAATCACATATCGTGATACAACATGAAATAGTATCGAATTATTGGTAAAAATGAATATATTTACGTAATATCAACCTACATTAAAAACGTGAAAAAAGTCACTATTATACCAAATTTGAGGATTTTAACTTCAAATGATAAAGCGTGGTTTCGTATTATTTAGATCCAAGAAAAGATATATGACAATGTTGTTTCCAATACAAATGATAAAAATCAATGTGTTTTCATTAGAATTAACTAAAATGTTCCTGATTTTCCGTTTATATTTCCGATGGAAGATGTACACGTAAAACCGCTCTATTCGGGCTGAAACGTCGATATATGCAATAAAAACCGAACTTCTCCCCTTTTCAATATCTTACTCAGTATTTTAACGAGAAACAAACAGTTGATTGAAAATGCGGTATTTATGGTTAATTTCTAATCAATTACGTGTTTGCATAATTTTTATCGTATATTTAATGAATTAAGAACAATAAACTGAAAATTCACAAAAACGTTGAAAAACGGCAAAATATTGCCTAATTCGATTATATTTTGTTTAAATGACATAAAAGAAAAGGGGATGATAAACGTCAAAATATTGCTAAATTCGATGATGTTTAGTACGAAACAAAATGCAAGAAAACTTGCTTAAAATGCAATATTATGCGAAAATCTGAGATATGAAGGCCAAATCACATATCGTGATACTACATGAAATAGTATCGAAATATTGGTAAAAATGAATATATTAACGTAATATCAAACAACACGAAAAACGTGAAAAAGTCACTATTATACCAAATTTGAGGATTTTAACTTCGAATCATAAAGCGACGTTTCGTATTATTTAGATCCAAGAAAAGACATATGACAATGTTGTTTCCAATACAAAAGATAAAAATCAATGTGTTTACATTAGAATTAACTAAAATGTTCCTGACTTTTCGTTTATATTACCGATGGAAGATGTACACGTAGAACCGCTCTATTCCGGTTGAAACGTCGGTATATGCAATAAAAACCGAACTTCTCCCCTTTTCAATATCTTACTCAGAATTTCAACGAGAAACAAATAGATGATTGAAAATGAAGTATTTAAGGTTATTATCTAATCAATTACGTGTTTGTATCATTTTTATCGTATATTTAATGAATTAACAACAATAAACTGAAAATTCACAAAAACGTTGAAAAACAGCAAAATATTGCCTAATTCGATGATATTTTGTTTAAATCACATGATAAAAGGGGATGATAAACGTCAAAATATTGCTAAATTCAATGATGATTAGTACGAAACAAAATGCAAGAAAACTTGCTTAAAATGCAATATTATGCGAAAATCTGAGATATGAAGGCCAAATCACATATCGTGATACTACATGAAATTGTATCGAAATATTGGTAAAAATGAATATATTTACGTAATATCAAACTACATGAAAAACGTGAAAAAGTCACTATTATACTAAGTTTGAGGATTTTAAATTCGAATCATAAAGCGAGGTTTCGTATTATTTAGATCCAAGAAAAGACATATGACAATTTTGTTTTTAATACAAAAGATAAAAAACAATGTGTATTCATTAGAATTAACTAAAATGTTCCTGATTTTCCGTTTATATTACCCATGGAAGATGTACACGTAAAACCGCTCTATTCCGGTTGAAACGTCGGTATATGCAATAAAAACCGAACTTCTCCCCTTTTCAATATCTTACTCAGTATTTCAACGAGAAACAAATAGATGATTGAAAATGAAGTATTTAAGGTTATTATCTAATCAATTACGTGTTTGTATCTTTTTTATCGTATATTTAATGAATTAAAACCAATAAACTGAAAATTCACAAAAACGTTTAAAAACGGCAAAATATTGCCTAATTCGATTATATTTTGTTTAAATCACTTACAGGAAAAGGGGATGATAAACGTCAAAATATTGCTAAATTCGATGATGTTTAGTACGAAACAAAATGCAAGAAAACTTGCTTAAAATGCAATATTATGCGAAAATCTGAGATATGAAGGCCAAATCACATATCGTGATACAACATGAAATAGTATCGAAATATTGGTAAAAATGAATATATTTACGTAATATCAAACTACATTAAAAACGTGAAAAAAGTCACTATTATACCAAATTTGAGGATTTTAACTTTGAATCATAAAGCGAGGTTTCGTATTATTTAGATCCAAGAAAAGACATATGACAATGTTGTTTCCAATACAAAAGATAAAAATCAATGTGTTTACATTAGAATTAACTAAAACGTTCCTGACTTTTCGTTTATATTACCGATGGAAGATGTACACGTAAAACCGCTCTATTCCGGTTGAAACGTCGGCATATGCAATAAAAACCGAACTTCTCCCCTTTTCAATATCTTACTCAGTATTTCAACGAGAAACAAATAGATGATTGAAAATGAAGTATTTAAGGTTATTATCTAATCAATTACGTGTTTGTATCATTTTTATCGTATATTTAATGAATTAATACCAATAAACTGAAAATTCACAAAAACGTTTAAAAACGGCAAAATATTGCCTAATTCGATGATATTTTGTTTAAATCACTTACAGGAAAAGGGGATGATAAACGTCAAAATATTGCTAAATTCGATGATGTTTAGTACGAAACAAAATGCAAGAAAACTTGCTTAAAATGCAATATTATGCGAAAATCTGAGATATGAAGGCCAAATCACATATCGTGATACAACATGAAATAGTATCGAAATATTGGTAAAAATGAATATATTTACGTAATATCAAACTACATTAAAAACGTGAAAAAAGTCACTATTATACCAAATTTGAGGATTTTAACTTCAAATGATAAAGCGTGGTTTCGTATTATTTAGATCCAAGAAAAGATATATGACAATGTTGTTTCCAATACAAATGATAAAAATCAATATGTTTTCATTAGAATTAACTAAAATGTTCCTGATTTTCTGTTTATATTACCGATGGAAGATGTACACGTAAAACCACTCTATTCCGGTTGAAACGTCGATATATGCAATAAAAACCGAACATCTCCCCTTTTTAATATCTTACTCAGTATTTCAACGAGAAAAAAATAGATGATTGAAAATGAAGTATTTAAGGTTATTATTTAATCAATTACGTGTTTGTATCATTTTTATCGTATATTTAATGAATTAATACCAATAAAATGAAAATTCACACAAACGTTTAAAAACGGCAAAATATTGCCTAATTCGATGATATTTTGTTTAAATCACTTACAGGCAAAGGGGATTATAAACGTCAAAATATTGCTAAATTCGATGATGTTTAGTACGAAACACGATGCAAGGAAACTTACTTAAAATGCAATATTATGCGAAAATCAGAGATATGAAGGCCAAATCACATATCGTGATACAACATGAAATAGTTTCGAAATATTGGTATAAATGAATATATTTACGTAGTATCAAACTACATGAAAAACGTTAAAAAAGTCACTATTATACCAATTTTGAGGATTTTAACTTCGAATCATAAAGTGTGGTTTCGTATTATTTAGATCCAAGAAAAGACATATGACAATGTTGTTTCCAATACAAATGATAAAAATCAATGTGTTTTCATTAGAATTAACTAAAATGTTCCTGATTTTCCGTTTATATTACCGATGGATGATGTACACGTAAAACCGCTCTATTCCGGCTGAAACGTCGATATATGCAATAAAAACCGAACTTCTCCCCTTTTCAATATCTTACTCAGTATTTTAACGAGAAACAAACAGTTGATTGAAAATGCGGTATTTATGGTTAATTTCTAATCAATTACGTGTTTGCATCATTTTTATCGTATATTTAATGAATTAACAACAATAAACTGAAAATTCACAAAAACGTTGAAAAACGGCAAAATATTGCCTAATTCGATTATATTTTGTTTAAATCACATAAAAGAAAAGGGGATGATAAACGTCAAAATATTGCTAAATTCGATGATGTTTAGTTCGAAACAAAATGCAAGAAAACTATCTTAAAATGCAATATTATGCGAAAATCTGAGATATGAAGGCCAAATCACATATCGTGATACTACATGAAATAGTATCGAAATATTGGTAAAAATGAATATATTAACGTATTATCAAACTACATGAAAAACGTGAAAAAGTCACTATTATACCAAATTTGAGGATTTTAACTTCGAATCATAAAGCGACGTTTCGTATTATTTAGATCCAAGAAAAGACATATGACAATGTTATTTCCAATACAAAAGAAAAAAATCAATGTGTTTACATTAGAATTAACTAAAACGTTCCTGACTTTTCGTTTATATTACCGATGGAAGATGTACACGTAAAACCGCTCTATTCCGGTTGAAACGTCGGTATATGCAATAAAAACCGAACTTCTCCCCTTTTCAATATCTTACTCAGTATTTCAACGAGAAACAAATAGATGATTGAAAATGAAGTATTTAAGGTTATTATCTAATCAATTACGTGTTTGTATCATTTTTATCGTATATTTAATGAATTAACAACAATAAACTGGAAATTCACAAAAACGTTGAAAAACAGCAAAATATTGCCTAATTCGATGATATTTTGTTTAAATCACATGATAAAAGGGGATGATAAACGTCAAAATATTGCTAAATTCAATGATGTTTAGTACGAAACAAAATGCAAGAAAACTTGCTTAAAATGCAATATTATGCGAAAATCTGAGATATGAAGGCCAAATCACATATCGTGATACTACATGAAATAGTATCGAAATATTGGTAAAAATGAATATATTTACGTAATATCAAACTACATGAAAAACGTGAAAAAGTCACTATTATACCAAGTTTGAGGATTTTAACTTCGAATCATAAAGCGAGGTTTCGTATTATTTAGATCCAAGAAAAGACATATGACAATTTTGTTTTTAATACAAAAGATAAAAATCAATGTGTATTCATTAGAATTAACTAAAATGTTCCTGATTTTCCGTTTATATTACCGATGGAAGATGTACACGTAAAACCGCTCTATTCCGGTTGAAACGTCGGTATATGCAATTAAAACCGAACTTCTCCCTTTTTCAATATCTTACTCAGTATTTCAACGAGAAACAAATAGATGATTGAAAATGAAGTATTTAAGGTTATTATCTAATCAATTACGTGTTTGTATCATTTTTATCGTATATTTATTGAATTAATACCAATAAACTGAAAATTCACAAAAACGTTTAAAAACGGCAAAATATTGCCTAATTCGATGATATTTTGTTTAAATCACTTACAGGAAAAGGGGATGATAAACGTCAAAATATTGCTAAATTCGATGATGTTTAGTACGAAACAAAATGCAAGAAAACTTGCTTAAAATGCAATATTATGCGAAAATCTGAGATATGAAGGCCAAATCACATATCGTGATACAACATGAAATAGTATCGAAATATTGGTAAAAATGAATATATTTACGTAATATCAAACTACATTAAAAACGTGAAAAAAGTCACTATTATACCAAATTTGAGGATTTTAACTTCAAATGATAAAGCGTGGTTTCGTATTATTTAGATCCAAGAAAAGATATATGACAATGTTGTTTCCAATACAAATGATAAAAATCAATATGTTTTCATTAGAATTAACTAAAATGTTCCTGATTTTCTGTTTATATTACCGATGGAAGATGTACACGTAAAACCACTCTATTCCGGTTGAAACGTCGATATATGCAATAAAAACCGAACATCTCCCCTTTTCAATATCTTACTCAGTATTTCAACGAGAAAAAAATAGATGATTGAAAATGAAGTATTTAAGGTTATTATTTAATCAATTACGTGTTTGTATCATTTTTATCGTATATTTAATGAATTAATACCAATAAAATGAAAATTCACACAAACGTTTAAAAACGGCAAAATATTGCCTAATTCGATGATATTTTGTTTAAATCACTTACAGGCAAAGGGGATTATAAACGTCAAAATATTGCTAAATTCGATGATGTTTAGTACGAAACACGATGCAAGGAAACTTACTTAAAATGCAATATTATGCGAAAATCAGAGATATGAAGGCCAAATCCCATATCGTGATACAACATGAAATAGTTTCGAAATATTGGTAAAAATGAATATATTTACGTAGTATCAAACTACATGAAAAACGTTAAAAAAGTCACTATTATACCAAATTTGAGGATTTTAACTTCGAATCATAAAACGACGTTTCGTATTATTTAGATCCAAGAAAAGACATATGACAATGTTGTTTCCAATACAAAAGATAAAAATCAATGTGTTTACATTAGAATTAACTAAAACGTTCCTGACTTTTCGTTTATATTACCGATGGAAGATGTACACGTAAAACCGCTCTATTCCGGTTGAAACGTCGGTATATGCAATAAAAACCGAACTTCTCCCCTTTTCAATATCTTACTCAGTATTTCAACGAGAAACAAATAGATGATTGAAAATGAAGTATTTAAGGTTATTATCTAATCAATTACGTGTTTGTATCATTTTTATCGTATATTTAATGAATTAACAACAATAAACTGAAAATTCACAAAAACGTTGAAAAACAGCAAAATATTGCCTAATTCGATGATATTTTGTTTAAATCACATGATAAAAGGGGATGATAAACGTCAAAATATTGCTAAATTCAATGATGTTTAGTACGAAACAAAATGCAAGAAAACTTGCTTAAAATGCAATATTATGCGAAAATCTGAGATATGAAGGCCAAATCAAATATCGTGATACTACATGAAATAGTATCGAAATATTGGTAAAAATGAATATATTTACGTAATATCAAACTACATGAAAAACGTGAAAAAGTCACTATTATACCAAGTTTGTGGATTTTAACTTCGAATCATAAAGCGAGGTTTCGTATCATTTAGATCCAAGAAAAGACATATGACAATTTTGTTTTTAATACAAAAGATAAAAATCAATGTGTATTCATTAGAATTAACTAAAATGTTCCTGATTTTCCGTTTATATTACCGATGGAAGATGTACACGTAAAACCGCTCTATTCCGGCTGAAACGTCGATATATGCAATAAAAACCGAACTTCTCCCCTTTTCAATATATTACTCAGTATTTTAACGAGAAACAAACAGTTTATTGAAAATGCGGTATTTATGGTTAATTTCTAATCAATTACGTGTTTGCATCATTTTTATCGTATATTTAATGAATTAACAACAATAAACTGAAAATTCACAAAAACGTTGAAAAACGGCAAAATATTGCCTAATTCGATTATATTTTGTTTAAATCACATAAAAGAAAAGGGGATGATAAACGTCAAAATATTGCAAAATTCGATGATGTTTAGTACGAAACAAAATGCAAGAAAACTATCTTAAAATGCAATATTATGCGAAAATCTGAGATATGAAGGCCAAATCACATATCGTGATACTACATGAAATAGTATCGAAATATTGGTAAAAATGAGTATATTTACGTCATATCAAACTACATGAAAAACGTGAAAAAAGTCACTATTATACCAAATTTGAGGATTTTAACTTCGAATCATAAAGCGAGGTTTCGTATTATTTAGATCCAAGAAAAGACATATGACAATGTTGTTTCCAATACAAAAGATAAAAATCAATGTGTTTACATTAGAATTAACTAAAATGTTCCTGATTTTCCGTTTATATTACCGATGGAAGATGTACACGTAAAACCGCTCTATTCCGGTTGAAACGTCAATATATGCAATAAAAACCGAACATCTCCCCTTTTCAATATCTTACTCAGTATTTCAACGAGAAACAAATAGATGATTGAAAATGAAGTATTTAAGGTTATTATCTAATCAATTACGTGTTTGTATCATTTTTATCGTATATTTAATGAATTAATACCAATAAACTGAAAATTCACAAAAACGTTTAAAAACGGCAAAATATTGCCTGATTTGATGATATTTTGTTTAAATCACATAAAGGAAAAGGGGATGACAAACGTCAAAATATTGGTAAATTCAATGATGTTTAGTACGAAACAAGATGCAAGAAAATTTGCTTAAAATGATAAATTATGCGAAAATCTGAGATATGAAGGCCAAATCACATATCGTGATACAACATGAAATAGTATCGAAATATTGGTAAAAATGAATATATTTACGTAATATCAAACTACATTAAAAACGTGAAAAAAGTCACTATTATACCAAATTTGAGGATTTTAACTTCAAATGATAAAGCGTGGTTTCGTATTATTTAGATCCAAGAAAAGATATATGACAATGTTGTTTCCAATACAAATGATAAAAATCAATATGTTTTCATTAGAATTAACTAAAATGTTCCTGATTTTCTGTTTATATTACCGATGGAAGATGTACACGTAAAACCACTCTATTCCGGTTGAAACGTCGATATATGCAATAAAAACCGAACATCTCCCCTTTTCAATATCTTACTCAGTATTTCAACGAGAAAAAAATAGATGATTGAAAATGAAGTATTTAAGGTTATTATTTAATCAATTACGTGTTTGTATCATTTTTATCGTATATTTAATGAATTAATACCAATAAAATGAAAATTCACAAAAACGTTTAAAATCGGCAAAATATTGCCTAATTCGATGATATTTTGTTTAAATTACTTACAGGCAAAGGGGATGATAAACGTCAAAATATTGCTAAATTCAATGATGTTTAGTACGAAACAAAATGCAAGAAAACTTGCTTAAAATGCAATATTATGCGAAAATCTGAGATATGAAGGCCAAATCACATATCGTGATACTACATGAAATAGTATCGAAATATTGGTAAAAATGAATATATTTACGTAATATCAAACTACATGAAAAACGTGAAAAAGTCACTATTATACCAAGTTTGAGGATTTTAACTTCGAATCATAAAGCGAGGTTTCGTATTATTTAGATCCAAGAAAAGACATATGACAATTTTGTTTTTAATACAAAAGATAAAAATCAATGTGTATTCATTAGAATTAACTAAAATGTTCCTGATTTTCCGTTTATATTACCGATGGAAGATGTACACGTAAAACCGCTCTATTCCGGTTGAAACGTCGGTATATGCAATAAAAACCGAACTTCTCCCTTTTTCAATATCTTACTCAGTATTTCAACGAGAAACAAATAGATGATTGAAAATGAAGTATTTAAGGTTATTATCTAATCAATTACGTGTTTGTATCATTTTTATCGTATATTTATTGAATTAATACCAATAAACTGAAAATTCACAAAAACGTTTAAAAACGGCAAAATATTGCCTAATTCGATGATATTTTGTTTAAATCACTTACAGGAAAAGGGGATGATAAACGTCAAAATATTGCTAAATTCGATGATGTTTAGTACGAAACAAAATGCAAGAAAACTTGCTTAAAATGCAATATTATGTGAAAATCTGAGATATGAAGGCCAAATCACATATCGTGATACAACATGAAATAGTATCGAAATATTGGTAAAAATGAATATATTTACGTAATATCAAACTACATTAAAAACGTGAAAAAAGTCACTATTATACCAAATTTGAGGATTTTAACTTCAAATGATAAAGCGTGGTTTCGTATTATTTAGATCCAAGAAAAGATATATGACAATGTTGTTTCCAATACAAATGATAAAAATCAATATGTTTTCATTAGAATTAACTAAAATGTTCCTGACTTTCTGTTTATATTACCGATGGAGGATGTACATGTAAAACCACTCTATTCCGGTTGAAACGTCGATATATGCAATAAAAACCGAACATCTCCCCTTTTCAATATCTTACTCAGTATTTCAACGAGAAAAAAATAGATGATTGAAAATGAAGTATTTAAGGTTATTATTTAATCAATTACGTGTTTGTATCATTTTTATCGTATATTTAATGAATTAATACCAATAAAATGAAAATTCACACAAACGTTTAAAAACGGCAAAATATTGCCTAATTCGATGATATTTTGTTTAAATCACTTACAGGCAAAGGGGATTATAAACGTCAAAATATTGCTAAATTCGATGATGTTTAGTACGAAACACGATGCAAGGAAACTTACTTAAAATGCAATATTATGCGAAAATCAGAGATATGAAGGCCAAATCACATATCGTGATACAACATGAAATAGTTTCGAAATATTGCTAAAAATGAATATATTTACGTAGTATCAAACTACATGAAAAACGTTAAAAAAGTCACTATTATACCAAATTTGAGGATTTTAACTTCGAATCATAAAGCGACGTTTCGTATTATTTAGATCCAAGAAAAGACATATGACAATGTTGTTTCCAATACAAAAGATAAAAATCAATGTGTTTACATTAGAATTAACTAAAACGTTCCTGACTTTTCGTTTATATTACCGATGGAAGATGTACACGTAAAACCGCTCTATTCCGGTTGAAACGTCGGTATATGCAATAAAAACCGAACTTCTCCCCTTTTCAATATCTTACTCAGTATTTCAACGAGAAACAAATAGATGATTGAAAATGAAGTATTTAAGGTTATTATCTAATCAATTACGTGTTTGTATCATTTTTATCGTATATTTAATGAATTAACAACAATAAACTGAAAATTCACAAAAACGTTGAAAAACAGCAAAATATTGCCTAATTCGATGATATTTTGTTTAAATCACATGATAAAAGGGGATGATAAACGTCAAAATATTGCTAAATTCAATGATGTTTAGTACGAAACAAAATGCAAGAAAACTTGCTTAAAATGCAATATTATGCGAAAATCTGAGATATGAAGGCCAAATCACACATCGTGATACTACATGAAATAGTATCGAAATATTGGTAAAAATGAATATATTTACGTAATATCAAACTACATGAAAAACGTGAAAAAGTCACTATTATACCAAGTTTGTGGATTTTAACTTCGAATCATAAAGCGAGGTTTCGTATCATTTAGATCCAAGAAAAGACATATGACAATTTTGTTTTTAATACAAAAGATAAAAATCAATGTGTATTCATTAGAATTAACTAAAATGTTCCTGATTTTCCGTTTATATTACCGATGGAAGATGTACACGTAAAACCGCTCTATTCCGGTTGAAACGTCGGTATATGCAATAAAAACCGAACTTCTCCCTTTTTCAATATCTTACTCAGTATTTCAACGAGAAACAAATAGATGATTGAAAATGAAGTATTTAAGGTTATTATCTAATCAATTACGTGTTTGTATCATTTTAATCGTATATTTATTGAATTAATACCAATAAACTGAAAATTCACAAAAACGTTTAAAAACGGCAAAATATTGCCTAATTCGATGATATTTTGTTTAAATCACTTACAGGCAAAGGGGATTATAAACGTCAAAATATTGCTAAATTCGATGATGTTTAGTACGAAACACGATGCAAGGAAACTTACTTAAAATGCAATATTATGCGAAAATCAGAGATATGAAGGCCAAATCACATATCGTAATACAACATGAAATAGTTTCGAAATATTGGTAAAAATGAATATATTTACGTAGTATCAAACTACATGAAAAACGTTAAAAAAGTCACTATTATACCAAATTTGAGGATTTTAACTTCAAATGATAAAGCGTGGTTTCGTATTATTTAGATCCAAGAAAAGATATATGACAATGTTGTTTCCAATACAAATGATAAAAATCAATATGTTTTCATTAGAATTAACTAAAATGTTCCTGATTTTCTGTTTATATTACCGATGGAAGATGTACACGTAAAACCACTCTATTCCAGTTGAAACGTCGATTTATGCAATAAAAACCGAACATCTCCCCTTTTTAATATCTTACTCAGTATTTCAACGAGAAAAAAATAGATGATTGAAAATGAAGTATTTAAGGTTATTATTTAATCAATTACGTGTTTGTATCATTTTTATCGTATATTTAATGAATTAATACCAATAAAATGAAAATTCACACAAACGTTTAAAAACGGCAAAATATTGCCTAATTCGATGATATTTTGTTTAAATCACTTACAGGCAAAGGGGATTATAAACGTCAAAATATTGCTAAATTCGATGATGTTTAGTACGCAACACGATGCAAGGAAACTTACTTAAAATGCAATATTATGCGAAAATCAGAGATATGAAGGCCAAATCACATATCGTGATACAACATGAAATAGTTTCGAAATATTGGTAAAAATGAATATATTTACGTAGTATCAAACTACATGAAAAACGTTAAAAAAGTCACTATTAAACCAAATTTGAGGATTTTAACTTCGAATCATAAAGTGTGGTTTCGTATTATTTAGATCCAAGAAAAGACATATGACAATGTTGTTTCCAATACAAATGATAAAAATCAATGTGTTTTCATTAGAATTAACTAAAATGTTCCTGATTTTCCGTTTATATTACCGATGGAAGATGTACACGTAAAACCGCTCTATTCCGGCTGAAACGTCGATATATGCAATAAAAACCGAACTTCTCCCCTTTTCAATATCTTACTCAGTATTTTAACGAGAAACAAACAGTTGATTGAAAATGCGGTATTTATGGTTAATTTCTAATCAATTACGTGTTTGCATCATTTTTATCGTATATTTAATGAATTAACAACAATAAACTGAAAATTCACAAAAACGTTGAAAAACGTCAAAATATTGCCTAATTCGATTATATTTTGTTTAAATGACATAAAAGAAAAGGGGATGATAAACGTCAAAATATTGCTAAATTCGATGATGTTTAGTACGAAACAAAATGCAAGAAAACTTGCTTAAAATGCAATTTTATGCGAAATTTCTGAGATATGAAGGCCAAATCACATATCGTGATACTACATGAAATAGTATCGAAATATTGGTAAAAATGAATATATTAACGTAATATCAAACTACATGAAAAACGTGAAAAAGTCACTATTATACCAAATTTGAGGATTTTAACTTCGAATCATAAAGCGACGTTTCGTATTATTTAGATCCAAGAAAAGACATATGACAATTTTGTTTTTAATACAAAAGATAAAAATCAATGTGTATTCATTAGAATTAACTAAAATGTTCCTGATTTTCCGTTTATATTACCGATGGAAGATGTACACGTAAAACCGCTCTATTCCGGTTGAAACGTCGGTATATGCAATAAAAACCGAACTTCTCCCCTTTTCAATATCTTACTCAGTATTTCAACGAGAAACAAATAGATGATTGAAAATGAAGTATTTAAGATTATTATCTAATCAATTACGTGTTTGTATCATTTTTATCGTATATTTAATGAATTAACAACAATAAACTGAAAATTCACAAAAACGTTGAAAAACAGCAAAATATTGCCTAATTCGATGATATTTTGTTTAAATCACATGATAAAAGGGGATGATAAACGTCAAAATATTGCTAAATTCAATGATGTTTAGTACGAAACAAAATGCAAGAAAACTTGCTTAAAATGCAATATTATGCGAAAATCTGAGATATGAAGGCCAAATCACATATCGTGATACTACATGAAATAGTATCGAAATATTGGTAAAAATGAATATATTTACGTAATATCAAACTACATGAAAAACGTGAAAAAGTCACTATTATACCAAGTTTGAGGATTTTAACTTCGAATCATAAAGCGAGGTTTCGTATTATTTAGATCCAAGAAAAGACATATGACAATTTTGTTTTTAATACAAAAGATAAAAATCAATGTGTATTCATTAGAATTAACTAAAATGTTCCTGTTTTTCCGTTTATATTACCGATGGAAGATGTACACGTAAAACCGCTCTATTCCGGTTGAAACGTCGGTATATGCAATAAAAACCGAACTTCTCCCTTTTTCAATATCTTACTCAGTATTTCAACTAGAAACAAATAGATGATTGAAAATGAAGTATTTAAGGTTATTATCTAATCAATTACGTGTTTGTATCATTTTTATCGTATATTTATTGAATTAGTACCAATAAACTGAAAATTCACAAAAACGTTTAAAAACGGCAAAATATTGCCTAATTCGATGATATTTTGTTTAAATCACTTACAGGAAAAGGGGATGTTAAACGTCAAAATATTGCTAAATTCGATGATGTTTAGTACGAAACAAAATGCAAGAAAACTTGCTTAAAATACAATATTATGCGAAAATCTGAGATATGAAGGCCAAATCACATATCGTGATACAACATGAAATAGTATCGAAATATTGGTAAAATGAATATATTTACGTAATATCAAACTTCATTAAAAACGTGAAAAAAGTCACTATTATACCAAATTTGATGATTTTAACTTCAAATGATAAAGCGTGGTTTCATATTATTTAGATCCAAGAAAAGATATATGACAATGTTGTTTCCAATACAAATGATAAAAATCAATATGTTTTCATTAGAATTAACTAAAATGTTCCTGATTTTCTGTTTATATTACCGATGGAAGATGTACACGTAAAGCCACTCTATTCCGGTTGAAACGTCGATATATGCAATAAAAACCGAACATCTCCCCTTTTCAATATCTTACTCAGTATTTCAACGAGAAAAAAATAGATGATTGAAAATGAAGTATTTAAGGTTATTATTTAATCAATTACGTGTTTGTATCATTTTTATCGTATATTTAATGAATTAATACCAATAAAATGAAAATTCACACAAACGTTTAAAAACGGCAAAATATTGCCTAATTCGATGATATTTTGTTTAAATCACTTACAGGCAAAGGGGATTATAAACGTCAAAATATTGCTAAATTCGATGATGTTTAGTACGCAACACGATGCAAGGAAACTTACTTAAAATGCAATATTATGCGAAAATCAGAGATATGAAGGCCAAATCACATATCGTGATACAACATGAAATAGTTTCGAAATATTGGTATAAATGAATATATTTACGTAGTATCAAACTACATGAAAAACGTTAAAAAAGTCACTATTATACCAAATTTGAGGATTTTAACTTCGAATCATAAAGTGTGGTTTCGTATTATTTAGATCCAAGAAAAGACATATGACAATGTTGTTTCCAATACAAATGATAAAAATCAATGTGTTTTCATTAGAATTAACTAAAATGTTCCTGATTTTCCGTTTATATTACCGATGGAAGATGTATACGTAAAACCGCTCTATTCCGGCTGAAACGTCGATATATGCAATAAAAACCGAACTTCTCCCCTTTTCAATATCTTAATCAGTATTTTAACGAGAAACAAACAGTTGATTGAAAATGCGGTATTTATGGTTAATTTCTAATCAATTACGTGTTTGCATCATTTTTATCGTATATTTAATGAATTAACAACAATAAACTGAAAATTCACAAAAACGTTGAAAAACGTCAAAATATTGCCTAATTCGATTATATTTTGTTTAAATGACATAAAAGAAAAGGGGATGATAAACGTCAAAATATTGCTAAATTCGATGATGTTTAGTACGAAACAAAATGCAAGAAAACTTGCTTAAAATGCAATTTTATGCGAAATTTCTGAGATATGAAGGCCAAATCACATATCGTGATACTACATGAAATAGTATCGAAATATTGGTAAAAATGAATATATTAACGTAATATCAAACTACATGAAAAACGTGAAAAAGTCACTATTATACCAAATTTGAGGATTTTAACTTCGAATCATAAAGCGACGTTTCGTATTATTTAGATCCAAGAAAAGACATATGACAATGTTGTTTCCAATACAAAAGATAAAAATCAATGTGTTTACATTAGAATTAACTAAAACGTTCCTGACTTTTCGTTTATATTACCGATGGAAGATGTACACGTAAAACCGCTCTATTCCGGTTGAAACGTCGGTATATGCAATAAAAACCGAACTTCTCCCCTTTTCAATATCTTACTCAGTATTTCAACGAGAAACAAATAGATGATTGAAAATGAAGTATTTAAGGTTATTATCTAATCAATTACGTGTTTGTATCATTTTTATCGTATATTTAATGAATTAACAACAATAAACTGAAAATTCACAAAAACGTTGAAAAACAGCAAAATATTGCCTAATTCGATGATATTTTGTTTAAATCACATGATAAAAGGGGATGATAAACGTCAAAATATTGCTAAATTCGATGGTGTTTAGTACGAAACAAAATGCAAGAAAACTTGCTTAAAATGCAATATTATGCGAAAATCTGAGATATGAAGGCCAAATCACATATCGTGATACTACATGAAATAGTATCGAAATATTGGTAAAAATGAGTATATTTACGTCATATCAAACTACATGAAAAACGTGAAAAAAGTCACTATTATACCAAATTTGAGGATTTTAACTTCGAATCATAAAGCGAGGTTTCGTATTATTTAGATCCAAGAAAAGACATATGACAATGTTGTTTCCAATACAAAAGATAAAAATCAATGTGTTTACATTAGAATTAACTAAAATGTTCCTGATTTTCCGTTTATATTACCGATGGAAGATGTACACGTAAAACCGCTCTATTCCGGTTGAAACGTCAATATATGCAATAAAAACCGAACATCTCCCCTTTTCAATATCTTACTCAGTATTTCAACGAGAAACAAATAGATGATTGAAAATGAAGTATTTAAGGTTATTATCTAATCAATTACGTGTTTGTATCATTTTTATCGTATATTTAATGAATTAATACCAATAAACTGAAAATTCACAAAAACGTTTAAAAACGGCAAAATATTGCCTGATTTGATGATATTTTGTTTAAATCACATAAAGGAAAAGGGGATGACAAACGTCAAAATATTGGTAAATTCAATGATGTTTAGTACGAAACAAGATGCAAGAAAATTTGCTGAAAATGCAATATTATGCGAAAATCTGAGATATGAAGGCCAAATCACATATCGTGATACTACATGAAATAGTATTGATATATTGGTAAAAATGAGTATATTTACGTAATATCAAACTACATGAAAAACGTGAAAAAGTCACTATTATACCAAGTTTGAGGATTTTAACTTCGAATCATAAAGCGAGGTTTCGTATTATTTAGATCCAAGAAAAGACATATGACAATTTTGTTTTTAATACAAAAGATAAAAATCAATGTGTATTCATTAGAATTAACTAAAATGTTCCTGATTTTCCGTTTATATTACCGATGGAAGATGTACACGTAAAACCGCTCTATTCCGGTTGAAACGTCGGTATATGCAATAAAAACCGAACTTCTCCCCTTTTCAATATCTTACTCAGTATTTCAACGAGAAACAAATAGATGATTGAAAATGAAGTATTTAAGGTTATTATCTAATCAATTACATGTTTGTATCATTTTTATCGTATGTTTAATGAATTAACAACAATAAACTGAAAATTCACAAAAACGTTGAAAAACAGCACAATATTGCCTATTTCGATGATATTTTGTTTAAATCACATGACAAAAGGGGATGATAAACGTCAAAATATTGCTAAATTCAATGATGTTTAGTGCGAAACAAAATGCAAGAAAACTTGCTTAAAATGCAATATTATGCGAAAATCTGAGATATGAAGGCCAAATCACATATCGTGATACTACATGAAATAGTATCGAAATATTGGTAAAAATGAATATATTTACGTAATATCAAACTACATGAAAAACGTGAAAAAGTCACTATTATACCAAGTTTGAGGATTTTAACTTCGAATCATAAAGCGAGGTTTCGTATTATTTAGATCCAAGAAAAGACATATGACAATTTTGTTTTTAATACAAAAGATAAAAATCAATGTGTATTCATTAGAATTAACTAAAATGTTCCTGTTTTTCCGTTTATATTACCGATGGAAGATGTACACGTAAAACCGCTCTATTCCGGTTGAAACGTCGGTATATGCAATAAAAACCGAACTTCTCCCTTTTTCAATATCTTACTCAGTATTTCAACGAGAAACAAATAGATGATTGAAAATGAAGTATTTAAGGTTATTATCTAATCAATTACGTGTTTGTATCATTTTTATCGTATATTTATTGAATTAATACCAATAAACTGAAAATTCACAAAAACGTTTAAAAACGGCAAAATATTGCCTAATTCGATGATATTTTGTTTAAATCACTTACAGGAAAAGGGGATGATAAACGTCAAAATATTGCTAAATTCGATGATGTTTAGTACGAAACAAAATGCAAGAAAACTTGCTTAAAATGCAATATTATGCGAAAATCTGAGATATGAAGGCCAAATCACATATCGCGATACAACATGAAATAGTATCGAAATATTGGTAAAAATGAATATATTTACGTAATATCAAACTACATGAAAAACGTTAAAAAAGTCACTATTATACCAAATTTGAGGATTTTAACTTCGAATCATAAAGTGTGGTTTCGTATTATTTAGATCCAAGAAAAGACATATGACAATGTTGTTTCCAATACAAATGATAAAAATCAATGTGTTTTCATTAGAATTAACTAAAATGTTCCTGATTTTCCGTTTATATTACCGATGGAAGATGTACACGTAAAACCGCTCTATTCCGGCTGAAACGTCGATATATGCAATAAAAACCGAACTTCTCCCCTTTTCAATATCTTACTCAGTATTTTAACGAGAAACAAACAGTTGATTGAAAATGCGGTATTTATGGTTAATTTCTAATCAATTACGTGTTTGCATCATTTTTATCGTATATTTAATAAATTAACAACAATAAACTGAAAATTCACAAAAACGTTGAAAAACGTCAAAATATTGCCTAATTCGATTATATTTTGTTTAAATGACATAAAAGAAAAGGGGATGATAAACGTCAAAATATTGCTAAATTCGATGATGTTTAGTACGAAACAAAATGCAAGAAAACTTGCTTAAAACGCAATATTATGCGAAATTTCTGAGATATGAAGGCCAAATCACATATCGTGATACTACATGAAATAGTATCGAAATATTGGTAAAAATGAATATATTAACGTAATATCAAACTACATGAAAAACGTGAAAAAGTCACTATTATACCAAATTTGAGGATTTTAACTTCGAATCATAAAGCGACGTTTTGTATTATTTAGATCCAAGAAAAGACATATGACAATGTTGTTTCCAATACAAAAGATAAAAATCAATGTGTTTACATTAGAATTAACTAAAACGTTCCTGACTTTTCGTTTATATTACCGATGGAAGATGTACACGTAAAACTGCTCTATTCCGGTTGAAACGTCGGTATATGCAATAAAAACCGAACTTCTCCCCTTTTCAATATCTTACTCAGTATATCAACGAGAAACAAATAAATGATTGAAAATGAAGTATTTAAAGTTATTATCTAATCAATTACGTGTTTGTATCATTTTTATCGTATATTTAATGAATTAACAACAATAAACTGAAAATTCACAAAAACGTTGAAAAACAGCAAAATATTGCCTAATTCGATGATATTTTGTTTAAATCACATGATAAAAGGGGATGATAAACGTCAAAATATTGCTAAATTCAATGATGTTTAGTACGAAACAAAATGCAAGAAAACTTGCTTAAAATGCAATATTATGCGAAAATCTGAGATATGAAGGCCAAATCACATATCGTGATACTACATGAAATAGTATCGAAATATTGGTAAAAATGAATATATTTACGTAATATCAAACTACATGAAAAACGTGAAAAAGTCACTATTATACCAAGTTTGAGGATTTTAACTTCGAATCATAAAGCGAGGTTTCGTATTATTTAGATCCAAGAAAAGACATATGACAATTTTGTTTTTAATACAAAAGATAAAAATCAATGTGTATTCATTAGAATTAACTAAAATGTTCCTGATTTTCCGTTTATATTACCGATGGAATATGTACACGTAAAACCGCTCTATTCCGGTTGAAACGTCGGTATATGCAATAAAAACCGAACTTCTCCCTTTTTCAATATCTTACTCAGTATTTCAACGAGAAACAAATAGATGATTGAAAATTAAGTATTTAAGGTTATTATCTAATCAATTACGTGTTTGTATCATTTTAATCGTATATTTATTGAATTAATACCAATAAACTGAAAATTCACAAAAACGTTTAAAAACGGCAAAATATTGCCTAATTCGATGATATTTTGTTTAAATCACTTACAGGCAAAGGGGATTATAAACGTCAAAATATTGCTAAATTCGATGATGTTTAGTACGAAACACGATGCAAGGAAACTTACTTAAAATGCAATATTATGCGAAAATCAGAGATATGAAGGCCAAATCACATATCGTGATACAACATGAAATAGTTTCGAAATATTGGTAAAAATGAATATATTTACGTAGTATCAAACTACATGAAAAACGTTAAAAAAGTCACTATTATACCAAATTTGAGGATTTTAACTTCGAATCATAAAGTGTGGTTTCGTATTATTTAGATCCAAGAAAAGACATATGACAATGTTGTTTCCAATACAAAAGATAAAAATCAATGTGTTTACATTAGAATTAACTAAAACGTTCCTGACTTTTCGTTTATATTACCGATGGAAGATGTACACGTAAAACCGCTCTATTCCGGTTGAAACGTCGGTATATGCAATAAAAACCGAACTTCTCCCCTTTTCAATATCTTACTCAGTATTTCAACGAGAAACAAATAGATGATTGAAAATGAAGTATTTAAGGTTATTATCTAATCAATTACGTGTTTGTATCATTTTTATCGTATATTTAATGAATTAACAACAATAAACTGAAAATTCACAAAAACGTTGAAAAACAGCAAAATATTGCCTAATTCGATGATATTTTGTTTAAATCACATGATAAAAGGGGATGATAAACGTCAAAATATTGCTAAATTCAATGATGTTTAGTACGAAACAAAATGCAAGAAAACTTGCTTAAAATGCAATATTATGCGAAAATCTGAGATATGAAGGCCAAATCACATATCGTGATACTACATGAAATAGTATCGAAATATTGGTAAAAATGAATATATTTACGTAATATCAAACTACATGAAAAACGTGAAAAAGTCTCTATTATACCAAGTTTGAGGATTTTAACTTCGAATCATAAAGCGAGGTTTCGTATTATTTAGATCCAAGAAAAGACATATGACAATTTTGTTTTTAATACAAATGATAAAAATCAATGTGTATTCATTAGAATTAACTAAAATGTTCCTGATTTTCCGTTTATATTACCGATGGAAGATGTACACGTAAAACCGCTCTATTCCGGTTGAAACGTCGGTATATGCAATAAAAACCGAACTTCTCCCTTTTTCAATATCTTACTCAGTATTTCAACGAGAAACAAATAGATGATTGAAAATGAAGAATTTAAGGTTATTATCTAATCAATTACGTGTTTGTATCATTTTTATCGTATATTTATTGAATTAATACCAATAAACTGAAAATTCACAAAAACGTTTAAAAACGGCAAAATATTGCCTAATTCGATGATATTTTGTTTAAATCACTTACAGGAAAAGGGGATGATAAACGTCAAAATATTGCTAAATTCGATGGTGTTTAGTACGAAACAAAATGCAAGAAAACTTGCTTAAAATGCAATATTATGCGAAAATCTGAGATATGAAGGCCAAATCACATATCGTGATACTACATGAAATAGTATCGAAATATTGGTAAAAATGAGTATATTTACGTCATATCAAACTACATGAAAAACGTGAAAAAAGTCACTATTATACCAAATTTGAGGATTTTAACTTCGAATCATAAAGCGAGGTTTCGTATTATTTAGATCCAAGAAAAGACATATGACAATGTTGTTTCCAATACAAAAGATAAAAATCAATGTGTTTACATTAGAATTAACTAAAATGTTCCTGATTTTCCGTTTATATTACCGATGGAAGATGTACACGTAAAACCGCTCTATTCCGGTTGAAACGTCAATATATGCAATAAAAACCGAACATCTCCCCTTTTCAATATCTTACTCAGTATTTCAACGAGAAACAAATAGATGATTGAAAATGAAGTATTTAAGGTTATTATCTAATCAATTACGTGTTTGTATCATTTTTATCGTATATTTAATGAATTAATACCAATAAACTGAAAATTCACAAAAACGTTTAAAAACGGCAAAATATTGCCTGATTTGATGATATTTTGTTTAAATCACATAAAGGAAAAGGGGATGACAAACGTCAAAATATTAGTAACTTCAATGATGTTTAGTACGAAACAAGATGCAAGAAAATTTGCTGAAAATGCAATATTATGCGAAAATCTGAGATATGAAGGCCAAATCACATATCGTGATACTACATGAAATAGTATTGATATATTGGTAAAAATGAGTATATTTACGTAATATCAAACTACATGAAAAACGTGAAAAAGTCACTATTATACCAAGTTTGAGGATTTTAACTTCGAATCATAAAGCGAGGTTTCGTATTATTTAGATCCAAGAAAAGACATATGACAATTTTGTTTTTAATACAAAAGATAAAAATCAATGTGTATTCATTAGAATTAACTAAAATGTTCCTGATTTTCCGTTTATATTACCGATGGAAGATGTACACGTAAAACCGCTCTATTCCGGTTGAAACGTCGGTATATGCAATAAAAACCGAACTTCTCCCCTTTTCAATATCTTACTCAGTATTTCAACGAGAAACAAATAGATGATTGAAAATGAAGTATTTAAGGTTATTATCTAATCAATTACGTGTTTGTATCATTTTTATCGTATATTTAATGAATTACCAACAATAAACTGAAAATTCACAAAAACGTTGAAAAACAGCACAATATTGCCTAATTCGATGATATTTTGTTTAAATCACATGACAAAAGGGGATGATAAACGTCAAAATATTGCTAAATTCAATGATGTTTAGTGCGAAACAAAATGCAAGAAAACTTGCTTAAAATGCAATATTATGCGAAAATCTGAGATATGAAGGCCAAATCACATATCGTGATACTACATGAAATAGTATCGAAATATTGGTAAAAATGAATATATTTACGTAATATCAAACTACATGAAAAACGTGAAAAAGTCACTATTATACCAAGTTTGAGGATTTTAACTTCGAATCATAAAGCGAGGTTTCGTATTATTTAGATCCAAGAAAAGACATATGACAATTTTGTTTTTAATACAAAAGATAAAAATCAATGTGTATTCATTAGAATTAACTAAAATGTTCCTGTTTTTCCGTTTATATTACCGATGGAAGATGTACACGTAAAACCGCTCTATTCCGGTTGAAACGTCGGTATATGCAATAAAAACCGAACTTCTCCCTTTTTCAATATCTTACTCAGTATTTCAACGAGAAACAAATAGATGATTGAAAATGAAGTATTTAAGGTTATTATCTAATCAATTACGTGTTTGTATCATTTTTATCGTATATTTATTGAATTAATACCAATAAACTGAAAATTCACAAAAACGTTTAAAAACGGCAAAATATTGCCTAATTCGATGATATTTTGTTTAAATCACTTACAGGAAAAGGGGATGATAAACGTCAAAATATTGCTAAATTCGATGATGTTTAGTACGAAACAAAATGCAAGAAAACTTGCTTAAAATGCAATATTATGCGAAAATCTGAGATATGAAGGCCAAATCACATATCGCGATACAACATGAAATAGTATCGAAATATTGGTAAAAATGAATATATTTACGTAATATCAAACTACATGAAAAACGTTAAAAAAGTCACTATTATACCAAATTTGAGGATTTTAACTTCGAATCATAAAGTGTGGTTTCGTATTATTTAGATCCAAGAAAAGACATATGACAATGTTGTTTCCAATACAAATGATAAAAATCAATGTGTTTACATTAGAATTAACTAAAACGTTCCTGACTTTTCGTTTATATTACCGATGGAAGATGTACACGTAAAACCGCTCTATTCCGGTTGAAACGTCGGTATATGCAATAAAAACCGAACTTCTACCCTTTTCAATATCTTACTCAGTATTTCAACGAGAAACAAATAGATGATTGAAAATGAAGTATTTAAAGTTATTATCTAATCAATTACGTGTTTGTATCATTTTTATCGTATATTTAATGAATTAACAACAATAAACTGAAAATTCACAAAAACGTTGAAAAACAGCAAAATATTGCCTAATTCGATGATATTTTGTTTAAATCACATGATAAAAGGGGATGATAAACGTCAAAATATTGCTAAATTCAATGATGTTTAGTACGAAACAAAATGCAAGAAAACTTGCTTAAAATGCAATATTATGCGAAAATCTGAGATATGAAGGCCAAATCACATATCGTGATACTACATGAAATAGTATCGAAATATTGGTAAAAATGAATATATTTACGTAATATCAAACTACATGAAAAACGTGAAAAAGTCACTATTATACCAAGTTTGAGGATTTTAACTTCGAATCATAAAGCGAGGTTTCGTATTATTTAGATCCAAGAAAAGACATATGACAATTTTGATTTTAATACAAAAGATAAAAATCAATGTGTATTCATTAGAATTAACTAAAATGTTCCTGATTTTCCGTTTATATTACCGATGGAATATGTACACGTAAAACCGCTCTATTCCGGTTGAAACGTCGGTATATGCAATAAAAACCGAACTTCTCCCTTTTTCAATATCTTACTCAGTATTTCAACGAGAAACAAATAGATGATTGAAAATTAAGTATTTAAGGTTATTATCTAATCAATTACGTGTTTGTATCATTTTAATCGTATATTTATTGAATTAATACCAATAAACTGAAAATTCACAAAAACGTTTAAAAACGTCAAAATATTGCCTAATTCGATGATATTTTGTTTAAATCACTTACAGGCAAAGGGGATTATAAACGTCAAAATATTGCTAAATTCGATGATGTTTAGTACGAAACACGATGCAAGGAAACTTACTTAAAATGCAATATTATGCGAAAATCAGAGATATGAAGGCCAAATCACATATCGTGATACAACATGAAATAGTTTCGAAATATTGGTAAAAATGAATATATTTACGTAGTATCAAACTACATGAAAAACGTTAAAAAAGTCACTATTATACCAAATTTGAGGATTTTAACTTCGAATCATAAAGTGTGGTTTCGTATTATTTAGATCCAAGAAAAGACATATGACAATGTTGTTTCCAATACAAATGATAAAAATCAATGTGTTTTCATTAGAATTAACTAAAATGTTCCTGATTTTCCGTTTATATTACCGATGGAAGATGTACACGTAAAACCGCTCTATTCCGGCTGAAACGTCGATATATGCAATAAAAACCGAACTTCTCCCCTTTTCAATATCTTAATCAGTATTTTAACGAGAAACAAACAGTTGATTGAAAATGCGGTATTTATGGTTAATTTCTAATCAATTACGTGTTTGCATCATTTTTATCGTATATTTAATGAATTAACAACAATAAACTGAAAATTCACAAAAACGTTGAAAAACGTCAAAATATTGCCTAATTCGATTATATTTTGTTTAAATGACATAAAAGAAAAGGGGATGATAAACGTCAAAATATTGCTAAATTCGATGATGTTTAGTACGAAACAAAATGCAAGAAAACTTGCTTAAAACGCAATATTATGCGAAATTTCTGAGATATGAAGGCCAAATCACATATCGTGATACTACATGAAATAGTATCGAAATATTGGTAAAAATGAATATATTAACGTAATATCAAACTACATGAAAAACGTGAAAAAGTCACTATTATACCAAATTTGAGGATTTTAACTTCGAATCATAAAGCGCCGTTTTGTATTATTTAGATCCAAGAAAAGACATATGACAATGTTGTTTCCAATACAAAAGATAAAAATCAATGTGTTTACATTAGAATTAACTAAAACGTTCCTGACTTTTCGTTTATATTACCGATGGAAGATGTACACGTAAAACCGCTCTATTCCGGTTGAAACGTCGGTATATGCAATAAAAACCGAACTTCTCCCCTTTTCAATATCTTACTCAGTATTTCAACGAGAAACAAATAGATGATTGAAAATGAAGTATTTAAAGTTATTATCTAATCAATTACGTGTTTGTATCATTTTTATCGTATATTTAATGAATTAACAACAATAAACTGAAAATTCTCAAAAACGTTGAAAAACAGCAAAATATTGCCTAATTCGATGATATTTTGTTTAAATCACATGATAAAAGGGGATGATAAACGTCAAAATATTGCTAAATTCAGTGATGTTTAGTACGAAACAAAATGCAAGAAAACTTGCTTAAAATGCAATATTATGCGAAAATCTGAGATATGAAGGCCAAATCACATATCGTGATACTACATGAAATAGTATCGAAATATTGGTAAAAATGAATATATTTACGTAATATCAAACTACATGAAAAACGTGAAAAAGTCACTATTATACCAAGTTTGAGGATTTTAACTTCGAATCATAAAGCGAGGTTTCGTATTATTTAGATCCAAGAAAAGACATATGACAATTTTGTTTTTAATACAAAAGATAAAAATCAATGTGTATTCATTAGAATTAACTAAAATGTTCCTGATTTTCCGTTTATATTACCGATGGAATATGTACACGTAAAACCGCTCTATTCCGGTTGAAACGTCGGTATATGCAATAAAAGCCGAACTTCTCCCTTTTTCAATATCTTACTCAGTATTTCAACGAGAAACAAATAGATGATTGAAAATGAAGTATTTAAGGTTATTATCTAATCAATTACGTGTTTGTATCATTTTAATCGTATATTTATTGAATTAATACCAATAAACTGAAAATTCACAAAAACGTTTAAAAACGGCAAAATATTGCCTAATTCGATGATATTTTGTTTAAATCACTTACAGGCAAAGGGGATTATAAACGTCAAAATATTGCTAAATTCGATGATGTTTAGTACGAAACACGATGCAAGGAAACTTACTTAAAATGCAATATTATGCGAAAATCAGAGATATGAAGGCCAAATCACATATCGTGATACAACATGAAATAGTTTCGAAATATTGGTAAAAATGAATATATTTACGTAGTATCAAACTACATGAAAAACGTTAAAAAAGTCACTATTATACCAAATTTGAGGATTTTAACTTCGAATCATAAAGTGTGGTTTCGTATTATTTAGATCCAAGAAAAGACATATGACAATGTTGTTTCCAATACAAATGATAAAAATCAATGTGTTTTCATTAGAATTAACTAAAATGTTCCTGATTTTCCGTTTATATTACCGATGGAAGATGTACACGTAAAACCGCTCTATTCCGGCTGAAACGTCGATATATGCAATAAAAACCGAACTTCTCCCCTTTTCAATATCTTACTCAGTATTTTAACGAGAAACAAACAGTTGATTGAAAATGCGGTATTTATGGTTAATTTCTAATCAATTACGTGTTTGCATCATTTTTATCGTATATTTAATGAATTAACAACAATAAACTGAAAATTCACAAAAACGTTGAAAAACGTCAAAATATTGCCTAATTCGATTATATTTTGTTTAAATGACATAAAAGAAAAGGGGATGATAAACGTCAAAATATTGCTAAATTCGATGATGTTTAGTACGAAACAAAATGCAAGAAAACTTGCTTAAAACGCAATATTATGCGAAATTTCTGAGATATGAAGGCCAAATCACATATCGTGATACTACATGAAATAGTATCGAAATATTGGTAAAAATGAATATATTAACGTAATATCAAACTACATGAAAAACGTGAAAAAGTCACTATTATACCAAATTTGAGGATTTTAACTTCGAATCATAAAGCGACGTTTTGTATTATTTAGATCCAAGAAAAGACATATGACAATGTTGTTTCCAATTCAAAAGATAAAAATCAATGTGTTTACATTAGAATTAACTAAAACGTTCCTGACTTTTCGTTTATATTACCGATGGAAGATGTACACGTAAAACCGCTCTATTCCGGTTGAAACGTCGGTATATGCAATAAAAACCGAACTTCTCCCCTTTTCAATATCTTACTCAGTATTTCAACGAGAAACAAATAGATGATTGAAAATGAAGTATTTAAAGTTATTATCTAATCAATTACGTGTTTGTATCATTTTTATCGTATATTTAATGAATTAACAACAATAAACTGAAAATTCACAAAAACGTTGAAAAACAGCAAAATATTGCCTAATTCGATGATATTTTGTTTAAATCACATGATAAAAGGGGATGATAAACGTCAAAATATTGCTAAATTCAGTGATGTTTAGTACGAAACAAAATGCAAGAAAACTTGCTTAAAATGCAATATTATGCGAAAATCTGAGATATGAAGGCCAAATCACATATCGTGATACTACATGAAATAGTATCGAAATATTGGTAAAAATGAATATATTTACGTAATATCAAACTACATGAACAACGTGAAAAAGTCACTATTATACCAAGTTTGAGGATTTTAACTTCGAATCATAAAGCGAGGTTTCGTATTATTTAGATCCAAGAAAAGACATATGACAATTTTGTTTTTAATACAAAAGATAAAAATCAATGTGTATTCATTAGAATTAACTAAAATGTTCCTGATTTTCCGTTTATATTACCGATGGAATATGTACACGTAAAACCGCTCTATTCCGGTTGAAACGTCGGTATATGCAATAAAAACCGAACTTCTCCCTTTTTCAATATCTTACTCAGTATTTCAACGAGAAACAAATAGATGATTGAAAATGAAGTATTTAAGGTTATTATCTAATCAATTACGTGTTTGTATCATTTTAATCGTATATTTATTGAATTAATACCAATAAACTGAAAATTCACAAAAACGTTTAAAAACGGCAAAATATTGCCTAATTCGATGATATTTTGTTTAAATCACTTACAGGCAAAGGGGATTATAAACGTCAAAATATTGCTAAATTCGATGATGTTTAGTACGAAACACGATGCAAGGAAACTTACTTAAAATGCAATATTATGCGAAAATCAGAGATATGAAGGCCAAATCACATATCGTGATACAACATGAAATAGTTTCGAAATATTGGTAAAAATGAATATATTTACGTAGTATCAAACTACATGAAAAACGTTAAAAAAGTCACTATTATACCAAATTTGAGGATTTTAACTTCGAATCATAAAGTGTGGTTTCGTATTATTTAGATCCAAGAAAAGACATATGACAATGTTGTTTCCAATACAAATGATAAAAATCAATGTGTTTTCATTAGAATTAACTAAAATGTTCCTGATTTTCCGTTTATATTACCGATGGAAGATGTACACGTAAAACCGCTCTATTCCGGCTGAAACGTCGATATATGCAATAAAAACCGAACTTCTCCCCTTTTCAATATCTTACTCAGTATTTTAACGAGAAACAAACAGTTGATTGAAAATGCGGTATTTATGGTTAATTTCTAATCAATTACGTGTTTGCATCTTTTTTATCGTATATTTAATGAATTAACAACAATAAACTGAAAATTAACAAAAACGTTGAAAAACGGCAAAATATTGCCTAATTCGATTATATTTTGTTTAAATCACATAAAAGAAAAGGGGATGATAAACGTCAAAATATTGCTAAATTCGATGATGTTTAGTACGAAACAAAATGCAAGAAAACTATCTTAAAATGCAATATTATGCGAAAATCTGAGATATGAAGGCCAAATCACATATCGTGATACTACATGAAATAGTATCGAAATATTGGTAAAAATGAGTATATTTACGTCATATCAAACTACATGAAAAACGTGAAAAAAGTCACTATTATACCAAATTTGAGGATTTTAACTTCGAATCATAAAGCGAGGTTTCGTATTATTTAGATCCAAGAAAAGACATATGACAATGTTGTTTCCAATACAAAAGATAAAAATCAATGTGTTTACATTAGAATTAACTAAAATGTTCCTGATTTTCCGTTTATATTACCGATGGAAGATGTACACGTAAAACCGCTCTATTCCGGTTGAAACGTCAATATATGCAATAAAAACCGAACATCTCCCCTTTTCAATATCTTACTCAGTATTTCAACGAGAAACAAATAGATGATTGAAAATGAAGTATTTAAGGTTATTATCTAATCAATTACGTGTTTGTATCATTTTTATCGTATATTTATTGAATTAATACCAATAAACTGAAAATTCACAAAAACGTTTAAAACGGCAAAATATTGCCTAATTCGATGATATTTTGTTTAAATCACTTACAGGCAAAGGGGATTATAAACGTCAAAATATTGCTAAATTCGATGATATTTAGTACGAAACACGATGCAAGGAAACTTACTTAAAATGCAATATTATGCGAAAATCAGAGATATGAAGGCCAAATCACATATCGTGATACAACATGAAATAGTTTCGAAATATTGGTAAAAATGAATATATTTACGTAGTATCAAACTACATGAAAAACGTTAAAAAAGTCACTATTATACCAAATTTGAGGATTTTAACTTCGAATCATAAAGTGTGGTTTCGTATTATTTAGATCCAAGAAAAGACATATGACAATGTTGTTTCCAATACAAATGATAAAAATCAATGTGTTTTCATTAGAATTAACTAAAATGTTCCTGATTTTCCGTTTATATTACCGATGGAAGATGTACACGTAAAACCGCTCTATTCCGGCTGAAACGTCGATATATGCAATAAAAACCGAACTTCTCCCCTTTTCAATATCTTACTCAGTATTTTAACGAGAAACAAACAGTTGATTGAAAATGCGGTATTTATGGTTAATTTCTAATCAATTACGTGTTTGCATCATTTTTATCGTATATTTAATGAATTAACAACAATAAACTGAAAATTCACAAAAACGTTGAAAAACGTCAAAATATTGCCTAATTCGATTATATTTTGTTTAAATGACATAAAAGAAAAGGGGATGATAAACGTCAAAATATTGCTAAATTCGATGATGTTTAGTACGAAACAAAATGCAAGAAAACTTGCTTAAAACGCAATATTATGCGAAATTTCTGAGATATGAAGGCCAAATCACATATCGTGATACTACATGAAATAGTATCGAAATATTGGTAAAAATGAATATATTAACGTAATATCAAACTACATGAAAAACGTGAAAAAGTCACTATTATACCAAATTTGAGGATTTTAACTTCGAATCATAAAGCGACGTTTTGTATTATTTAGATCCAAGAAAAGACATATGACAATGTTGTTTCCAATACAAAAGATAAAAATCAATGTGTTTACATTAGAATTAACTAAAACGTTCCTGACTTTTCGTTTATATTACCGATGGAAGATGTACACGTAAAACCGCTCTATTCCGGTTGAAACGTCGGTATATGCAATAAAAACCGAACTTCTCCCCTTTTCAATATCTTACTCAGTATTTCAACGAGAAACAAATAGATGATTGAAAATGAAGTATTTAAAGTTATTATCTAATCAATTACGTGTTTGTATCATTTTTATCGTATATTTAATGAATTAACAACAATAAACTGAAAATTCACAAAAACGTTGAAAAACAGCAAAATATTGCCTAATTCGATATTTTGTTTAAATCACATGATAAAAGGGGATGATAAACGTCAAAATATTGCTAAATTCAGTGATGTTTAGTACGAAACAAAATGCAAGAAAACTTGCTTAAAATGCAATATTATGCGAAAATCTGAGATATGAAGGCCAAATCACATATCGTGATACTACATGAAATAGTATCGAAATATTGGTAAAAATGAATATATTTACGTAATATCAAACTACATGAAAAACGTGAAAAAGTCACTATTATACCAAGTTTGAGGATTTTAACTTCGAATCATAAAGCGAGGTTTCGTATTATTTAGATCCAAGGAAAGACATATGACAATTTTGTTTTTAATACAAAAGATAGAAATCAATGTGTATTCATTAGAATTAACTAAAATGTTCCTGATTTTCCGTTTATATTACCGATGGAATATGTACACGTAAAACCGCTCTATTCCGGTTGAAACGTCGGTATATGCAATAAAAACCGAACTTCTCCCTTTTTCAATATCTTACTCAGTATTTCAACGAGAAACAAATAGATGATTGAAAATGAAGTATTCAAGGTTATTATCTAATCAATTACGTGTTTGTATCATTTTAATCGTATATTTATTGAATTAATACCAATAAACTGAAAATTCACAAAAACGTTTAAAAACGGCAAAATATTGCCTAATTCGATGATATTTTGTTTAAATCACTTACAGGCAAAGGGGATTATAAACGTCAAAATATTGCTAAATTCGATGATGTTTAGTACGAAACACGATGCAAGGAAACTTACTTAAAATGCAATATTATGCGAAAATCAGAGATATGAAGGCCAAATCACATATCGTGATACAACATGAAATAGTTTCGAAATATTGGTAAAAATGAATATATTTACGTAGTATCAAACTACATGAAAAACGATAAAAAAGTCACTATTATACCAAATTTGAGGATTTTAACTTCGAATCATAAAGTGTGGTTTCGTATTATTTAGATCCAAGAAAAGACATATGACAATGTTGTTTCCAATACAAATGATAAAAATCAATGTGTTTTCATTAGAATTAACTAAAATGTTCCTGATTTTCCGTTTATATTACCGATGGAAGATGTACACGTAAAACCGCTCTATTCCGGCTGAAACGTCGATATATGCAATAAAAACCGAACTTCTCCCCTTTTCAATATCTTACTCAGTATTTTAACGAGAAACAAACAGTTGATTGAAAATGCGGTATTTATGGTTAATTTCTAATCAATTACGTGTTTGCATCTTTTTTATCGTATATTTAATGAATTAACAACAATAAACTGAAAATTAACAAAAACGTTGAAAAACGGCAAAATATTGCCTAATTCGATTATATTTTGTTTAAATCACATAAAAGAAAAGGGGATGATAAACGTCAAAATATTGCTAAATTCGATGATGTTTAGTACGAAACAAAATGCAAGAAAACTATCTTAAAATGCAATATTATGCGAAAATCTGAGATATGAAGGCCAAATCACATATCGTGATACTACATGAAATAGTATCGAAATATTGGTAAAAATGAGTATATTTACGTCATATCAAACTACATGAAAAACGTGAAAAAAGTCACTATTATACCAAATTTGAGGATTTTAACTTCGAATCATAAAGCGAGGTTTCGTATTATTTAGATCCAAGAAAAGACATATGACAATGTTGTTTCCAATACAAAAGATAAAAATCAATGTGTTTACATTAGAATTAACTAAAATGTTCCTGATTTTCCGTTTATATTACCGATGGAAGATGTACACGTAAAACCGCTCTATTCCGGTTGAAACGTCAATATATGCAATAAAAACCGAACATCTCCCCTTTTCAATATCTTACTCAGTATTTCAACGAGAAACAAATAGATGATTGAAAATGAAGTATTTAAGGTTATTATCTAATCAATTACGTGTTTGTATCATTTTTATCGTATATTTATTGAATTAATACCAATAAACTGAAAATTCACAAAAACGTTTAAAACGGCAAAATATTGCCTAATTCGATGATATTTTGTTTAAATCACTTACAGGCAAAGGGGATTATAAACGTCAAACTATTGCTAAATTCGATGATGTTTAGTACGAAACACGATGCAAGGAAACTTGCTTAAAATGCAATATTATGCGAAAATCAGAGATATGAAGGCCAAATCACATATCCTGATACAACATGAAATAGTTTCGAAATATTGGTAAAAATGAATATATTTACGTAGTATCAAACAACATGAAAAACGTTAAAATAGTCACTATTATACCAAATTTGAGGATTTTAACTTCGAATCATAAAGTGTGGTTTCGTATTATTTAGATCCAAGAAAAGACATATGACAATGTTGTTTCCAATACAAATGATAAAAATCAATGTGTTTTCATTAGAATTAACTAAAATGTTCCTGATTTTCCGTTTATATTACCGATGGAAGATGTACACGTAAAACCGCTCTATTCCGGCTGAAACGTCGATATATGCAATAAAAACCGAACTTCTCCCCTTTTCAATATCTTACTCAGTATTTTAATGAGAAACAAACAGTTGATTGAAAATGCGGTATTTATGGTTAATTTCTAATCAATTACGTGTTTGCATCATTTTTATCGTATATTTAATGAATTAACAACAATAAACTGAAAATTCACAAAAACGTTGAAAAACGTCAAAATATTGCCTAATTCGATTATATTTTTTTTAAATGACATAAAAGAAAAGGGGATGATAAACGTCAAAATATTGCTAAATTCGATGATGTTTAGTACGAAACAAAATGCAAGAAAACTTGCTTAAAATGCAATATTATGCGAAATTTCTGAGATATGAAGGCCAAATCACATATCGTGATACTACATGAAATAGTATCGAAATATTGGTACAAATGAATATATTAACGTAATATCAAACTACATGAAAAACGTGAAAAAGTCACTATTATACCAAATTTGAGGATTTTAACTTCGAATCATAAAGCGACGTTTCGTATTATTTAGATCCAAGAAAAGACATATGACAATTTTGTTTTTAATACAAAAGATAGAAATCAATGTGTATTCATTAGAATTAACTAAAATGTTCCTGATTTTCCGTTTATATTACCGATGGAATATGTACACGTAAAACCGCTCTATTCCGGTTGAAACGTCGGTATATGCAATAAAAACCGAACTTCTCCCTTTTTCAATATCTTACTCAGTATTTCAACGAGAAACAAATAGATGATTGAAAATGAAGTATTCAAGGTTATTATCTAATCAATTACGTGTTTGTATCATTTTAATCGTATATTTATTGAATTAATACCAATAAACTGAAAATTCACAAAAACGTTTAAAAACGGCAAAATATTGCCTAATTCGATGATATTTTGTTTAAATCACTTACAGGCAAAGGGGATTATAAACGTCAAAATATTGCTAAATTCGATGATGTTTAGTACGAAACACGATGCAAGGAAACTTACTTAAAATGCAATATTATGCGAAAATCAGAGATATGAAGGCCAAATCACATATCGTGATACAACATGAAATAGTTTCGAAATATTGGTAAAAATGAATATATTTACGTAGTATCAAACTACATGAAAAACGATAAAAAAGTCACTATTATACCAAATTTGAGGATTTTAACTTCGAATCATAAAGTGTGGTTTCGTATTATTTAGATCCAAGAAAAGACATATGACAATGTTGTTTCCAATACAAATGATAAAAATCAATGTGTTTTCATTAGAATTAACTAAAATGTTCCTGATTTTCCGTTTATATTACCGATGGAAGATGTACACGTAAAACCGCTCTATTCCGGCTGAAACGTCGATATATGCAATAAAAACCGAACTTCTCCCCTTTTCAATATCTTACTCAGTATTTTAACGAGAAACAAACAGTTGATTGAAAATGCGGTATTTATGGTTAATTTCTAATCAATTACGTGTTTGCATCTTTTTTATCGTATATTTAATGAATTAACAACAATAAACTGAAAATTAACAAAAACGTTGAAAAACGGCAAAATATTGCCTAATTCGATTATATTTTGTTTAAATCACATAAAAGAAAAGGGGATGATAAACGTCAAAATATTGCTAAATTCGATGATGTTTAGTACGAAACAAAATGCAAGAAAACTATCTTAAAATGCAATATTATGCGAAAATCTGAGATATGAAGGCCAAATCACATATCGTGATACTACATGAAATAGTATCGAAATATTGGTAAAAATGAGTATATTTACGTCATATCAAACTACATGAAAAACGTGAAAAAAGTCACTATTATACCAAATTTGAGGATTTTAACTTCGAATCATAAAGCGAGGTTTCGTATTATTTAGATCCAAGAAAAGACATATGACAATGTTGTTTCCAATACAAAAGATAAAAATCAATGTGTTTACATTAGAATTAACTAAAATGTTCCTGATTTTCCGTTTATATTACCGATGGAAGATGTACACGTAAAACCGCTCTATTCCGGTTGAAACGTCAATATATGCAATAAAAACCGAACATCTCCCCTTTTCAATATCTTACTCAGTATTTCAACGAGAAACAAATAGATGATTGAAAATGAAGTATTTAAGGTTATTATCTAATCAATTACGTGTTTGTATCATTTTTATCGTATATTTATTGAATTAATACCAATAAACTGAAAATTCACAAAAACGTTTAAAACGGCAAAATATTGCCTAATTCGATGATATTTTGTTTAAATCACTTACAGGCAAAGGGGATTATAAACGTCAAACTATTGCTAAATTCGATGATGTTTAGTACGAAACACGATGCAAGGAAACTTGCTTAAAATGCAATATTATGCGAAAATCAGAGATATGAAGGCCAAATCACATATCCTGATACAACATGAAATAGTTTCGAAATATTGGTAAAAATGAATATATTTACGTAGTATCAAACAACATGAAAAACGTTAAAATAGTCACTATTATACCAAATTTGAGGATTTTAACTTCGAATCATAAAGTGTGGTTTCGTATTATTTAGATCCAAGAAAAGACATATGACAATGTTGTTTCCAATACAAATGATAAAAATCAATGTGTTTTCATTAGAATTAACTAAAATGTTCCTGATTTTCCGTTTATATTACCGATGGAAGATGTACACGTAAAACCGCTCTATTCCGGCTGAAACGTCGATATATGCAAAAAAAACCGAACTTCTCCCCTTTTCAGTATCTTACTCAGTATTTTAATGAGAAACAAACAGTTGATTGAAAATGCGGTATTTATGGTTAATTTCTAATCAATTACGTGTTTGCATCATTTTTATCGTATATTTAATGAATTAACAACAATAAACTGAAAATTCACAAAAACGTTGAAAAACGTCAAAATATTGCCTAATTCGATTATATTTTTTTTAAATGACATAAAAGAAAAGGGGATGATAAACGTCAAAATATTGCTAAATTCGATGATGTTTAGTACGAAACAAAATGCAAGAAAACTTGCTTAAAATGCAATATTATGCGAAATTTCTGAGATATGAAGGCCAAATCACATATCGTGATACTACATGAAATAGTATCGAAATATTGGTACAAATGAATATATTAACGTAATATCAAACTACATGAAAAACGTGAAAAAGTCACTATTATACCAAATTTGAGGATTTTAACTTCGAATCATAAAGCGACGTTTCGTATTATTTAGATCCAAGAAAAGACATATGACAATGTTGTTTCCAATACAAAAGAAAAAATCAATGTGTTTACATTAGAATTAACTAAAACGTTCCTGACTTTTCGTTTATATTACCGATGGAAGATGTACACGTAAAACCGCTCTATTCCGGTTGAAACGTCGGTATATGCAATAAAAACCGAACTTCTCCCCTTTTCAATATCTTACTCAGTATTTCAACGAGAAACAAATAGATGATTGAAAATGAAGTATTTAAGGTTATTATCTAATCAATTACGTGTTTGTATCATTTTTATCGTATATTTAATGAATTAACAACAATAAACTGAAAATTCACAAAAACGTTGAAAAACAGCAAAATATTGCCTAATTCGATGATATTTTGTTTAAATCACATGATAAAAGGGGATGATAAACGTCAAAATATTGCTAAATTCAATGATGTTTAGTACGAAACAAAATGCAAGAAAACTTGCTTAAAATGCAATATTATGCGAAAATCTGAAATATGAAGGCCAAATCACATATCGTGATACTACATGAAATAGTATCGAAATATTGGTAAAAATGAATATATTTACGTAATATCAAACTACATGAAAAACGTGAAAAAGTCACTATTATACCAAGTTTGAGGATTTTAACTTCGAATCATAAAGCGAGGTTTCGTATTATTTAGATCCAAGAAAAGACATATGACAATTTTGTTTTTAATACAAAAGATAAAAATCAATGTGTATTCATTAGAATTAACTAAAATGTTCCTGATTTTCCGTTTATATTACCGATGGAAGATGTACACGTAAAACCGCTCTATTCCGGTTGAAACGTCGGTATATGCAATAAAAACCGAACTTCTCCCTTTTTCAATATCTTACTCAGTATTTCAACGAGAAACAAATAGATGATTGAAAATGAAGTATTTAAGGTTATTATCTAATCAATTACGTGTTTGTATCATTTTAATCGTATATTTATTGAATTAATACCAATAAACTGAAAATTCACAAAAACGTTTAAAAACGGCAAAATATTGCCTAATTCGATGATATTTTGTTTAAATCACTTACAGGCAAAGGGGATTATAAACGTCAAAATATTGCTAAATTCGATGATGTTTAGTACGAAACACGATGCAAGGAAACTTACTTAAAATGCAATATTATGCGAAAATCAGAGATATGAAGGCCAAATCACATATCGTGATACAACATGAAATAGTATCGAAATATTGGTAAAAATGAATATATTTACGTAATATCAAACTACATTAAAAACGTGAAAAAAGTCACTATTATACCAAATTTGAGGATTTTAACTTCAAATGATAAAGCGTGGTTTCGTATTATTTAGATCCAAGAAAAGATATATGACAATGTTGTTTCCAATACAAATGATAAAAATCAATATGTTTTCATTAGAATTAACTAAAATGTTCCTGATTTTCTGTTTATATTACCGATGGAAGATGTACACGTAAAACCACTCTATTCCGGTTGAAACGTCGATATATGCAATAAAAACCGAACATCTCCCCTTTTCAATATCTTACTCAGTATTTCAACGAGAAAAAAATAGATGATTGAAAATGAAGTATTTAAGGTTATTATTTAATCAATTACGTGTTTGTATCATTTTTATCGTATATTTAATGAATTAATACCAATAAAATGAAAATTCACACAAACGTTTAAAAACGGCAAAATATTGCCTAATTCGATGATATTTTGTTTAAATCACTTACAGGCAAAGGGGATTATAAACGTCAAAATATTGCTAAATTCGATGATGTTTAGTACGAAACACGATGCAAGGAAACTTACTTAAAATGCAATATTATGCGAAAATCAGAGATATGAAGGCCAAATCACATATCGTGATACAACATGAAATAGTTTCGAAATATTGGTAAAAATGAATATATTTACGTAGTATCAAATTACATGAAAAACGTTAAAAAAGTCACTATTATACCAAATTTGAGGATTTTAACTTCGAATCATAAAGTGTGGTTTCGTATTATTTAGATCCAAGAAAAGACATATGACATTGTTGTTTCCAATACAAATGATAAAAATCGATGTGTTTTCATTAGAATTAACTAAAATGTTCCTGATTTTCCGTTTATATTACCGATGGAAGATGTACACGTAAAACCGCTCTATTCCGGCTGAAACGTCGATATATGCAATAAAAACCGAACTTCTCCCCTTTTCAATATCTTACTCAGTATTTTAACGAGAAACAAACAGTTGATTGAAAATGCGGTATTTATGGTTAATTTCTAATCAATTACGTGTTTGCATCATTTTTATCGTATATTTAATGAATTAACAACAATAAACTGAAAATTCACAAAAACGTTGAAAAACGGCAAAATATTGCCTAATTCGATTATATATTGTTTAAATCACATAAAAGAAAAGGGGATGATAAACGTCAAAATATTGCTAAATTCGATGATGTTTAGTACGAAACAAAATGCAAGAAAACTATATTAAAATGCAATATTATGCGAAAATCTGAGATATGAAGGCCAAATCACATATCGTGATACTACATGAAATAGTAACGAAATATTGGTAAAAATGAGTATATTTACGGCATATCAAACTACATGAAAAACGTGAAAAAAGTCACTATTATACCAAATTTGAGGATTTTAACTTCGAATCATAAAGCGAGGTTTCGTATTATTTAGATCCAAGAAAAGACATATGACAATGTTGTTTCCAATACAAAAGATAAAAATCAATGTGTTTACATTAGAATTAACTAAAATGTTCCTGATTTTCCGTTTATATTACCGATGGAAGATGTACACGTAAAACCGCTCTATTCCGGTTGAAACGTCGATATATGCAATAAAAACCGAACTTCTCCCCTTTTCAATATCTTACTCAGTATTTCAACGAGAAACAAATAGATGATTGAAAATGAAGTATTTAAGGTTATTATTTAATTTATTACGTGTTTGTATCATTTTTATCGTATATTTAATGAATTAATACCAATAAACTGAAAATTCACAAAAACGTTTAAAAACGGCAAAATATTGCCTAATTCGATGATATTTTGTTTAAATCACTTACAGGCAAAGGGGATTATAAACGTCAAAATAATGCTAAATTCGATGATGTTTAGTACGAAACACGATGCAAGGAAACTTGCTTAAAATGCAATATTATGCGAAAATCTGAGATATGAAGGCCAAATCACATATCGTGATACAACATGAAATAGTATCGAAATATTGGTAAAAATGAATATATTTACGTAGTATCAAACTACATGAAAAACGTTAAAAAAGTCACTATTATACCAAATTTGAGGATTTTAACTTCGAATCATAAAGTGTGGTTTCGTATTATTTAGATCCAAGAAAAGACATATGACAATGTTGTTTCCAATACAAATGATAAAAATCAATGTGTTTTCATTAGAATTAACTAAAATGTTCCTGATTTTCTGTTTATATTACTGATGGAAGATGTACACGTAAAACCGCTCTATTCCAGTTGAAACGTCAATAAATGCAATAAAAACCGAACATCTCCCCTTTTCAATATCTTACTCAGTATTTCAACGAGAAACAAATAGATGATTGAAAATGAAGTATTTAAGGTTATTATCTAATTAATTACGTGTTTGTATCATTTTTATCGTATATTTAATGAATTAATACCAATAAACTGAAAATTCACAAAAACGTTTAAAAACGGCAAAATATTGCCTGATTTGATGATATTTTGTTTAAATCACATAAAGGAAAAGGGGATGACAAACGTCAAAATATTGGTAAATTCAATGATGTTTAGTACGAAACAAGATGCAAGAAAATTTGCTTAAAATGCAATATTATGCGAAAATCTGAGATATGAGGGCCAAATCACATATCGTGATACTACATGAAATAGTATTGATATATTGGTAAAAATGAGTATATTTACGTAATATCAAACTACATGAAAAACGTGAAAAAGTCACTATTATACCAAGTTTGAGGATTTTAACTTCGAATCATAAAGCGAGGTTTCGTATTATTTAGATCCAAGAAAAGACATATGACAATTTTGTTTTTAATACAAAAGATAAAAATCAATGTGTATTCATTAGAATTAACTAAAATGTTCCTGATTTTCCGTTTATATTACCGATGGAAGATGTACACGTAAAACCGCTCTATTCCGGTTGAAACGTCGGTATATGCAATAAAAACCGAACTTCTCCCTTTTTCAATATCTTACTCAGTATTTCAACGAGAAACAAATAGATGATTGAAAATGAAGTATTTAAGGTTATTATCTAATCAATTACGTGTTTGTATCATTTTAATCGTATATTTATTGAATTAATACCAATAAACTGAAAATTCACAAAAACGTTTAAAAACGGCAAAATATTGCCTAATTCGATGATATTTTGTTTAAATCACTTACAGGCAAAGGGGATTATAAACGTCAAAATATTGCTAAATTCGATGATGTTTAGTACGAAACACGATGCAAGGAAACTTACTTAAAATGCAATATTATGCGAAAATCAGAGATATGAAGGCCAAATCACATATCGTGATACAACATGAAATAGTATCGAAATATTGGTAAAAATGAATATATTTACGTAATATCAAACTACATTAAAAACGTGAAAAAAGTCACTATTATACCAAATTTGAGGATTTTAACTTCAAATGATAAAGCGTGGTTTCGTATTATTTAGATCCAAGAAAAGATATATGACAATGTTGTTTCCAATACAAATGATAAAAATCAATATGTTTTCATTAGAATTAACTAAAATGTTCCTGATTTTCTGTTTATATTACCGATGGAAGATGTACACGTAAAACCACTCTATTCCTGTTGAAACGTCGATATATGCAATAAAAACCGAACATCTCCCCTTTTCAATATCTTACTCAGTATTTCAACGAGAAAAAAATAGATGATTGAAAATGAAGTATTTAAGGTTATTATTTAATCAATTACGTGTTTGTATCATTTTTATCGTATATTTAATGAATTAATACCAATAAAATGAAAATTCACACAAACGTTTAAAAACGGCAAAATATTGCCTAATTCGATGATATTTTGTTTAAATCACTTACAGGCAAAGGGGATTATAAACGTCAAAATATTGCTAAATTCGATGATGTTTAGTACGAAACACGATGCAAGGAAACTTACTTAAAATGCAATATTATGCGAAAATCAGAGATATGAAGGCCAAATCACATATCGTGATACAACATGAAATAGTTTCGAAATATTGGTAAAAATGAATATATTTACGTAGTATCAAATTACATGAAAAACGTTAAAAAAGTCACTATTATACCAAATTTGAGGATTTTAACTTCGAATCATAAAGTGTGGTTTCGTATTATTTAGATCCAAGAAAAGACATATGACATTGTTGTTTCCAATACAAATGATAAAAATCAATGTGTTTTCATTAGAATTAACTAAAATGTTCCTGATTTTCCGTTTATATTACCGATGGAAGATGTACACGTAAAACCGCTCTATTCCGGCTGAAACGTCGATATATGCAATAAAAACCGAACTTCTCCCCTTTTCAATATCTTACTCAGTATTTTAACGAGAAACAAACAGTTGATTGAAAATGCGGTATTTATGGTTAATTTCTAATCAATTACGTGTTTGCATCATTTTTATCGTATATTTAATGAATTAACAACAATAAACTGAAAATTCACAAAAACGTTGAAAAACGGCAAAATATTGCCTAATTCGATTATATATTGTTTAAATCACATAAAAGAAAAGGGGATGATAAACGTCAAAATATTGCTAAATTCGATGATGTTTAGTACGAAACAAAATGCAAGAAAACTATATTAAAATGCAATATTATGCGAAAATCTGAGATATGAAGGCCAAATCACATATCGTGATACTACATGAAATAGTATCGAAATATTGGTAAAAATGAGTATATTTACGTCATATCAAACTACATGAAAAACGTGAAAAAAGTCACTATTATACCAAATTTGAGGATTTTAACTTCGAATCATAAAGCGAGGTTTCGTATTATTTAGATCCAAGAAAAGACATATGACAATGTTGTTTCCAATACAAAAGATAAAAATCAATGTGTTTACATTAGAATTAACTAAAATGTTCCTGATTTTCCGTTTATATTACCAATGGAAGATGTACACGTAAAACCGCTCTATTCCGGTTGACTTTCAATATATGCAATAAAAACCGAACATCTCCCCTTTTCAATATCTTACTCAGTATTTCAACGAGAAACAAATAGATGATTGAAAATGAAGTATTTAAGGTTATTATCTAATCAATTACGTGTTTGTATCATTTTTATCGTATATTTAATGAATTAATACCAATAAACTGAAAATTCACAAAAACGTTTAAAAACGGCAAAATATTGCCTGATTTGATGATATTTTGTTTAAATCACATAAAGGAAAAGGGGATGACAAACGTCAAAATATTGGTAAATTCAATGATGTTTAGTACGAAACAAGATGCAAGAAAATTTGCTTAAAATGCAATATTATGCGAAAATCTGAGATATGAAGGCCAAATCACATATCGTGATACTACATGAAATAGTATTGATATATTGGTAAAAATGAGTATATTTACGTAATATCAAACTACATGAAAAACGTGAAAAAAGTCACTATTATACCAAGTTTGAGGATTTTAACTTCGAATCATAAAGCGAGGTTTCGTATTATTTAGATCCAAGAAAATACATATGACAATTTTGTTTCCAATACAAAAGATAAAAATCAATGTGTTTTCATTAGAATTAACTAAAATGTTCCTGATTTTCCGTTTATATTACCGATGGAAGATGTACACGTAAAACCGCTCTATTCCGGTTGAAACGTCGGTATATTCAATAAAAACCGAACTTCTCCCCTTTTCAATATCTTACTCAGTATTTCAACGAGAAACAAATAGATGATTGAAAATAAAGTATTTAAGGTTATTATCTAATCAATTACGTGTTTGTATAATTTTTATCGTATATTTAATGAATTAATACCAATAAAATGAAAACTCACAAAAACGTTTAAAAACGGCAAAATATTGCCTAATTCGATGATATTTTGTTTAAATCACTTACAGGAAAAGGGGATGATAAACGTCAAAATATTGCTAAATTCGATGATGTTTAGTACGAAACAAAATGCAAGAAAACTTGCTTAAAATGTAAGAAAACTTGCTTAAAATGCAATATTATGCGAAAATCTGAGATATGAAGGCCAAATCACATATCGTGATACAACATGAAATAGTATCGAAATATTGGTAAAAATGAATATATTTACGTAATATCAAACTACATGAAAAACGTGAAAAAGTCACTATTATACCAAATTTGAGGATTTTAACTTCGAATCATAAAGCGTGGTTTCGTATTATTTAGATCCAAGAAAAGACATATGACAATGTTGTTTCCAATACAAATGATAAAAATCAATGTGTTTTCATTAGAATTAACTAAAATGTTCCTGATTTTCCGTTTATATTACCGATGGAAGATGTACACGTAAAACCGCTCTATTCCGGTTGAAACGTCGATATATGCAATAAAAACCGAACTTCTCCCCTTTTCAATATCTTACTCAGTATTTCAACGAGAAACAAATAGATGATTGAAAATGAAGTATTTAAGGTTATTATTTAATTTATTACGTGTTTGTATCATTTTTATCGTATATTTAATGAATTAATACCAATAAACTGAAAATTCACAAAAACGTTTAAAAACGGCAAAATATTGCCTAATTCGATGATATTTTGTTTAAATCACTTACAGGCAAAGGGGATTATAAACGTCAAAATAATGCTAAATTCGATGATGTTTAGTACGAAACACGATGCAAGGAAACTTGCTTAAAATGCAATATTATGCGAAAATCTGAGATATGAAGGCCAAATCACATATCGTGATACAACATGAAATAGTATCGAAATATTGGTAAAAATGAATATATTTACGTAGTATCAAACTACATGAAAAACGTTAAAAAAGTCACTATTATACCAAATTTGAGGATTTTAACTTCGAATCATAAAGTGTGGTTTCGTATTATTTAGATCCAAGAAAAGACATATGACAATGTTGTTTCCAATACAAATGATAAAAATCAATGTGTTTTCATTAGAATTAACTAAAATGTTCCTGATTTTCTGTTTATATTACTGATGGAAGATGTACACGTAAAACCGCTCTATTCCAGTTGAAACGTCAATAAATGCAATAAAAACCGAACATCTCCCCTTTTCAATATCTTACTCAGTATTTCAACGAGAAACAAATAGATGATAGAAAATGAAGTATTTAAGGTTATTATCTAATCAATTACGTGTTTGTATCATTTTTATCGTATATTTAATGAATTAATACCAATAAACTGAAAACTCACAAAAACGTTTAAAAACGGCAAAATATTGCCTGATTTGATGATATTTTGTTTAAATCACATAAAGGAAAAGGGGATGACAAACGTCAAAATATTGGTAAATTCAATGATGTTTAGTACGAAACAAGATGCAAGAAAATTTGCTTAAAATGCAATATTATGCGAAAATCTGAGATATGAAGGCCAAATCACATATCGTGATACTACATGAAATAGTATTGATATATTGGTAAAAATGAGTATATTTACGTAATATCAAACTACATGAAAAACGTGAAAAAAGTCACTATTATACCAAGTTTGAGGATTTTAACTTCGAATCATAAAGCGAGGTTTCGTATTATTTAGATCCAAGAAAATACATATGACAATTTTGTTTCCAATACAAAAGATAAAAATCAATGTGTTTTCATTAGAATTAACTAAAATGTTCCTGATTTTCCGTTTATATTACCGATGGAAGATGTACACGTAAAACCGCTCTATTCCGGTTGAAACGTCGGTATATTCAATAAAAACCGAACTTCTCCCCTTTTCAATATCTTACTCAGTATTTCAACGAGAAACAAATAGATGATTGAAAATAAAGTATTTAAGGTTATTATCTAATCAATTACGTGTTTGTATAATTTTTATCGTATATTTAATGAATTAATACCAATAAAATGAAAACTCACAAAAACGTTTAAAAACGGCAAAATATTGCCTAATTCGATGATATTTTGTTTAAATCACTTACAGGAAAAGGGGATGATAAACGTCAAAATATTGCTAAATTCGATGATGTTTAGTACGAAACAAAATGCAAGAAAACTTGCTTAAAATGCAATATTATGCGAAAATCTGAGATATGAAGGCCAAATCACATATCGTGATACAACATGAAATAGTATCGAAATATTGGTAAAAATGAATATATTTACGTAATATCAAACTACATTAAAAACGTGAAAAAAGTCACTATTATACCAAATTTGAGGATTTTAACTTCAAATGATAAAGCGTGGTTTCGTATTATTTAGATCCAAGAAAAGATATATGACAATGTTGTTTCCAATACAAATGATAAAAATCAATATGTTTTCATTAGAATTAACTAAAATGTTCCTGATTTTCTGTTTATATTACCGATGGAAGATGTACACGTAAAACCACTCTATTCCGGTTGAAACGTCGATATATGCAATAAAAACCGAACATCTCCCCTTTTCAATATCTTACTCAGTATTTCAACGAGAAAAAAATAGATGATTGAAAATGAAGTATTTAAGGTTATTATTTAATCAATTACGTGTTTGTATCATTTTTATCGTATATTTAATGAATTAATACCAATAAAATGAAAATTCACACAAACGTTTAAAAACGGCAAAATATTGCCTAATTCGATGATATTTTGTTTAAATCACTTACAGGCAAAGGGGATTATAAACGTCAAAATATTGCTAAATTCGATGATGTTTAGTACGAAACACGATGCAAGGAAACTTACTTAAAATGCAATATTATGCGAAAATCAGAGATATGAAGGCCAAATCACATATCGTGATACAACATGAAATAGTTTCGAAATATTGGTAAAAATGAATATATTTACGTAGTATCAAATTACATGAAAAACGTTAAAAAAGTCACTATTATACCAAATTTGAGGATTTTAACTTCGAATCATAAAGTGTGGTTTCGTATTATTTAGATCCAAGAAAAGACATATGACATTGTTGTTTCCAATACAAATGATAAAAATCGATGTGTTTTCATTAGAATTAACTAAAATGTTCCTGATTTTCCGTTTATATTACCGATGGAAGATGTACACGTAAAACCGCTCTATTCCGGCTGAAACGTCGATATATGCAATAAAAACCGAACTTCTCCCCTTTTCAATATCTTACTCAGTATTTTAACGAGAAACAAACAGTTGATTGAAAATGCGGTATTTATGGTTAATTTCTAATCAATTACGTGTTTGCATCATTTTTATCGTATATTTAATGAATTAACAACAATAAACTGAAAATTCACAAAAACGTTGAAAAACGGCAAAATATAGCCTAATTCGATTATATATTGTTTAAATCACATAAAAGAAAAGGGGATGATAAACGTCAAAATATTGCTAAATTCGATGATGTTTAGTACGAAACAAAATGCAAGAAAACTATATTAAAATGCAATATTATGCGAAAATCTGAGATATGAAGGCCAAATCACATATCGTGATACTACATGAAATAGTAACGAAATATTGGTAAAAATGAGTATATTTACGGCATATCAAACTACATGAAAAACGTGAAAAAAGTCACTATTATACCAAATTTGAGGATTTTAACTTCGAATCATAAAGCGAGGTTTCGTATTATTTAGATCCAAGAAAAGACATATGACAATGTTGTTTCCAATACAAAAGATAAAAATCAATGTGTTTACATTAGAATTAACTAAAATGTTCCTGATTTTCCGTTTATATTACCGATGGAAGATGTACACGTAAAACCGCTCTATTCCGGTTGAAACGTCGATATATGCAATAAAAACCGAACTTCTCCCCTTTTCAATATCTTACTCAGTATTTCAACGAGAAACAAATAGATGATAGAAAATGAAGTATTTAAGGTTATTATTTAATTTATTACGTGTTTGTATCATTTTTATCGTATATTTAATGAATTAATACCAATAAACTGAAAATTCACAAAAACGTTTAAAAACGGCAAAATATTGCCTAATTCGATGATATTTTGTTTAAATCACTTACAGGCAAAGGGGATTATAAACGTCAAAATAATGCTAAATTCGATGATGTTTAGTACGAAACACGATGCAAGGAAACTTGCTTAAAATGCAATATTATGCGAAAATCTGAGATATGAAGGCCAAATCACATATCGTGATACAACATGAAATAGTATCGAAATATTGGTAAAAATGAATATATTTACGTAGTATCAAACTACATGAAAAACGTTAAAAAAGTCACTATTATACCAAATTTGAGGATTTTAACTTCGAATCATAAAGTGTGGTTTCGTATTATTTAGATCCAAGAAAAGACATATGACAATGTTGTTTCCAATACAAATGATAAAAATCAATGTGTTTTCATTAGAATTAACTAAAATGTTCCTGATTTTCTGTTTATATTACTGATGGAAGATGTACACGTAAAACCGCTCTATTCCAGTTGAAACGTCAATAAATGCAATAAAAACCGAACATCTCCCCTTTTCAATATCTTACTCAGTATTTCAACGAGAAACAAATAGATGATTGAAAATGAAGTATTTAAGGTTATTATCTAATTAATTACGTGTTTGTATCATTTTTATCGTATATTTAATGAATTAATACCAATAAACTGAAAATTCACAAAAACGTTTAAAAACGGCAAAATATTGCCTGATTTGATGATATTTTGTTTAAATCACATAAAGGAAAAGGGGATGACAAACGTCAAAATATTGGTAAATTCAATGATGTTTAGTACGAAACAAGATGCAAGAAAATTTGCTTAAAATGCAATATTATGCGAAAATCTGAGATATGAGGGCCAAATCACATATCGTGATACTACATGAAATAGTATTGATATATTGGTAAAAATGAGTATATTTACGTAATATCAAACTACATGAAAAACGTGAAAAAGTCACTATTATACCAAGTTTGAGGATTTTAACTTCGAATCATAAAGCGAGGTTTCGTATTATTTAGATCCAAGAAAAGACATATGACAATTTTGTTTTTAATACAAAAGATAAAAATCAATGTGTATTCATTAGAATTAACTAAAATGTTCCTGATTTTCCGTTTATATTACCGATGGAAGATGTACACGTAAAACCGCTCTATTCCGGTTGAAACGTCGGTATATGCAATAAAAACCGAACTTCTCCCTTTTTCAATATCTTACTCAGTATTTCAACGAGAAACAAATAGATGATTGAAAATGAAGTATTTAAGGTTATTATCTAATCAATTACGTGTTTGTATCATTTTAATCGTATATTTATTGAATTAATACCAATAAACTGAAAATTCACAAAAACGTTTAAAAACGGCAAAATATTGCCTAATTCGATGATATTTTGTTTAAATCACTTACAGGCAAAGGGGATTATAAACGTCAAAATATTGCTAAATTCGATGATGTTTAGTACGAAACACGATGCAAGGAAACTTACTTAAAATGCAATATTATGCGAAAATCAGAGATATGAAGGCCAAATCACATATCGTGATACAACATGAAATAGTATCGAAATATTGGTAAAAATGAATATATTTACGTAATATCAAACTACATTAAAAACGTGAAAAAAGTCACTATTATACCAAATTTGAGGATTTTAACTTCAAATGATAAAGCGTGGTTTCGTATTATTTAGATCCAAGAAAAGATATATGACAATGTTGTTTCCAATACAAATGATAAAAATCAATATGTTTTCATTAGAATTAACTAAAATGTTCCTGATTTTCTGTTTATATTACCGATGGAAGATGTACACGTAAAACCACTCTATTCCTGTTGAAACGTCGATATATGCAATAAAAACCGAACATCTCCCCTTTTCAATATCTTACTCAGTATTTCAACGAGAAAAAAATAGATGATTGAAAATGAAGTATTTAAGGTTATTATTTAATCAATTACGTGTTTGTATCATTTTTATCGTATATTTAATGAATTAATACCAATAAAATGAAAATTCACACAAACGTTTAAAAACGGCAAAATATTGCCTAATTCGATGATATTTTGTTTAAATCACTTACAGGCAAAGGGGATTATAAACGTCAAAATATTGCTAAATTCGATGATGTTTAGTACGAAACACGATGCAAGGAAACTTACTTAAAATGCAATATTATGCGAAAATCAGAGATATGAAGGCCAAATCACATATCGTGATACAACATGAAATAGTTTCGAAATATTGGTAAAAATGAATATATTTACGTAGTATCAAATTACATGAAAAACGTTAAAAAAGTCACTATTATACCAAATTTGAGGATTTTAACTTCGAATCATAAAGTGTGGTTTCGTATTATTTAGATCCAAGAAAAGACATATGACATTGTTGTTTCCAATACAAATGATAAAAATCAATGTGTTTTCATTAGAATTAACTAAAATGTTCCTGATTTTCCGTTTATATTACCGATGGAAGATGTACACGTAAAACCGCTCTATTCCGGCTGAAACGTCGATATATGCAATAAAAACCGAACTTCTCCCCTTTTCAATATCTTACTCAGTATTTTAACGAGAAACAAACAGTTGATTGAAAATGCGGTATTTATGGTTAATTTCTAATCAATTACGTGTTTGCATCATTTTTATCGTATATTTAATGAATTAACAACAATAAACTGAAAATTCACAAAAACGTTGAAAAACGGCAAAATATTGCCTAATTCGATTATATATTGTTTAAATCACATAAAAGAAAAGGGGATGATAAACGTCAAAATATTGCTAAATTCGATGATGTTTAGTACGAAACAAAATGCAAGAAAACTATATTAAAATGCAATATTATGCGAAAATCTGAGATATGAAGGCCAAATCACATATCGTGATACTACATGAAATAGTATCGAAATATTGGTAAAAATGAGTATATTTACGTCATATCAAACTACATGAAAAACGTGAAAAAAGTCACTATTATACCAAATTTGAGGATTTTAACTTGGAATCATAAAGCGAGGTTTCGTATTATTTAGATCCAAGAAAAGACATATGACAATGTTGTTTCCAATACAAAAGATAAAAATCAATGTGTTTACATTAGAATTAACTAAAATGTTCCTGATTTTCCGTTTATATTACCAATGGAAGATGTACACGTAAAACCGCTCTATTCCGGTTGACTTTCAATATATGCAATAAAAACCGAACATCTCCCCTTTTCAATATCTTACTCAGTATTTCAACGAGAAACAAATAGATGATTGAAAATGAAGTATTTAAGGTTATTATCTAATCAATTACGTGTTTGTATCATTTTTATCGTATATTTAATGAATTAATACCAATAAACTGAAAATTCACAAAAACGTTTAAAAACGGCAAAATATTGCCTGATTTGATGATATTTTGTTTAAATCACATAAAGGAAAAGGGGATGACAAACGTCAAAATATTGGTAAATTCAATGATGTTTAGTACGAAACAAGATGCAAGAAAATTTGCTTAAAATGCAATATTATGCGAAAATCTGAGATATGAAGGCCAAATCACATATCGTGATACTACATGAAATAGTATTGATATATTGGTAAAAATGAGTATATTTACGTAATATCAAACTACATGAAAAACGTGAAAAAAGTCACTATTATACCAAGTTTGAGGATTTTAACTTCGAATCATAAAGCGAGGTTTCGTATTATTTAGATCCAAGAAAATACATATGACAATTTTGTTTCCAATACAAAAGATAAAAATCAATGTGTTTTCATTAGAATTAACTAAAATGTTCCTGATTTTCCGTTTATATTACCGATGGAAGATGTACACGTAAAACCGCTCTATTCCGGTTGAAACGTCGGTATATTCAATAAAAACCGAACTTCTCCCCTTTTCAATATCTTACTCAGTATTTCAACGAGAAACAAATAGATGATTGAAAATAAAGTATTTAAGGTTATTATCTAATCAATTACGTGTTTGTATAATTTTTATCGTATATTTAATGAATTAATACCAATAAAATGAAAACTCACAAAAACGTTTAAAAACGGCAAAATATTGCCTAATTCGATGATATTTTGTTTAAATCACTTACAGGAAAAGGGGATGATAAACGTCAAAATATTGCTAAATTCGATGATGTTTAGTACGAAACAAAATGCAAGAAAACTTGCTTAAAATGCAAGAAAACTTGCTTAAAATGCAATATTATGCGAAAATCTGAGATATGAAGGCCAAATCACATATCGTGATACAACATGAAATAGTATCGAAATATTGGTAAAAATGAATATATTTACGTAATATCAAACTACATGAAAAACGTGAAAAAGTCACTATTATACCAAATTTGAGGATTTTAACTTCGAATCATAAAGCGTGGTTTCGTATTATTTAGATCCAAGAAAAGACATATGACAATGTTGTTTCCAATACAAATGATAAAAATCAATGTGTTTTCATTAGAATTAACTAAAATGTTCCTGATTTTCCGTTTATATTACCGATGGAAGATGTACACGTAAAACCGCTCTATTCCGGTTGAAACGTCGATATATGCAATAAAAACCGAACTTCTCCCCTTTTCAATATCTTACTCAGTATTTCAACGAGAAACAAATAGATGATTGAAAATGAAGTATTTAAGGTTATTATTTAATTTATTACGTGTTTGTATCATTTTTATCGTATATTTAATGAATTAATACCAATAAACTGAAAATTCACAAAAACGTTTAAAAACGGCAAAATATTGCCTAATTCGATGATATTTTGTTTAAATCACTTACAGGCAAAGGGGATTATAAACGTCAAAATAATGCTAAATTCGATGATGTTTAGTACGAAACACGATGCAAGGAAACTTGCTTAAAATGCAATATTATGCGAAAATCTGAGATATGAAGGCCAAATCACATATCGTGATACAACATGAAATAGTATCGAAATATTGGTAAAAATGAATATATTTACGTAGTATCAAACTACATGAAAAACGTTAAAAAAGTCACTATTATACCAAATTTGAGGATTTTAACTTCGAATCATAAAGTGTGGTTTCGTATTATTTAGATCCAAGAAAAGACATATGACAATGTTGTTTCCAATACAAATGATAAAAATCAATGTGTTTTCATTAGAATTAACTAAAATGTTCCTGATTTTCTGTTTATATTACTGATGGAAGATGTACACGTAAAACCGCTCTATTCCAGTTGAAACGTCAATAAATGCAATAAAAACCGAACATCTCCCCTTTTCAATATCTTACTCAGTATTTCAACGAGAAACAAATAGATGATAGAAAATGAAGTATTTAAGGTTATTATCTAATCAATTACGTGTTTGTATCATTTTTATCGTATATTTAATGAATTAATACCAATAAACTGAAAATTCACAAAAACGTTTAAAAACGGCAAAATATTGCCTGATTTGATGATATTTTGTTTAAATCACATAAAGGAAAAGGGGATGACAAACGTCAAAATATTGGTAAATTCAATGATGTTTAGTACGAAACAAGATGCAAGAAAATTTGCTTAAAATGCAATATTATGCGAAAATCTGAGATATGAAGGCCAAATCACATATCGTGATACTACATGAAATAGTATTGATATATTGGTAAAAATGAGTATATTTACGTAATATCAAACTACATGAAAAACGTGAAAAAAGTCACTATTATACCAAGTTTGAGGATTTTAACTTCGAATCATAAAGCGAGGTTTCGTATTATTTAGATCCAAGAAAATACATATGACAATTTTGTTTCCAATACAAAAGATAAAAATCAATGTGTTTTCATTAGAATTAACTAAAATGTTCCTGATTTTCCGTTTATATTACCGATGGAAGATGTACACGTAAAACCGCTCTATTCCGGTTGAAACGTCGGTATATTCAATAAAAACCGAACTTCTCCCCTTTTCAATATCTTACTCAGTATTTCAACGAGAAACAAATAGATGATTAAAAATAAAGTATTTAAGGTTATTATCTAATCAATTACGTGTTTGTATAATTTTTATCGTATATTTAATGAATTAATACCAATAAAATGAAAACTCACAAAAACGTTTAAAAACGGCAAAATATTGCCTAATTCGATGATATTTTGTTTAAATCACTTACAGGAAAAGGGGATGATAAACGTCAAAATATTGCTAAATTCGATGATGTTTAGTACGAAACAAAATGCAAGAAAACTTGCTTAAAATGCAATATTATGCGAAAATCTGAGATATGAAGGCCAAATCACATATCGTGATACAACATGAAATAGTATCGAAATATTGGTAAAAATGAATATATTTACGTAATATCAAACTACATGAAAAACGTGAAAAAGTCACTATTATACCAAATTTGAGGATTTTAACTTCGAATCATAAAGCGTGGTTTCGTATTATTTAGATCCAAGAAAAGACATATGACAATGTTGTTTCCAATACAAATGATAAAAATCAATGTGTTTTCATTAGAATTAACTAAAATGTTCCTGATTTTCTGTTTATATTACTGATGGAAGATGTACACGTAAAACCGCTCTATTCCAGTTGAAACGTCAATATATGCAATAAAAACCGAACATCTCCCCTTTTCAATATCTTACTCAGTATTTCAACGAGAAACAAATAGATGATTGAAAATGAAGTATTTAAGGTTATTATCTAATTAATTACGTGTTTGTATCATTTTTATCGTATATTTAATGAATTAATACCAATAAACTGAAAATTCACAAAAACGTTTAAAAACGGCAAAATATTGCCTGATTTGATGATATTTTGTTTAAATCACATAAAGGAAAAGGGGATGAAAGGGGATGACAAACGTCAAAATATTGGTAAATTCAATGATGTTTAGTACGAAACAAGATGCAAGAAAATTTGCTTAAAATGCAATATTATGCGAAAATCTGAGATATGAAGGCCAAATCACATATCGTGATACTATATGAAATAGTATTGATATATTGGTAAAAATGAGTATATTTACGTAATATCAAACTACATGAAAAACGTGAAAAAAGTCACTATTATACCAAGTTTGAGGATTTTAACTTCGAATCATAAAGCGAGGTTTCGTATTATTTAGATCCAAGAAAATACATATGACAATTTTGTTTCCAATACAAAAGATAAAAATCAATGTGTTTTCATTAGAATTAACTAAAATGTTCCTGATTTTCCGTTTATATTACCGATGGAAGATGTACACGTAAAACCGCTCTATTCCGGTTGAAACGTCGGTATATTCAATAAAAACCGAACTTCTCCCCTTTTCAATATCTTACTCAGTATTTCAACGAGAAACAAATAGATGATTGAAAATAAAGTATTTAAGGTTATTATCTAATCAATTACGTGTTTGTATAATTTTTATCGTATATTTAATGAATTAATACCAATAAAATGAAAACTCACAAAAACGTTTAAAAACGGCAAAATATTGCCTAATTCGATGATATTTTGTTTAAATCACTTACAGGAAAAGGGGATGATAAACGTCAAAATATTGCTAAATTCGATGATGTTTAGTACGAAACAAAATGCAAGAAAACTTGCTTAAAATGCAATATTATGCGAAAATCTGAGATATGAAGGCCAAATCACATATCGTGATACAACATGAAATAGTATCGAAATATTTGTAAAAATGAATATATTTACGTAATATCAAACTACATGAAAAACGTGAAAAAGTCACTATTATACCAAATTTGAGGATTTTAACTTCGAATCATAAAGCGTGGTTTCGTATTATTTAGATCCAAGAAAAGACATATGACAATGTTGTTTCCAATACAAATGATAAAAATCAATGTGTTTTCATTAGAATTAACTAAAATGTTCCTGATTTTCCGTTTATATTACCGATGGAAGATGTACACGTAAAACCGCTCTATTCCGGTTGAAACGTCGATATATGCAATAAAAACCGAACTTCTCCCCTTGTCAATATCTTACTCAGTATTTCAACGAGAAACAAATAGATGATTGAAAATGAAGTATTTAAGGTTATTATTTAATTTATTACGTGTTTGTATCATTTTTATCGTATATTTAATGAATTAATACCAATAAACTGAAAATTCACAAAAACGTTTAAAAACGGCAAAATATTGCCTAATTCGATGATATTTTGTTTAAATCACTTACAGGCAAAGGGGATTATAAACGTCAAAATAATGCTAAATTCGATGATGTTTAGTACGAAACACGATGTAAGGAAACTTGCTTAAAATGCAATTTTATGCGAAAATCTGAGATATGAAGGCCAAATCACATATCGTGATACAACATGAAATAGTATCGAAATATTGGTAAAAATGAATATATTTACGTAGTATCAAACTACATGAAAAACGTTAAAAAAGTCACTATTATACCAAATTTGAGGATTTTAACTTCAAATCATAAAGTGTGGTTTCGTATTATTTAGATCCAAGAAAAGACATATGACAATGTTGTTTCCAATACAAATGATAAAAATCAATGTGTTTTCATTAGAATTAACTAAAATGTTCCTGATTTTCTGTTTATATTACTGATGGAAGATGTACACGTAAACCGCTCTATTCCGGCTGAAACGTCGATATATGCAATAAAAACCGAACTTCTCCCCTTTTCAATATCTTACTCAGTATTTCAACGAGAAACAAACAGTTGATTGAAAATGCGGTATTTATGGTTAATTTCTAATCAATTACGTGTTTGCATCATTTTTATCGTATATTTAATGAATTAACAACAATAAACTGAAAATTCACAAAAACGTTGAAAAACGGCAAAATATTGCCTAATTCGATTATGTTTTGTTTAAATCACATAAAAGAAAAGGGGGATGATAAACTTCAAAATATTGCTAAATTCGATGATGTTTAGTACGAAACAAAATGCAAGAAAACTATCTTAAAATGCAATATTATGCGAAAATCTGAGATATGAAGGCCAAATCACATATCGTGATACTACATGAAATAGTATCGAAATATTGGTAAAAATGAGTATATTTACGTCATATCAAACTACATGAAAAACGTAAAAAAAGTCACTATTATACCAAATTTGAGGATTTTATCTTCGAATCATAAAGCGAGGTTTCGTATTATTTAGATCCAAGAAAAGACATATGACAATGTTGTTTCCAATACAAAAGATAAAAATCAATGTTTTTACATTAGAATTAACTAAAATGTTCCTGATTTTCCGTTTATATTACCGATGGAAGATGTACACGTAAAACCGCTCTATTCCAGTTGAAACGTCAATATATGCAATAAAAACCGAACATCTCCCCTTTTCAATATCTTACTCAGTATTTCAACGAGAAACAAATAGATGATTGAAAATGAAGTATTTAAGGTTATTATCTAATTAATTACGTGTTTGTATCATTTTTATCGTATATTTAATGAATTAATACCAATAAACTGAAAATTCACAAAAACGTTTAAAAACGGCAAAATATTGCCTGATTTGATGATATTTTGTTTAAATCACATAAAGGAAAAGGGGATGACAAACGTCAAAATATTGGTAAATTCAATGATGTTTAGTACGAAACAAGATGCAAGAAAATTTGCTTAAAATGCAATATTATGCGAAAATCTGAGATATGAGGGCCAAATCACATATCGTGATACTACATGAAATAGTATTGATATATTGGTAAAAATGAGTACATTTACGTAATATCAAACTACATGAAAAACGTGAAAAAAGTCACTATTATACCAAGTTTGAGGATTTTAACTTCGAATCATAAAGCGAAGTTTCGTATTATTTAGATCCAAGAAAATACATATGACAATTTTGTTTCCAATACAAAAGATAAAAATCAATGTGTTTTCATTAGAATTAACTAAAATGTTAATGATTTTCCGTTTATATTACCGATGGAAGATGTACACGTAAAACCGCTCTATTCCGGTTGAAACGTCGGTATATTCAATAAAAACCGAACTTCTCCCCTTTTCAATATCTTACTCAGTATTTCAACGAGAAACAAATAGATGATTGAAAATAAAGTATTTAAGGTTATTATCTAATCAATTACGTGTTTGTATAATTTTTATCGTATATTTAATGAATTAATACCAATAAAATGAAAACTCACAAAAACGTTTAAAAACGGCAAAATATTGCCTAATTCGATGATATTTTGTTTAAATCACTTACAGGAAAAGGGGATGATAAACGTCAAAATATTGCTAAATTCGATGATGTTTAGTACGAAACACGATGCAAGGAAACTTGCTTAAAATGCAATATTATGCGAAAATCTGAGATATGAAGGCCAAATCACATATCGTGATACAACATGAAATAGTATCGAAATATTGGTAAAAATGAATATATTTACGTAGTATCAAACTACATGAAAAACGTTAAAAAAGTCACTATTATACCAAATTTGAGGATTTTAACTTCGAATCATAAAGTGTGGTTTCGTATTATTTAGATCCAAGAAAAGACATATGACAATGTTGTTTCCAATATAAATGATAAAAATCAATGTGTTTTCATTAGAATTAACTAAAATGTTCCTGATTTTCTGTTTATATTACTGATTTAAGATGTACACGTAAACCGCTCTATTCCGGCTGAAACGTCGATATATGCAATAAAAACCGAACTTCTCCCCTTTTCAATATCTTACTCAGTATTTCAACGAGAAACAAACAGTTGATTGAAAATGCGGTATTTATGGTTAATTTCTAATCAATTACGTGTTTGCATCATTTTTATCGTATATTTAATGAATTAACAACAATAAACTGAAAATTCACAAAAACGTTGAAAAACAGCAAAATATTGCCTAATTCGATGATATTTTGTTTAAATCACATGATAAAAGGGGATGATAAACGTCAAAATATTGCTAAATTCAATGATGATTAGTACGAAACAAAATGCAAGAAAACTTGCTTAAAATGCAATATTATGCGAAAATCTGAGATATGAAGGCCAAATCACATATCGTGATACTACATGAAATAGTATCGAAATATTGGTAAAAATGAATATATTTACGTAATATCAAATTACATGAAAAACGTGAAAAAGTCACTATTATACCAAGTTTGAGGATTTTAACTTCGAATCATAAAGCGAGGTTTCGTATTATTTAGATCCAAGAAAAGACATATGACAATTTTGTTTTTAATACAAAAGATAAAAATCAGTGTGTATTCATTAGAATTAACTAAAATGTTCCTGATTTTCCGTTTATATTAACTATGAAATATGTACACGTAAAACCGCTCTATTCCGGTTGAAACGTCGGTATATGCAATAAAAACCGAACTTCTCCCCTTTTCAATATCTTACTCAGTATTTCAACGAGAAACAAATAGATGATTGAAAATGAAGTATTTAAGGTTATTATGTAATCAATTACGTGTTTGTATCATTTTTATCGTATATTTAATGAATTAATACCAATAAAATGAAAATTCACAAAAACGTTTAAAAACGGCAAAATATTGCCTATCCGATGATATTTTGTTTAAATCACTTACAGGCAAAGGGGATTATAAACGTCAAAATATTGCTAAATTCGATGATGTTTAGTACGAAACACGATGCAAGGAAACTTGCTTAAAATGCAATATTATGCGATAATCAGAGATATGAAGGCCAAATCACATATCGTGATACAACATGAAATAGTTTCGAAATATTGGTAAAAATGAATATATTTACGTTGTATCAAACTACATGAAAAACATTAAAAAAGTCACTATTATACCAAATTTGAGGATTTTAACTTCGAATCATAAAGTGTGGTTTCGTATTATTTTGATCCAAGAAAAGACATATGACAATGTTGTTTCCAATACAAATGATAAAAATCAATGTGTTTTCATTAGAATTAACTAAAATGTTCCTGATTTTCCGTTTATATTACCGATGGAAGATGTACACGTAAAACCGCTCTATTCCGGCTGAAACGTCGATATATGCAATAAAAACCGAACTTCTCCCCTTTTCAATATCTTACTCAGTATTTTAACGAGAAACAAACAGTTGATTGAAAATGCGGTATTTATGGTTAATTTCTAATCAATTACGTGTTTGCATCATTTTTATCGTATATTTAATGAATTAACAACAATAAACTGAAAATTCACAAAAACGTTGAAAAACGGCAAAATATTGCCTAATTCGATTATATTTTGTTTAAATCACATAAAAGAAAAGGGGATGATAAACGTCAAAATATTGCTAAATACGATGATGTTTAGTACGAAACAAAATGCAAGAAAACTTGCTTAAAATGCAATATTATGCGAAATTTCTGAGATATGAAGGCCAAATCACATATCGTGATACTACATGAAATAGTATCGAAATATTGGTAAAAATGAATATATTAACGTAATATCAAACTACATGAAAAACGTGAAAAAGTCACTATTATACCAAATTTGAGGATTTTAACTTCGAATCATAAAGCGACGTTTCGTATTATTTAGATCCAAGAAAAGACATATGACAATGTTGTTTCCAATACAAAAGATAAAAATCAATGTGTTTACATTAGAATTATCTAAAATGTTCCTGACTTTTCGTTTATATTACCGATGGCAGATGTACACGTAAAACCGCTCTATTCCGGTTGAAACGTCGGTACATGCAATAAAAACCGAACTTCTCCCCTTTTCAATATCTTACTCAGTATTTCAACGAGAAACAAATAGATGATTGAAAATGAAGTATTTAAGGTTATTATCTAATCAATTACGTGTTTGTATCATTTTTATCGTATATTTAATGAATTAACAACAATAAACTGAAAATTCACAAAAACGTTGAAAAACAGCAAAATATTGCCTAATATGATGATATTTTGTTTAAATCACATGATAAAAGGGGATGATAAACGTCAAAATATTGCTAAATTCAATGATGTTTAGTACGAAACAAAATGCAAGAAAACTTGCTTAAAATGCAATATTATGCGAAAATCTGAGATATGAAGGCCAAATCACATATCGTGATACTACATGAAATAGTATCGAAATATTGGTAAAAATGAATATATTTACGTAATATCAAACTACATGAAAAACGTGAAAAAGTCACTATTATACCAAGTTTGAGGATTTTAACTTCGAATCATAAAGCGAGGTTTCGTATTATTTAGATCCAAGAAAAGACATATGACAATTTTGTTTTTAATACAAAAGATAAAAATCAATGTGTATTCATTAGAATTAACTAAAATGTTCCTGATTTTCCGTTTATATTACCCATGGAAGATGTACACGTAAAACCGCTCTATTCCGGTTGAAACGTCGGTATATGCAATAAAAACCGAACTTCTCCCCATTTCAATATCTTACTCAGTATTTCAACGAGAAACAAATAGATGATTGAAAATGAAGTATTTAAGGTTATTATCTAATCAATTACGTGTTTGTATCATTTTTATCGTATATTTAATGAATTAATACCAATAAACTGAAAATTCACAAAAACGTTTAAAAACGGCAAAATATTGCCTAATTAGATGATATTTTGTTTAAATCACTTACAGGAAAAGGGGATGATAAACGTCAAAATATTGCTAAATTAGATGATGTTTAGTACGAAACAAAATGCAAGAAAACTTGCTTAAAATGCAATATTATGCGAAAATCTGAGATATGAAGGCCAAATCACATATCGTGATATAACATGAAATAGTATCGAAATATTGGTAAAAATGAATATATTTACGTAATATCAAACTACATTAAAAACGTGAAAAAAGTCACTATTATACCAAATTTGAGGATTTTAACTTCAAATTATAAAGCGTGGTTTCGTATTATTTAGATCCAAGAAAAGATATATGACAATGTTGTTTCCAATACAAATGATAAAAATCAATATGTTTTCATTAGAATTAACTAAAATGTTCCTGATTTTCTGTTTATATTACCGATGGAAGATGTACACGTAAAACCACTCTATTCCGGTTGAAACGTCGATATATGCAATAAAAACCGAACATCTCCCCTTTTCAATATCTTACTCAGTATTTCAACGAGAAAAAAATAGATGATTGAAAATGAAGTATTTAAGGTTATTATGTAATCAATTACGTGTTTGTATCATTTTTATCGTATATTTAATGAATTAATACCAATAAAATGAAAACTCACAAAAACGTTTAAAAACGGCAAAATATTGCCTAATTCGATGATATTTTGTTTAAATCACTTACAGGAAAAGGGGATGATAAACGTCAAAATATTGCTAAATTCGATGATGTTTAGTACGAAACACGATGCAAGGAAACTTGCTTAAAATGCAATATTATGCGAAAATCTGAGATATGAAGGCCAAATCACATATCGTGATACAACATGAAATAGTATCGAAATATTGGTTAAAATGAATATATTTACGTAGTATCAAACTACATGAAAAACGTTAAAAAAGTCACTATTATACCAAATTTGAGGATTTTAACTTCGAATCATAAAGTGTGGTTTCGTATTATTTAGATCCAAGAAAAGACATATGACAATGTTGTTTCCAATATAAATGATAAAAATCAATGTGTTTTCATTAGAATTAACTAAAATGTTCCTGATTTTCTGTTTATATTACTGATGGAAGATGTACACGTAAACCGCTCTATTCCGGCTGAAACGTCGATATATGCAATAAAAACCGAACTTCTCCCCTTTTCAATATCTTACTCAGTATTTCAACGAGAAACAAACAGTTGATTGAAAATGCGGTATTTATGGTTAATTTCTAATCAATTACGTGTTTGCATCATTTTTATCGTATATTTAATGAATTAACAACAATAAACTGAAAATTCACAAAAACGTTGAAAAACAGCAAAATATTGCCTAATTCGATGATATTTTGTTTAAATCACATGATAAAAGGGGATGATAAACGTCAAAATATTGCTAAATTCAATGATGATTAGTACGAAACAAAATGCAAGAAAACTTGCTTAAAATGCAATATTATGCGAAAATCTGAGATATGAAGGCCAAATCACATATCGTGATACTACATGAAATAGTATCGAAATATTGGTAAAAATGAATATATTTACGTAATATCAAATTACATGAAAAACGTGAAAAAGTCACTATTATACCAAGTTTGAGGATTTTAACTTCGAATCATAAAGCGAGGTTTCGTATTATTTAGATCCAAGAAAAGACATATGACAATTTTGTTTTTAATACAAAAGATAAAAATCAATGTGTATTCATTAGAATTAACTAAAATGTTCCTGATATTCCGTTTATATTACCCATGAAAGATGTACACGTAAAACCGCTCTATTCCGGTTGAAACGTCGGTATATGCAATAAAAACCGAACTTCTCCCCTTTTCAATATCTTACTCAGTATTTCAACGAGAAACAAATAGATGATTGAAAATGAAGTATTTAAGGTTATTATCTAATCAATTACGTGTTTGTATCATTTTTATCGTATATTTAATGAATTAATACCAATAAACTGAAAATTCACAAAAACGTTTAAAAACGGCAAAATATTGCCTAATTCGATGATATTTTGTTTAAATCACTTACAGGAAAAGGGGATGATAAACGTCAAAATATTGCTAAATTCGATGATGTTTAGTACGAAACAAAATGCAAGAAAACTTGCTTAAAATGCAATATTATGCGAAAATCTGAGATATGAAGGCCAAATCACATATCGTGATACAACATGAAATAGTATCGAAATATTGGTAAAAATGAATATATTTACGTAATATCAAACTACATTAAAAACGTGAAAAAAGTCACTATTATACCAAATTTGAGGATTTTAACTTCAAATTATAAAGCGTGGTTTCGTATTATTTAGATCCAAGAAAAGATATATGACAATGTTGTTTCCAATACAAATGATAAAAATCAATATGTTTTCATTAGAATTAACTAAAATGTTCCTGATTTTCTGTTTATATTACCGATGGAAGATGTACACGTAAAACCACTCTATTCCGGTTGAAACGTCGATATATGCAATAAAAACCGAACATCTCCCCTTTTCAATATCTTACTCAGTATTTCAACGAGAAAAAAATAGATGATTGAAAATGAAGTATTTAAGGTTATTATGTAATCAATTACGTGTTTGTATCATTTTTATCGTATATTTAATGAATTAATACCAATAAAATGAAAATTCACAAAAACGTTTAAAAACGTCAAAATATTGCCTATCCGATGATATTTTGTTTAAATCACTTACAGGCAAAGGGGATTATAAACGTCAAAATATTGCTAAATTCGATGATGTTTAGTACGAAACACGATGCAAGGAAACTTGCTTAAAATGCAATATTATGCGATAATCAGAGATATGAAGGCCAAATCACATATCGTGATACAACATGAAATAGTTTCGAAATATTGGTAAAAATGAATATATTTACGTTGTATCAAACTACATGAAAAACATTAAAAAAGTCACTATTATACCAAATTTGAGGATTTTAACTTCGAATCATAAAGTGTGGTTTCGTATTATTTAGATCCAAGAAAAGACATATGACAATGTTGTTTCCAATACAAATGATAAAAATCAATGTGTTTTCATTAGAATTAACTAAAATGTTCCTGATTTTCCGTTTATATTACCGATGGAAGATGTACACGTAAAACCGCTCTATTCCGGCTGAAACGTCGATATATGCAATAAAAACCGAACTTCTCCCCTTTTCAATATCTTACTCAGTATTTTAACGAGAAACAAACAGTTGATTGAAAATGCGGTATTTATGGTTAATTTCTAATCAATTACGTGTTTGCATCATTTTTATCGTATATTTAATGAATTAACAACAATAAACTGAAAATTCACAAAAACGTTGAAAAACAGCAAAATATTGCCTAATATGATGATATTTTGTTTAAATCACATGATAAAAGGGGATGATAAACGTCAAAATATTGCTAAATTCAATGATGTTTAGTACGAAACAAAATGCAAGAAAACTTGCTTAAAATGCAATATTATGCGAAAATCTGAGATATGAAGGCCAAATCACATATCGTGATACTACATGAAATAGTATCGAAATATTGGTAAAAATGAATATATTTACGTAATATCAAACTACATGAAAAACGTGAAAAAGTCACTATTATACCAAGTTTGAGGATTTTAACTTCGAATCATAAAGCGAAGTTTCGTATTATTTAGATCCAAGAAAAGACATATGACAATTTTGTTTTTAATACAAAAGATAAAAATCAATGTGTATTCATTAGAATTAACTAAAATGTTCCTGATTTTCCGTTTATATTACCCATGGAAGATGTACACGTAAAACCGCTCTATTCCGGTTGAAACGTCGGTATATGCAATAAAAACCGAACTTCTCCCCATTTCAATATCTTACTCAGTATTTCAACGAGAAACAAATAGATGATTGAAAATGAAGTATTTAAGGTTATTATCTAATCAATTACGTGTTTGTATCATTTTTATCGTATATTTAATGAATTAATACCAATAAACTGAAAATTCACAAAAACGTTTAAAAACGGCAAAATATTGCCTAATTCGATGATATTTTGTTTAAATCACTTACAGGCAAAGGGGATTATAAACGTCAAAATATTGCTAAATTCGATGATGTTTAGTACGAAACACGATGCAAGGAAACTTGCTTAAAATGCAATATTATGCGATAATCAGAGATATGAAGGCCAAATCACATATCGTGATACAACATGAAATAGTTTCGAAATATTGGTAAAAATGAATATATTTACGTTGTATCAAACTACATGAAAAACATTAAAAAAGTCACTATTATACCAAATTTGAGGATTTTAACTTCGAATCATAAAGTGTGGTTTCGTATTATTTTGATCCAAGAAAAGACATATGACAATGTTGTTTCCAATACAAATGATAAAAATCAATGTGTTTTCATTAGAATTAACTAAAATGTTCCTGATTTTCCGTTTATATTACCGATGGAAGATGTACACGTAAAACCGCTCTATTCCGGCTGAAACGTCGATATATGCAATAAAAACCGAACTTCTCCCCTTTTCAATATCTTACTCAGTATTTTAACGAGAAACAAACAGTTGATTGAAAATGCGGTATTTATGGTTAATTTCTAATCAATTACGTGTTTGCATCATTTTTATCGTATATTTAATGAATTAACAACAATAAACTGAAAATTCACAAAAACGTTGAAAAACGGCAAAATATTGCCTAATTCGATTATATTTTGTTTAAATCACATAAAAGAAAAGGGGATGATAAACGTCAAAATATTGCTAAATACGATGATGTTTAGTACGAAACAAAATGCAAGAAAACTTGCTTAAAATGCAATATTATGCGAAATTTCTGAGATATGAAGGCCAAATCACATATCGTGATACTACATGAAATAGTATCGAAATATTGGTAAAAATGAATATATTAACGTAATATCAAACTACATGAAAAACGTGAAAAAGTCACTATTATACCAAATTTGAGGATTTTAACTTCGAATCATAAAGCGACGTTTCGTATTATTTAGATCCAAGAAAAGACATATGACAATGTTGTTTCCAATACAAAAGATAAAAATCAATGTGTTTACATTAGAATTATCTAAAATGTTCCTGACTTTTCGTTTATATTACCGATGGCAGATGTACACGTAAAACCGCTCTATTCCGGTTGAAACGTCGGTACATGCAATAAAAACCGAACTTCTCCCCTTTTCAATATCTTACTCAGTATTTCAACGAGAAACAAATAGATGATTGAAAATGAAGTATTTAAGGTTATTATCTAATCAATTACGTGTTTGTATCATTTTTATCGTATATTTAATGAATTAACAACAATAAACTGAAAATTCACAAAAACGTTGAAAAACAGCAAAATATTGCCTAATATGATGATATTTTGTTTAAATCACATGATAAAAGGGGATGATAAACGTCAAAATATTGCTAAATTCAATGATGTTTAGTACGAAACAAAATGCAAGAAAACTTGCTTAAAATGCAATATTATGCGAAAATCTGAGATATGAAGGCCAAATCACATATCGTGATACTACATGAAATAGTATCGAAATATTGGTAAAAATGAATATATTTACGTAATATCAAACTACATGAAAAACGTGAAAAAGTCACTATTATACCAAGTTTGAGGATTTTAACTTCGAATCATAAAGCGAGGTTTCGTATTATTTAGATCCAAGAAAAGACATATGACAATTTTGTTTTTAATACAAAAGATAAAAATCAATGTGTATTCATTAGAATTAACTAAAATGTTCCTGATTTTCCGTTTATATTACCCATGGAAGATGTACACGTAAAACCGCTCTATTCCGGTTGAAACGTCGGTATATGCAATAAAAACCGAACTTCTCCCCATTTCAATATCTTACTCAGTATTTCAACGAGAAACAAATAGATGATTGAAAATGAAGTATTTAAGGTTATTATCTAATCAATTACGTGTTTGTATCATTTTTATCGTATATTTAATGAATTAATACCAATAAACTGAAAATTCACAAAAACGTTTAAAAACGGCAAAATATTGCCTAATTAGATGATATTTTGTTTAAATCACTTACAGGAAAAGGGGATGATAAACGTCAAAATATTGCTAAATTGGATGATGTTTAGTACGAAACAAAATGCAAGAAAACTTGCTTAAAATGCAATATTATGCGAAAATCTGAGATATGAAGGCCAAATCACATATCGTGATATAACATGAAATAGTATCGAAATATTGGTAAAAATGAATATATTTACGTAATATCAAACTACATTAAAAACGTGAAAAAAGTCACTATTATACCAAATTTGAGGATTTTAACTTCAAATTATAAAGCGTGGTTTCGTATTATTTAGATCCAAGAAAAGATATATGACAATGTTGTTTCCAATACAAATGATAAAAATCAATATGTTTTCATTAGAATTAACTAAAATGTTCCTGATTTTCTGTTTATATTACCGATGGAAGATGTACACGTAAAACCACTCTATTCCGGTTGAAACGTCGATATATGCAATAAAAACCGAACATCTCCCCTTTTCAATATCTTACTCAGTATTTCAACGAGAAAAAAATAGATGATTGAAAATGAAGTATTTAAGGTTATTATGTAATCAATTACGTGTTTGTATCATTTTTATCGTATATTTAATGAATTAATACCAATAAAATGAAAACTCACAAAAACGTTTAAAAACGGCAAAATATTGCCTAATTCGATGATATTTTGTTTAAATCACTTACAGGAAAAGGGGATGATAAACGTCAAAATATTGCTAAATTCGATGATGTTTAGTACGAAACACGATGCAAGGAAACTTGCTTAAAATGCAATATTATGCGAAAATCTGAGATATGAAGGCCAAATCACATATCGTGATACAACATGAAATAGTATCGAAATATTGGTTAAAATGAATATATTTACGTAGTATCAAACTACATGAAAAACGTTAAAAAAGTCACTATTATACCAAATTTGAGGATTTTAACTTCGAATCATAAAGTGTGGTTTCGTATTATTTAGATCCAAGAAAAGACATATGACAATGTTGTTTCCAATATAAATGATAAAAATCAATGTGTTTTCATTAGAATTAACTAAAATGTTCCTGATTTTCTGTTTATATTACTGATGGAAGATGTACACGTAAACCGCTCTATTCCGGCTGAAACGTCGATATATGCAATAAAAACCGAACTTCTCCCCTTTTCAATATCTTACTCAGTATTTCAACGAGAAACAAACAGTTGATTGAAAATGCGGTATTTATGGTTAATTTCTAATCAATTACGTGTTTGCATCATTTTTATCGTATATTTAATGAATTAACAACAATAAACTGAAAATTCACAAAAACGTTGAAAAACAGCAAAATATTGCCTAATTCGATGATATTTTGTTTAAATCACATGATAAAAGGGGATGATAAACGTCAAAATATTGCTAAATTCAATGATGATTAGTACGAAACAAAATGCAAGAAAACTTGCTTAAAATGCAATATTATGCGAAAATCTGAGATATGAAGGCCAAATCACATATCGTGATACTACATGAAATAGTATCGAAATATTGGTAAAAATGAATATATTTACGTAATATCAAATTACATGAAAAACGTGAAAAAGTCACTATTATACCAAGTTTGAGGATTTTAACTTCGAATCATAAAGCGAGGTTTCGTATTATTTAGATCCAAGAAAAGACATATGACAATTTTGTTTTTAATACAAAAGATAAAAATCAATGTGTATTCATTAGAATTAACTAAAATGTTCCTGATATTCCGTTTATATTACCCATGAAAGATGTACACGTAAAACCGCTCTATTCCGGTTGAAACGTCGGTATATGCAATAAAAACCGAACTTCTCCCCTTTTCAATATCTTACTCAGTATTTCAACGAGAAACAAATAGATGATTGAAAATGAAGTATTTAAGGTTATTATCTAATCAATTACGTGTTTGTATCATTTTTATCGTATATTTAATGAATTAATACCAATAAACTGAAAATTCACAAAAACGTTTAAAAACGGCAAAATATTGCCTAATTCGATGATATTTTGTTTAAATCACTTACAGGAAAAGGGGATGATAAACGTCAAAATATTGCTAAATTCGATGATGTTTAGTACGAAACAAAATGCAAGAAAACTTGCTTAAAATGCAATATTATGCGAAAATCTGAGATATGAAGGCCAAATCACATATCGTGATACAACATGAAATAGTATCGAAATATTGGTAAAAATGAATATATTTACGTAATATCAAACTACATTAAAAACGTGAAAAAAGTCACTATTATACCAAATTTGAGGATTTTAACTTCAAATTATAAAGCGTGGTTTCGTATTATTTAGATCCAAGAAAAGATATATGACAATGTTGTTTCCAATACAAATGATAAAAATCAATATGTTTTCATTAGAATTAACTAAAATGTTCCTGATTTTCTGTTTATATTACCGATGGAAGATGTACACGTAAAACCACTCTATTCCGGTTGAAACGTCGATATATGCAATAAAAACCGAACATCTCCCCTTTTCAATATCTTACTCAGTATTTCAACGAGAAAAAAATAGATGATTGAAAATGAAGTATTTAAGGTTATTATGTAATCAATTACGTGTTTGTATCATTTTTATCGTATATTTAATGAATTAATACCAATAAAATGAAAATTCACAAAAACGTTTAAAAACGTCAAAATATTGCCTATCCGATGATATTTTGTTTAAATTACTTACAGGCAAAGGGGATTATAAACGTCAAAATATTGCTAAATTCGATGATGTTTAGTACGAAACACGATGCAAGGAAACTTGCTTAAAATGCAATATTATGCGATAATCAGAGATATGAAGGCCAAATCACATATCGTGATACAACATGAAATAGTTTCGAAATATTGGTAAAAATGAATATATTTACGTTGTATCAAACTACATGAAAAACATTAAAAAAGTCACTATTATACCAAATTTGAGGATTTTAACTTCGAATCATAAAGTGTGGTTTCGTATTATTTAGATCCAAGAAAAGACATATGACAATGTTGTTTCCAATACAAATGATAAAAATCAATGTGTTTTCATTAGAATTAACTAAAATGTTCCTGATTTTCCGTTTATATTACCGATGGAAGATGTACACGTAAAACCGCTCTATTCCGGCTGAAACGTCGATATATGCAATAAAAACCGAACTTCTCCCCTTTTCAATATCTTACTCAGTATTTTAACGAGAAACAAACAGTTGATTGAAAATGCGGTATTTATGGTTAATTTCTAATCAATTACGTGTTTGCATCATTTTTATCGTATATTTAATGAATTAACAACAATAAACTGAAAATTCACAAAAACGTTGAAAAACAGCAAAATATTGCCTAATATGATGATATTTTGTTTAAATCACATGATAAAAGGGGATGATAAACGTCAAAATATTGCTAAATTCAATGATGTTTAGTACGAAACAAAATGCAAGAAAACTTGCTTAAAATGCAATATTATGCGAAAATCTGAGATATGAAGGCCAAATCACATATCGTGATACTACATGAAATAGTATCGAAATATTGGTAAAAATGAATATATTTACGTAATATCAAACTACATGAAAAACGTGAAAAAGTCACTATTATACCAAGTTTGAGGATTTTAACTTCGAATCATAAAGCGAAGTTTCGTATTATTTAGATCCAAGAAAAGACATATGACAATTTTGTTTTTAATACAAAAGATAAAAATCAATGTGTATTCATTAGAATTAACTAAAATGTTCCTGATTTTCCGTTTATATTACCCATGGAAGATGTACACGTAAAACCGCTCTATTCCGGTTGAAACGTCGGTATATGCAATAAAAACCGAACTTCTCCCCATTTCAATATCTTACTCAGTATTTTAACGAGAAACAAATAGATGATTGAAAATGAAGTATTTAAGGTTATTATCTAATCAATTACGTGTTTGTATCATTTTTATCGTATATTTAATGAATTAATACCAATAAACTGAAAATTCACAAAAACGTTTAAAAACGGCAAAATATTGCCTAATTCGATGATATTTTGTTTAAATCACTTACAGGAAAAGGGGATGATAAACGTCAAAATATTGCTAAATTCGATGATGTTTAGTACGAAACAAAATGCAAGAAAACTTGCTTAAAATGCAATATTATGCGAAAATCTGAGATATGAAGGCCAAATCACATATCGTGATATAACATGAAATAGTATCGAAATATTGGTAAAAATGAATATATTTACGTAATATCAAACTACATTAAAAACGTGAAAAAAGTCACTATTATACCAAATTTGAGGATTTTAACTTCAAATTATAAAGCGTGGTTTCGTATTATTTAGATCCAAGAAAAGATATATGACAATGTTGTTTCCAATACAAATGATAAAAATCAATATGTTTTCATTAGAATTAACTAAAATGTTCCTGATTTTCTGTTTATATTACCGATGGAAGATGTACACGTAAAACCACTCTATTCCGGTTGAAACGTCGATATATGCAATAAAAACCGAACATCTCCCCTTTTCAATATCTTACTCAGTATTTCAACGAGAAAAAAATAGATGATTGAAAATGAAGTATTTAAGGTTATTATGTAATCAATTACGTGTTTGTATCATTTTTATCGTATATTTAATGAATTAATACCAATAAAATGAAAATTCACAAAAACGTTTAAAAACGGCAAAATATATCCTATCCGATGATATTTTGTTTAAATCACTTACAGGCAAAGGGGATTATAAACGTCAAAATATTGCTAAATTCGATGATGTTTAGTACGAAACACGATGGAAGGAAACTTGCTTAAAATGCAATATTATGCAAAAATCAGAGATATGAAGGCCAAATCACATATCGTGGTACAACATGAAATAGTTTCGAAATATTGGTAAAAATGAATATATTTACGTTGTATCAAACTACATGAAAAACATTAAAAAAGTCACTATTATACCAAATTTGAGGATTTTAACTTCGAATCATAAAGTGTGGTTTCGTATTATTTAGATCCAAGAAAAGACATATGACAATGTTGTTTCCAATACAAATGATAAAAATCAATGTGTTTTCATTAGAATTAACTAAAATGTTCCTGATTTTCCGTTTATATTACCGATGGAAGATGTACACGTAAAACCGCTCTATTCCGGCTGAAACGTCGATATATGCAATAAAAACCGAACTTCTCCCCTTTTCAATATCTTACTCAGTATTTTAACGAGAAACAAACAGTTGATTGAAAATGCGGTATTTATGGTTAATTTCTAATCAATTACGTGTTTGCATCATTTTTATCGTATATTTAATGAATTAACAACAATAAACTGAAAATTCACAAAAACGTTGAAAAACGGCAAAATATTGCCTAATTCGATTATATTTTGTTTAAATCACATAAAGAAAAGGGGATGATAAACGTCAAAATATTGCTAAATACGATGATGTTTAGTACGAAACAAAATGCAAGAAAACTTGCTTAAAATGCAATATTATGCGAAATATCTGAGATATGAAGGCCAAATCACATATCGTGATACTACATGAAATAGTATCGAAATATTGGTAAAAATGAATATATTTACGTAATATCAAACTACATGAAAAACGTGAAAAAGTCACTATTATACCATGTTTGAGGATTTTAACTTCGAATCATAAAGCGAGGTTTCGTATTATTTAGATCCAAGAAAAGACATATGAAAATTTTGTTTTAATACAAAAGATAAAAATCAATGTGTATTCATGAGAAGTAACTAAAATGTTCCTGATTTTCCGTTTATATTACCCATGGAAGGTGTACACGTAAAACCGCTCTATTCCGGTTGAAACGTCGGTATATGCAATAAAAACCGAACTTCTCCCCTTTTCAATATCTTACTCAGTATTTCAACGAGAAACAAATAGATGATTGAAAATGAAGTATTTAAGGTTATTATCTAATCAATTACGTGTTTGTATAATTTTTATCGTATATTTAATGAATTAATACCAATAAAATGAAAATTCACAAAAACGTTTAAAAACGGCAAAATATTGCCTAATTCGATGATATTTTGTTTAAATCACTTAAAGGAAAAGGGGATGATAAACGTCAAAATATTGCTAAATTCGATGATGTTTAGTACGAAACAAAATGCAAGAAAACTTGCTTAAAATGCAATATTATGCGAAAATCTGAGATATGAAGGCCAAATCACATATCGTGATACAACATGAAATAGTATCGAAATATTGGTAAAAATGAATATATTTACGTAATATCAAACTACATTAAAAACGTGAAAAAAGTCACTATTATACCAAATTTGAGGATTTTAACTTCAAATGATAAAGCGTGGTTTCGTATTATTTAGATCCAAGAAAAGATATATGACAATGTTGTTTCCAATACAAATGATAAAAATCAATATGTTTTCATTAGAATTAACTAAAATGTTCCTGATTTTCTGTTTATATTACCGATGGAAGATGTACACGTAAAACCACTCTATTCCGGTTGAAACGTCGATATATGCAATAAAAACCGAACATCTCCCCTTTTCAATATCTTACTCAGTATTTCAACGAGAAAAAAATAGATGATTGAAAATGAAGTATTTAAGGTTATTATTTAATCAATTACGTGTTTGTAACATTTTTATCGTATATTTAATGAATTAATACCAATAAAATGAAAATTCACGAAAACGTTTAAAAACGGCAAAATATTGCCTAATTCGATGATATTTTGTTTAAATCACTTACAGGCAAAGGGGATGATAAACGTCAAAATATTGCTAAATTCGATGATGTTTAGTACGAAACACGATGCAAGGAAACTTGCTTAAAATGCAATATTATGCGAAAATCAGAGATATGAAGGCCAAATCACATATCGTGATACAACATGAAATAGTTTCGAAATATTGGTAAAAATGAATATATTTACGTAGTATCAAACTACATGAAAAACGTTAAAATAGTCACTATTATACCAAATTTGAGGATTTTAACTTCGAATCATAAAGTGTGGTTTCGTATTATTTAGATCCAAGAAAAGACATATGACAATGTTGTTTCCAATACAAATGATAAAAATCAATGTGTTTTCATTAGAATTAACTAAAATGTTCCTGATTTTCCGTTTATATTACCGATGGAAGATGTACACGTAAAACCGCTCTATTCCGGCTGAAACGTCGATATATGCAATAAAAACCGAACTTCTCCCCTTTTCAATATCTTACTCAGTATTTTAACGAGAAACAAACAGTTGATTGAAAATGCGGTATTTATGGTTAATTTCTAATCAATTACGTGTTTGCATCATTTTTATCGTATATTTAATGAATTAATACCAATAAAATGAAAATTCACAAAAACGTTTAAAAACGGCAAAATATTGCCTATCCGATGATATTTTGTTTAAATCACTTACAGGCAAAGGGGATTATAAACGTCAAAATATTGCTAAATTCGATGATGTTTAGTACGAAACACGATGGAAGGAAACTTGCTTAAAATGCAATATTATGCGAAAATCAGAGATATGAAGGCCAAATCACATATCGTGATACAACATGAAATAGTTTCGAAATATTGGTAAAAATGAATATATTTACGTTGTATCAAACTACATGAAAAACATTAAAAAAGTCACTATTATACCAAATTTGAGGATTTTAACTTCGAATCATAAAGTGTGGTTTCGTATTATTTAGATCTAAGAAAAGACATATGACAATGTTGTTTCCAATACAAATGATAAAAATCAATGTGTTTTCATTAGAATTAACTAAAATGTTCCTGATTTTCCGTTTATATTACCGATGGAAGATGTACACGTAAAACCGCTCTATTCCGGCTGAAACGTCGATATATGCAATAAAAACCGAACTTCTCCCCTTTTCAATATCTTACTCAGTATTTTAACGAGAAACAAACAGTTGATTGAAAATGCGGTATTTATGGTTAATTTCTAATCAATTACGTGTTTGCATCATTTTTATCGTATATATAATGAATTAACAACAATAAACTGAAAATTCACAAAAACGTTGAAAAACGGCAAAATATTGCCTAATTCGATTATATTTTGTTTAAATCACATAAAAGAAAAGGGGATGATAAACGTCAAAATATTGCTAAATACGATGATGTTTAGTACGAAACAAAATGCAAGAAAACTTGCTTAAAATGCAATATTATGCGAAATATCTGAGATATGAAGGCCAAATCACATATCGTGATACTACATGAAATAGTATCGAAATATTGGTAAAAATGAATATATTTACGTAATATCAAACTACATGAAAAACGTGAAAAAGTCACTATTATACCAATGTTTGAGGATTTTAACTTCGAATCATAAAGCGAGGTTTCGTATTATTTAGATCCAAGAAAAGACATATGAAAATTTTGTTTTAATACAAAAGATAAAAATCAATGTGTATTCATGAGAAGTAACTAAAATGTTCCTGATTTTCCGTTTATATTACCCATGGAAGGTGTACACGTAAAACCGCTCTATTCCGGTTGAAACGTCGGTATATGCAATAAAAACCGAACTTCTCCCCTTTTCAATATCTTACTCAGTATTTCAACGAGAAACAAATAGATGATTGAAAATGAAGTATTTAAGGTTATTATCTAATCAATTACGTGTTTGTATCATTTTTATCGTATATTTAATGAATTAATACCAATAAACTGAAAATTCACAAAAACGTTTAAAAACGGCAAAATATTGCCTAATTCGATGATATTTTGTTTAAATCACTTACAGGAAAAGGGGATGATAAACGTCAAAATATTGCTAAATTGGATGATGTTTAGTACGAAACAAAATGCAAGAAAACTTGCTTAAAATGCAATATTATGCGAAAATCTGAGATATGAAGGCCAAATCACATATCGTGATACTAACATGAAATAGTATCGAAATATTGGTAAAAATGAATATATTTACGTAATATCAAACTACATTAAAAACGTGAAAAAAGTCACTATTATACCAAATTTGAGGATTTTAACTTCAAATTATAAAGCGTGGTTTCGTATTATTTAGATCCAAGAAAAGATATATGACAATGTGTTTTCCAATACAAATGATAAAAATCAATAGTGTATTCATTAGAATTAACTAAAATGTTCCTGATTTTCTGTTTATATTACCGATGGAAGGATGTACACGTAAAACCACTCTATTCCGGTTGAAACGTCGATATATGCAATAAAAACCGAACATTCTCCCCTTTTCAATATCTTACTCAGTATTTCAACGAGAAAAAAATAGATGATTGAAAATGAAGTATTTAAGGTTATTATCTAATCAATTACGTGTTTGTATCATTTTTATCGTATATTTAATGAATTAATACCAATAAAATGAAAATTCACAAAAACGTTTAAAAACGGCAAAATATTGCCTAATTCGATGATATTTTGTTTAAATCACTTACAGGAAAAGGGGATGATAAACGTCAAAATATTGCTAAATTCGATGATGTTTAGTACGAAACACGATGCAAGGAAACTTGCTTAAAATGCAATATTATGCGAAAATCTGAGATATGAAGGCCAAATCACATATCGTGATACAACATGAAATAGTATCGAAATATTGGTAAAAATGAATATATTTACGTAGTATCAAACTACATGAAAAACGTTAAAAAAGTCACTATTATACCAAATTTGAGGATTTTAACTTCGAATCATAAAGTGTGGTTTCGTATTATTTAGATCCAAGAAAAGACATATGACAATGTTGTTTCCAATACAAATGATAAAAATCAATGTGTTTTCATTAGAATTAACTAAAATGTTCCTGATTTTCTGTTTATATTACCGATGGAAGATGTACACGTAAAACCGCTCTATTCCGGCTGAAACGTCGATATATGCAATAAAAACCGAACTTCTCCCCTTTTCAATATCTTACTCAGTATTTCAACGAGAAACAAACAGTTGATTGAAAATGCGGTATTTATGGTTAATTTCTAATCAATTACGTGTTTGCATCATTTTTATCGTATATTTAATGAATTAATACCAATAAACTGAAAATTCACAAAAACGTTTAAAAACGGCAAAATATTGCCTAATTCGATGATATTTTGTTTAAATCACTTACAGGCAAAGGGGATGATAAACGTCAAAATATTGCTAAATTCGATGATGTTTAGTACGAAACACGATGCAAGGAAACTTGCTTAAAATGCAATATTATGCGAAAATCAGAGATATGAAGGCCAAATCACATATCGTGATACTAACATGAAATAGTATCGAAATATTGGTAAAAATGAATATATTTACGTAGTATCAAACTACATGAAAAACGTTAAAATAGTCACTATTATACCAAATTTGAGGAATTTTAACTTCGAATCATAAAGTGTGGTTTCGTATTATTTAGATCCAAGAAAAGACATATGACAATGTTGTTTTCCAATACAAATGATAAAAATCAATGTGTTTTCATTAGAATTAACTAAAATGTTCCTGATTTTCCGTTTATATTACCGATGGAAGATGTACACGTAAAACCGCTCTATTCCGGCTGAAACGTCGATATATGCAATAAAAACCGAACTTCTCCCCTTTTCAATATCTTACTCAGTATTTCAACGAGAAACAAATAGATGATTGAAAATGAAGTATTTATGGTTAATTATCTAATCAATTACGTGTTTGTATCATTTTTATCGTATATTTAATGAATTAATACCAATAAACTGAAAATTCACAAAAACGTTTAAAAACGGCAAAATATTGCCTAATTCGATGATATTTTGTTTAAATCACTTACAGGCAAAGGGGATGATAAACGTCAAAATATTGCTAAATTCGATGATGTTTAGTACGAAACAAGATGCAAGGAAACTTGCTTAAAATGCAATATTATGCGAAAATCATGAGATATGAAGGCCAAATCACATATCGTGATACAACATGAAATAGTATCGAAATATTGGTAAAAATGAATATATTTACGTAATATCAAACTACATTAAAAACGTGAAAAAAGTCACTATTATACCAAATTTGAGGATTTTAACTTCAAATGATAAAGCGTGGTTTCGTATTATTTAGATCCAAGAAAAGATATATGACAATGTTGTTTCCAATACAAATGATAAAAATCAATATGTTTTCATTAGAATTAACTAAAATGTTCCTGATTTTCTGTTTATATTACCGATGGAAGATGTACACGTAAAACCACTCTATTCCGGTTGAAACGTCGATATATGCAATAAAAACCGAACATCTCCCCTTTTCAATATCTTACTCAGTATTTCAACGAGAAAAAAATAGATGATTGAAAATGAAGTATTTAAGGTTATTATGTAATCAATTACGTGTTTGTATCATTTTTATCGTATATTTAATGAATTAATACCAATAAAATGAAAATTCACAAAAACGTTTAAAAACGGCAAAATATTGCCTATCCGATGATATTTTGTTTAAATCACTTACAGGCAAAGGGGATTATAAACGTCAAAATATTGCTAAATTCGATGATGTTTAGTACGAAACACGATGGAAGGAAACTTGCTTAAAATGCAATATTATGCGAAAATCAGAGATATGAAGGCCAAATCACATATCGTGATACAACATGAAATAGTTTCGAAATATTGGTAAAAATGAATATATTTACGTTGTATCAAACTACATGAAAAACATTAAAAAAGTCACTATTATACCAAATTTGAGGATTTTAACTTCGAATCATAAAGTGTGGTTTCGTATTATTTAGATCCAAGAAAAGACATATGACAATGTTGTTTCCAATACAAATGATAAAAATCAATGTGTTTTCATTAGAATTAACTAAAATGTTCCTGATTTTCCGTTTATATTACCGATGGAAGATGTACACGTAAAACCGCTCTATTCCGGCTGAAACGTCGATATATGCAATAAAAACCGAACTTCTCCCCTTTTCAATATCTTACTCAGTATTTTAACGAGAAACAAACAGTTGATTGAAAATGCGGTATTTATGGTTAATTTCTAATCAATTACGTGTTTGCATCATTTTTATCGTATATTTAATGAATTAACAACAATAAACTGAAAATTCACAAAAACGTTGAAAAACGGCAAAATATTGCCTAATTCGATTATATTTTGTTTAAATCACATAAAAGAAAAGGGGATGATAAACGTCAAAATATTGCTAAATACGATGATGTTTAGTACGAAACAAAATGCAAGAAAACTTGCTTAAAATGCAATATTATGCGAAATTTCTGAGATATGAAGGCCAAATCACATATCGTGATACTACATGAAATAGTATCGAAATATTGGTAAAAATGAATATATTAACGTAATATCAAACTACATGAAAAACGTGAAAAAGTCACTATTATACCAAATTTGAGGATTTTAACTTCGAATCATAAAGCGACGTTTCGTATTATTTAGATCCAAGAAAAGACATATGACAATGTTGTTTCCAATACAAAAGATAAAAATCAATGTGTTTACATTAGAATTAACTAAAATGTTCCTGACTTTTCGTTTATATTACCGATGGAAGATGTACACGTAAAACCGCTCTATTCCGGTTGAAACGTCGGTATATGCAATAAAAACCGAACTTCTCCCCTTTTCAATATCTTACTCAGTATTTCAACGAGAAACAAATAGATGATTGAAAATGAAGTATTTAAGGTTATTATCTAATCAATTACGTGTTTGTATCATTTTTATCGTATATTTAATGAATTAACAACAATAAACTGAAAATTCACAAAAACGTTGAAAAACAGCAAAATATTGCCTAATTCGATGATATTTTGTTTAAATCACATGATAAAAGGGGATGATAAACGTCAAAATATTGCTAAATTCAATGATGTTTAGTACGAAACAAAATGCAAGAAAACTTGCTTAAAATGCAATATTATGCGAAAATCTGAGATATGAAGGCCAAATCACATATCGTGATACTACATGAAATAGTATCGAAATATTGGTAAAAATGAATATATTTACGTAATATCAAACTACATGAAAAACGTGAAAAAGTCACTATTATACCATGTTTGAGGATTTTAACTTCGAATCATAAAGCGAGGTTTCGTATTATTTAGATCCAAGAAAAGACATATGACAATTTTGTTTTTAATACAAAAGATAAAAATCAATGTGTATTCATTAGAATTAACTAAAATGTTCCTGATTTTCCGTTTATATTACCCATGGAAGATGTACACGTAAAACCGCTCTATTCCGGTTGAAACGTCGGTATATGCAATAAAAACCGAACTTCTCCCCATTTCAATATCTTACTCAGTATTTCAACGAGAAACAAATAGATGATTGAAAATGAAGTATTTAAGGTTATTATCTAATCAATTACGTGTTTGTATACATTTTTATCGTATATTTAATGAATTAATACCAATAAAATGAAAATTCACGAAAAACGTTTAAAAACGGCAAAATATTGCCTAATTCGATGATATTTTGTTTAAATCACTTACAGGCAAAGGGGATGATAAACGTCAAAATATTGCTAAATTCGATGATGTTTAGTACGAAACAAGATGCAAGGAAACTTGCTTAAAATGCAATATTATGCGAAAATCATGAGATATGAAGGCCAAATCACATATCGTGATACAACATGAAATAGTTTCGAAATATTGGTAAAAATGAATATATTTACGTAGTATCAAACTACATGAAAAACGTTAAAATAGTCACTATTATACCAAATTTGAGGATTTTAACTTCGAATCATAAAGTGTGGTTTCGTATTATTTAGATCCAAGAAAAGACATATGACAATGTTGTTTCCAATACAAATGATAAAAATCAATGTGTTTTCATTAGAATTAACTAAAATGTTCCTGATTTTCCGTTTATATTACCGATGGAAGATGTACACGTAAAACCGCTCTATTCCGGCTGAAACGTCGATATATGCAATAAAAACCGAACTTCTCCCCTTTTCAATATCTTACTCAGTATTTTAACGAGAAACAAACAGTTGATTGAAAATGCGGTATTTATGGTTAATTTCTAATCAATTACGTGTTTGCATCATTTTTATCGTATATTTAATGAATTAACAACAATAAACTGAAAATTCACAAAAACGTTGAAAAACAGCAAAATATTGCCTAATTCGATGATATTTTGTTTAAATCACATGATAAAAGGGGATGATAAACGTCAACATATTGCTAAATTCAATGATGATTAGTACGAAACAAAATGCAAGAAAACTTGCTTAAAATGCAATATTATGCGAAAATCTGAGATATGAAGGCCAAATCACATATCGTGATACTACATGAAATAGTATCGAAATATTGGTAAAAATGAATATATTTACGTAATATCAAATTACATGAAAAACGTGAAAAAGTCACTATTATACCAAGTTTGAGGATTTTAACTTCGAATCATAAAGCGAGGTTTCGTATTATTTAGATCCAAGAAAAGACATATGACAATTTTGTTTTTAATACAAAAGATAAAAATCAATGTGTATTCATTAGAATTAACTAAAATGTTCCTGATTTTCCGTTTATATTACCCATGAAAGATGTACACGTAAAACCGCTCTATTCCGGTTGAAACGTCGGTATATGCAATAAAAACCGAACTTCTCCCCTTTTCAATATCTTACTCAGTATTTCAACGAGAAAAAAATAGATGATTGAAAATGAAGTATTTAAGGTTATTATTTAATCAATTACGTGTTTGTAACATTTTTATCGTATATTTAATGAATTAATACCAATAAAATGAAAATTCACGAAAACGTTTAAAAACGGCAAAATATTGCCTAATTCGATGATATTTTGTTTAAATCACTTACAGGCAAAGGGGATGATAAACGTCAAAATATTGCTAAATTCGATGATGTTTAGTACGAAACACGATGCAAGGAAACTTGCTTAAAATGCAATATTATGCGAAAATCAGAGATATGAAGGCCAAATCACATATCGTGATACAACATGAAATAGTTTCGAAATATTGGTAAAAATGAATATATTTACGTAGTATCAAACTACATGAAAAACGTTAAAATAGTCACTATTATACCAAATTTGAGGATTTTAACTTCGAATCATAAAGTGTGGTTTCGTATTATTTAGATCCAAGAAAAGACATATGACAATGTTGTTTCCAATACAAATGATAAAAATCAATGTGTTTTCATTAGAATTAACTAAAATGTTCCTGATTTTCCGTTTATATTACCGATGGAAGATGTACACGTAAAACCGCTCTATTCCGGCTGAAACGTCGATATATGCAATAAAAACCGAACTTCTCCCCTTTTCAATATCTTACTCAGTATTTTAACTAGAAACAAACAGTTGATTGAAAATGCGGTATTTATGGTTAATTTCTAATCAATTACGTGTTTGCATCATTTTTATCGTATATTTAATGAATTAATACCAATAAAATGAAAATTCACAAAAACGTTTAAAAACGGCAAAATATTGCCTATCCGATGATATTTTGTTTAAATCACTTACAGGCAAAGGGGATTATAAACGTCAAAATATTGCTAAATTCGATGATGTTTAGTACGAAACACGATGGAAGGAAACTTGCTTAAAATGCAATATTATGCGAAAATCAGAGATATGAAGGCCAAATCACATATCGTGATACAACATGAAATAGTTTCGAAATATTGGTAAAAATGAATATATTTACGTTGTATCTAAACTACATGAAAAACATTAAAAAAGTCACTATTATACCAAATTTGAGGATTTTAACTTCGAATCATAAAGTGTGGTTTCGTATTATTTAGATCCAAGAAAAGACATATGACAATGTTGTTTCCAATACAAATGATAAAAATCAATGTGTTTTCATTAGAATTAACTAAAATGTTCCTGATTTTCCGTTTATATTACCGATGGAAGATGTACACGTAAAACCGCTCTATTCCGGCTGAAACGTCGATATATGCAATAAAAACCGAACTTCTCCCCTTTTCAATATCTTACTCAGTATTTTAACGAGAAACAAACAGTTGATTGAAAATGCGGTATTTATGGTTAATTTCTAATCAATTACGTGTTTGCATCATTTTTATCGTATATTTAATGAATTAACAACAATAAACTGAAAATTCACAAAAACGTTGAAAAACGGCAAAATATTGCCTAATTCGATTATATTTTGTTTAAATCACATAAAAGAAAAGGGGATGATAAACGTCAAAATATTGCTAAATACGATGATGTTTAGTACGAAACAAAATGCAAGAAAACTTGCTTAAAATGCAATATTATGCGAAATATCTGAGATATGAAGGCCAAATCACATATCGTGATACTACATGAAATAGTATCGAAATATTGGTAAAAATGAATATATTTACGTAATATCAAACTACATGAAAAACGTGAAAAAGTCACTATTATACCATGTTTGAGGATTTTAACTTCGAATCATAAAGCGAGGTTTCGTATTATTTAGATCCAAGAAAAGACATATGAAAATTTTGTTTTTAATACAAAAGATAAAAATCAATGTGTATTCATGAGAAGTAACTAAAATGTTCCTGATTTTCCGTTTATATTACCCATGGAAGGTGTACACGTAAAACCGCTCTATTCCGGTTGAAACGTCGGTATATGCAATAAAAACCGAACTTCTCCCCTTTTCAATATCTTACTCAGTATTTCAACGAGAAACAAATAGATGATTGAAAATGAAGTATTTAAGGTTATTATCTAATCAATTACGTGTTTGTATCATTTTTATCGTATATTTAATGAATTAATACCAATAAAATGAAAATTCACAAAAACGTTTAAAAACGGCAAAATATTGCCTAATTCGATGATATTTTGTTTAAATCACTTAAAGGAAAAGGAGATGATAAACGTCAAAATATTGCTAAATTCGATGATGTTTAGTACGAAACAAAATGCAAGAAAACTTGCTTAAAATGCAATATTATGCGAAAATCTGAGATATGAAGGCCAAATCACATATCGTGATACAACATGAAATAGTATCGAAATATTGGTAAAAATGAATATATTTACGTAATATCAAACTACATTAAAAACGTGAAAAAAGTCACTATTATACCAAATTTGAGGATTTTAACTTCAAATGATAAAGCGTGGTTTCGTATTATTTAGATCCAAGAAAAGATATATGACAATGTTGTTTCCAATACAAATGATAAAAATCAATATGTTTTCATTAGAATTAACTAAAATGTTCTTGATTTTCCGTTTATATTACCGATGGAAGATGTACACGTAAAACCGCTCTATTCCGGCTGAAACGTCGATATATGCAATAAAAACCGAACTTCTCCCCTTTTCAATATCTTACTCAGTATTTCAACGAGAAACAAACTAGATTGATTGAAAATGAGGTATTTATGGTTATTATCTAATCAATTACGTGTTTGTATCATTTTTATCGTATATTTAATGAATTAATACCAATAAAATGAAAATTCACAAAAACGTTTAAAAACGGCAAAATATTGCCTATCCGATGATATTTTGTTTAAATCACTTATAGGCAAAGGGGATTATAAACGTCAAAATATTGCTAAATTCGATGATGTTTAGTACGAAACACGATGGAAGGAAACTTGCTTAAAATGCAATATTATGCGAAAATCAGAGATATGAAGGCCAAATCACATATCGTGATACAACATGAAATAGTTTCGAAATATTGGTAAAAATGAATATATTTACGTTGTATCAAACTACATGAAAAACATTAAAAAAGTCACTATTATACCAAATTTGAGGATTTTAACTTCGAATCATAAAGTGTGGTTTCGTATTATTTAGATCCAAGAAAAGACATATGACAATGTTGTTTCCAATACAAATGATAAAAATCAATGTGTTTTCATTAGAATTAACTAAAATGTTCCTGATTTTCCGTTTATATTACCGATGGAAGATGTACACGTAAAACCGCTCTATTCCGGCTGAAACGTCGATATATGCAATAAAAACCGAACTTCTCCCCTTTTCAATATCTTACTCAGTATTTTAACGAGAAACAAACAGTTGATTGAAAATGCGGTATTTATGGTTAATTTCTAATCAATTACGTGTTTGCATCATTTTTATCGTATATTTAATGAATTAACAACAATAAACTGAAAATTCACAAAAACGTTGAAAAACGGCAAAATATTGCCTAATTCGATTATATTTTGTTTAAATCACATAAAAGAAAAGGGGATGATAAACGTCAAAATATTGCTAAATACGATGATGTTTAGTACGAAACAAAATGCAAGAAAACTTGCTTAAAATGCAATATTATGCGAAATTTCTGAGATATGAAGGCCAAATCACATATCGTGATACTACATGAAATAGTATCGAAATATTGGTAAAAATGAATATATTAACGTAATATCAAACTACATGAAAAACGTGAAAAAGTCACTATTATACCAAATTTGAGGATTTTAACTTCGAATCATAAAGCGACGTTTCGTATTATTTAGATCCAAGAAAAGACATATGACAATGTTGTTTCCAATACAAAAGATAAAAATCAATGTGTTTACATTAGAATTAACTAAAATGTTCCTGACTTTTCGTTTATATTACCGATGGAAGATGTACACGTAAAACCGCTCTATTCCGGTTGAAACGTCGGTATATGCAATAAAAACCGAACTTCTCCCCTTTTCAATATCTTACTCAGTATTTCAACGAGAAACAAATAGATGATTGAAAATGAAGTATTTAAGGTTATTATCTAATCAATTACGTGTTTGTATCATTTTTATCGTATATTTAATGAATTAACAACAATAAACTGAAAATTCACAAAAACGTTGAAAAACAGCAAAATATTGCCTAATTCGATGATATTTTGTTTAAATCACATGATAAAAGGGGATGATAAACGTCAAAATATTGCTAAATTCAATGATGTTTAGTACGAAACAAAATGCAAGAAAACTTGCTTAAAATGCAATATTATGCGAAAATCTGAGATATGAAGGCCAAATCACATATCGTGATACTACATGAAATAGTATCGAAATATTGGTAAAAATGAATATATTTACGTAATATCAAACTACATGAAAAACGTGAAAAAGTCACTATTATACCATGTTTGAGGATTTTAACTTCGAATCATAAAGCGAGGTTTCGTATTATTTAGATCCAAGAAAAGACATATGACAATTTTGTTTTTAATACAAAAGATAAAAATCAATGTGTATTCATTAGAATTAACTAAAATGTTCCTGATTTTCCGTTTATATTACCCATGGAAGGTGTACACGTAAAACCGCTCTATTCCGGTTGAAACGTCGGTATATGCAATAAAAACCGAACTTCTCCCCTTTTCAATATCTTACTCAGTATTTCAACGAGAAACAAATAGATGATTGAAAATGAAGTATTTAAGGTTATTATCTAATCAATTACGTGTTTGTATCATTTTTATCGTATATTTAATGAATTAATACCAATAAACTGAAAATTCACAAAAACGTTTAAAAACGGCAAAATATTGCCTAATTCGATGATATTTTGTTTAAATCACTTAAAGGAAAAGGGGATGATAAACGTCAAAATATTGCTAAATTCGATGATGTTTAGTACGAAACAAAATGCAAGAAAACTTGCTTAAAATGCAATATTATGCGAAAATCTGAGATATGAAGGCCAAATCACATATCGTGATACAACATGAAATAGTATCGAAATATTGGTAAAAATGAATATATTTACGTAATATCAAACTACATTAAAAACGTGAAAAAAGTCACTATTATACCAAATTTGAGGATTTTAACTTCAAATGATAAAGCGTGGTTTCGTATTATTTAGATCCAAGAAAAGATATATGACAATGTTGTTTCCAATACAAATGATAAAAATCAATATGTTTTCATTAGAATTAACTAAAATGTTCCTGATTTTCTGTTTATATTACCGATGGAAGATGTACACGTAAAACCACTCTATTCCGGTTGAAACGTCGATATATGCAATAAAAACCGAACATCTCCCCTTTTCAATATCTTACTCAGTATTTCAACGAGAAAAAAATAGATGATTGAAAATGAAGTATTTAAGGTTATTATTTAATCAATTACGTGTTTGTAACATTTTTATCGTATATTTAATGAATTAATACCAATAAAATGAAAATTCACAAAAACGTTTAAAAACGGCAAAATATTGCCTAATTCGATGATATTTTGTTTAAATCACTTACAGGCAAAGGGGATGATAAACGTCAAAATATTGCTAAATTCGATGATGTTTAGTACGAAACACGATGCAAGGAAACTTGCTTAAAATGCAATATTATGCGAAAATCAGAGATATGAAGGCCAAATCACATATCGTGATACAACATGAAATAGTTTCGAAATATTGGTAAAAATGAATATATTTACGTAGTATCAAACTACATGAAAAACGTTAAAATAGTCACTATTATACCAAATTTGAGGATTTTAACTTCGAATCATAAAGTGTGGTTTCGTATTATTTAGATCCAAGAAAAGACATATGACAATGTTGTTTCCAATACAAATGATAAAAATCAATGTGTTTTCATTAGAATTAACTAAAATGTTCCTGATTTTCCGTTTATATTACCGATGGAAGATGTACACGTAAAACCGCTCTATTCCGGCTGAAACGTCGATATATGCAATAAAAACCGAACTTCTCCCCTTTTCAATATCTTACTCAGTATTTTAACGAGAAACAAACAGTTGATTGAAAATGCGGTATTTATGGTTAATTTCTAATCAATTACGTGTTTGCATCATTTTTATCGTATATTTAATGAATTAACAACAATAAACTGAAAATTCACAAAAACGTTGAAAAACGGCAAAATATTGCCTAATTCGATTATATTTTGTTTAAATGACATAAAAGAAAAGGGGATGATAAACGTCAAAATATTGCTAAATTCGATGATGTTTAGTACGAAACAAAATGCAAGAAAACTTGCTTAAAATGCAATATTATGCGAAATTTCTGAGATATGAAGGCCAAATCACATATCGTGATACTACATGAAATAGTATCGAAATATTGGTAAAAATGAATATATTAACGTAATATCAAACTACATGAAAAACGTGAAAAAGTCACTATTATACCAAATTTGAGGATTTTAACTTCGAATCATAAAGCGAGGTTTTATGACTCTCTTGGCTCTCTCGAGCCAAGAGAGCCTTAAACACAAGAGAGTGTTGCAGATGCATAAGAGAGGGATGCAGAGGCTCAAGATTGGGATGCCAAGGCTCAAGAGAGTGATGCAGAGGCTTAAGAGAGGGATGCAGTGGCTCAAGAGAGGGATGTAGAGGCTCAAGAGAGTGATGCAGAGGGTCAAGTTCTGGCTCTCTGCACGTATTCGGAGTTTGAAATTTCGACTTTTTATACCGAAAAGATGCCAAATACTGAAAGTGGCGATGGGTCACCTTTTGCCCAAACCCTCCTTTGCAGTTTTCAAAATATCCCAAACATCTCAAAATCGACCCTTGAGCCATATGTTGGAGCCAAATTTTGTCTCTGCACTTATTCACAGTTTGAAATTACGACTTTTTATACCGAAAATATGCCAATTACTGAAAGCGGCGATGGGTCACATTTTGCCAACCCTTCCCCCCTGCAGTTTTCAAAATATCCGAAACATCTCAAATTCGTTGTTTGAACTATATTTTGGAGACATATTCTGGCTCTCTGCACGTATTCGCAGTTTGAAATTACGACTTTTTTTTACCGAAAATATGCATATTTCTGAGAGAAGCGATGGGTCACTTTTTGCTCAAACAGCCCCTGCAGTTTTCAAAATATCCCAAACATCCCAAATTCGACGCTTGAGCCATATTTTGCACCCAAATTCTGGCTCTCTGCACGTATTCGCAGTTTAAAATTACGAATTTTATACCGAAAATATGAAAAAAATTGAGAGCGGCGATGGGACACATTTTGCCCAAACCCTCCCGGCCGTTTTCAAAAAATTCACAAACATCCCAAATTCGACGCTTGAGCCATATCCGTGAAACATGCGAGGGAGGTAACTGGGGCAGCGCGGGTCTCCATGCCCGCAACGCCTAGTTTCGGGCCAGTGCGTACCCATATCCGCAGCCGGTCTCCAAGGTAAAATCTAGTACTCCCTAGGTAATTAATAATGTTAGGCTAGAGAATCTAGCACTCAATGCCACTGGCATTTCCTGAATTTAGTAATAAATTCACTAGGACCACTGGTCCACTATACTTGCGCTTAAAGGTTTGCCAAGAAAACCTTCTTAATACCATGTTTTCTGCACTAAGAGTTAGTGATAAATACTTGCATCAATTGTTTGAGTTGTTTTTCTTTCGTTTCTGCTTATTTAGTGTAGGAGCGCAGCACGAACAAACTTGCAAACTTACTAATACGCAAGCGAATTTACAGAGAACTAATATGTTTAATGCATTATCGTTAAACATTAGCATTGTTAATTAACATGCTTCATGGGCTTAATATAGCTCACCTTAGAATTAACGTAATAATATGAGTGCTTGTTCCCCATACGTACGAGCTTAATATTGCTCGCCATGATAATTGAATGATGCAAAACTCCACCTCGTTAATTCGAGTTCACTGAACTCACCCTGTTAGCACTGCTAACGAGCTCACTGCAGCTCACCCTGTCAACACTGTTGACGAGTTCACTGAACTCACCCTGTTAACTGTTAACGAGCTCACTGCAGCTCACCCTGTCAACACTGTTGACGAGTTCACTGAACTCACCCTGTTACCTGTTAACGAGCTCACTGCAGCTCACCCTGTCAACACTGTTGACGAGTTCACTGTAACTCACCCTGTTAGCACTGCTAACGAGCTCACTGTAGCTCACCTTGTCAACACTGTTGACGAGTTCACTGTAACTCACCCTGTTAGCACTGCTAACGAGCTCATTGCAGCTCACCCTGTCAACACTGTTGACGAGTTCACTGTAACTCACCCTGTTAGCACTGCTAACGAGCTCACTGTAGCTCACCATGTTCACGAGTTCAATATAGCTCGATTTGTTAATGAGCTTAATACTGCTCACAATGTTAATTCGAGTACATTTTTGCTCACAATTAGCTTAGTCCCTTACTTAGGTAGGTTAGAAATTCAAACCATTTATTTAGGTAGGTTTAGGGACTTTAGTTAGCGTCAACTGAGTACTAGCCTAATCTGTACTCACCATTAATTACAGTTGACTATACTTATAGAGACTGATTTAATAAACTCAATTTCATGTAAAGGTGATTTCGTACTAAACAGTTTACAGTGTCAAGCCTATGAGCTGCCATTTAATTAGCTCATAAGTCAGAATGACTAGGCTACTAATCTCACTGTCGACTCAGAATTTTCCTTGATTTTAATGAATAAACTTTTTAGTTCTCTACTTTTCTATTATTTTAGCTAGTTAGCAAATTAGTTGTAACATCAGTCAGCATGACTACTGCACGGCAGTGCACATTAAATTCAATTTCCTCATTTAAATTTGGGGTGATCATGATGCTGCGTGATGTTATTGTCTAGTAATTCAATAGTTACAAGTCACAGCGACCCTAGACAGTGACCTTACTGTAGTGTCATAGTCTCCTTGATCTTAAATGACTAATAATATTTTACTGTATAATCATACAATAGTGTTATCAGTTCTTAGGAACTTATTCTGAGTTTACCTACAATTCAGCAGCTACGTAATACACCATTACATGTCACTGCGACCCTAGTTGTTGAGTTTATTGTGAGCTTTAGAGAGTTCCTGATTACCGATAACTTAATCATTTAATGTTTCAATATTTAATACATGTTTCCACTAAGGGAAACTACAAGCCTATTTTAGTTCTCAACTAAGAGCAATTCTTTAATTATTGTGTAGGCTATAAGCAACATGTTTCATTTGACATGTAAATAGCAAGACTCAAGTTCTTGTAAGTCCTTGATAAATCCGGGACGTTCGTTATGTGTGTACTAACATACTAACATATTAACATACTAATGTACTAATCTTAATATCACTTCGGGATAGGTCAGTACTCCACAGTACACTACGACCCTAGAATCCTCCCCCCGGAGTTATGTTGGGAATTTCCAACACCGAATACAACACTGTTGTATTCTCATTACTTATTACTAACTCTATTAATTATTGTAGTAAGTAAAATTAACACCACGTAGAATTCTCATGTACTAATAATTTCATCTGTGCAGTAGGCTAGAATTCTCACGTCACCCGACGCCAGTATTGCGTCAGATTTCATTACAATAAACACATTATATCCAATGTATCTGAGAATTAAATTCGATTCTCTATAACCAAGGCATTCTGTATGATAATTAATTACAGATGAATTGACCTCCAACTAAAAGCCGAATAGAGCGTTGGAGTCATAGCGATTATCTAGTAATAAAAGTTAACGTCACGAGTGAATGCCATTAGGAGACATTAATTCCTCTCCCTTATATGTTTACTATCCCTAAATTGGCAAATAATAATATTATCCTCTTCTAAATAATAAACCCGTCCAGTCTTCAACATTTCAAGCGTAAATGCGAGAAATACTAATATTCATGACAATAATTTGTCTAATGAACGCGAGACGCGGCGTGGGTTGGAGAGGCTTGCCAGTACACGTGGGGGGAAGCTCTGAGGCAGACCTACCCGTATCGTGCTCACGAGGAGACGCCATTACCCAGCCATTAGGGTAGACGTTAACCATCCTCAGATGAAAGTCGCCACTGTGAGGCGTGAACAACCTTGCAGATAATGTCTTCAACTGGTGCTGGTGTAACATAAGGAACCTTTTTAATCTGGTTCCTGACTGCACGTGATCGACCAGTGAAGCGCGCCATTATCCAGGATAAGCGGAAGCCAGAGCCTGGGGCGCGAATTTCGGCAATCTTAAAACTTATACAGTGCCCTTATTAGCTAAGTATCTTCTCTTTATTTGATGCATCTTGTAAAGCGTAGTGTAGTAGCTGGGTGATTGACCGTGACGACGCATGCCAACACCAAACCACAGGTGATTACCTTTTATCACCTGTAACTCTTAATTTCTTGAATATAGAGATTCAGTAGTTTAATTAGTTGCTACTGTAAATATTTGTTTTGCAGCACGAGAGAAGAATTCTCCCTGCCTCCTTCTCCCATGTTAATCCATCCCATTCGTCAGCCAGCCGAGCCCAGGGAATTAGAGGAAGCGTCGTGGCTTACATAAATGAATCATCATTAAGCTAAGATTTCTTTGTATTAAGTCATGAGATTCCTGAAATTACTTATATGCAGAATTTCTTTGGATTAACGTGTGTTTATTGTGACTATCATTACTATACTTATAATCTATGTTCCCATTTATGGTAATGACATTAGTTTCACTATAATTCATAGGATTAGATTATTATAATTTGGATTAGTGAACGAACCACACTAGTTACTGGACGTACTTACTTCCAGTAATAACCCCCCAATGTAGGTGTTTGAGGGTTTGATTCATTTAATTATACAGCCCATTAATTATTTCTATGATCATATTCTCTAGTATTTTATCCATAGTTACTGGTTCATCTAGGAATTATCTAATGATCAGAAATTCTCAGTTTCCCTCTTTACTATAAAAGCGGGTGGTCCTTCGTAATTCAATTTACTACATTAATATTTAAATAATCAGTTTCAAGACCCAAATATCCCACATCTCTGCATCACTCTCTTGAAACTCTGCATCACTCTCTTAAGCCTCTGCATCTCTCTCTTGAGCCTCTGCATCACTCTCTTGAGCCTCTGCATCAATCTCTTGAGCCTCTACATCCCTCTCTTGAGCCTCTACATCACTCTCTTGAACTCCTGCATCCCTCTCATGAGCCTGTTGTTAATTCATTAAATATACGATAAAAATGATGCAAACACGTAATTGATTAGAAATTAACCATAAATACCGCATTTTCAATCAACTATTTGTTTCTCGTTAAAATACTGAGTAAGATATTGAAATGGGGAGAAGTTCGGTTTTTATTGCATATATCGACGTTTCAGCCGGAATTGAGCGGTTTTACGTGTGCATCTTCCATCGGTAATATAAACGGAAAATCAGGAACATTTTAGTTAATTCTAATGAAAACACATTGATTTTTATCATTTGTATTGGAAACAACATTGTCATATGTCTTTTCTTGGATCTAAATAATACGAAACCACGCTTTATGATCCGAAGTTAAAATCCTCAAATTTGGTATAATAGTGACTTTTTTCACGTTTTTCATGTAGTTTGATATTACGTAAATATATTCATTTTTACCAATATTTCAATACTATTTCATGTAGTATCACGATATGTGATTTGGCCTTCATATCTCAGATCTTCGCAAAATATTGCATTTTAAGCAAGTTTTCTTGCATTTTGTTTCGTACTAAACATCATCGAATTTAGCAATATTTTGACGTTTATCATCCCCTTTTCCTTTATTTGATTTAAACAAAATATCATCGAATAATGCAATATTTTGCCGTTTTTCAACGTTTTTGTGAATTTTCAGTTTATTGTTGTTAATTCATTAAATATACGATAAAAATGATGCAAACACGTAATTGAATAGAAATTAACCATAAATACCTCATTTTCAATCAACTATGTGTTTCTCGTTAAAATACTGAGTAAGATATTGAAAAGGGGAGAAGTTCGGTTTTTATTGCATATATCGACGTTTAAACCGGAATAGAGCGGTTTTACGTGTACATCTTCCATCGGTAATATAAACGGAAAATCAGGAACATTTTAGTTAATTCTAATGAAAACACATTGATTTTTATCTTTTGTATTGGAAACAACATTGTCATATGTCTTTTCTTGGATCTAAATAATACGAAACGTGGCTTTATGATTCGAAGTTAAAATCCTCAAATGTGGTATAATAGTGACTTTTTTCACGTTTTTCATGTAGTTTGATATTACGTAAATATATTCATTTTTACCAATATTTCGATACTATTTCATGTAGTATCACGATATGATTTGGCCTCCACATCTCAGATTTTCGCATAATATTGCATTTTAAGAAAGTATTCTTGCATTTTGTTTCGTACTAAACATCATCGAATTTAGCAATATTTTGACGTTTATCATCCCCTTTTCCTTTATGTGATTTAAACAAAATATCATCGAATTAGGCAATATTTTGCCGTTTTTAAACGTTTTTGTGAATTTTCAGTTTATTGGTATTAATTCATTAAATATACGATAAAAATTAAACAAACACGTAATTGATTAGATAATAACCTTAAATACTTCATTTTCAATCATCTATTTGTTTTTCGTTGAAATACTGAGTAAGATATTGAAAAGGGGAGAAGTTCGGTTTTTATTGCATATATCGACGTTTCAACCGGAATAGAGCGGTTTTACGTGTACATCTTCCATCGGTAATATAAACGGAAAATCAGGAACATTTTAGTTAATTCTAATCTAAACACATTGATTTTTATCTTTTGTATTGGAAACAACATTGTCATATGTCTTTTCTTGGATCTAAATAATACGAAACCTCGCTTTATGATTCGAAGTTAAAATCCTCAAATTTGGTATAATAGTGAATTTTCACGTTTTTCATGTAGTTTGATATTACGTAAATATATTCATTTTTACCAATATTTCGATACTATTTCATGTTGTATCACGATATGTGATTTGGCCTTCATATCTCAGATTTTCGCATAATATTGCGTTTTAAGCAATTTTTCTTGCATTTTGTTTCGTACTAAACATCATCGAATTTAGCAATATTTTGACGTTTATCATCCCCTTTTCCTGTAAGTGATTTAAACAAAATATCATCGAATCAGGCAATATTTTGCCGTTTTTAAACGTTTTTGTGAATTTTCAGTTTATTGGTATTAATTCATTAAATATACGATAAAAATGATACAAACACGTAATTGATAAGAAAATAACCTTAAATACTTCATTTTCAATAATCTATTTGTTTCTCGTTGAAATACTGAGTAAGATATTGAAAAGGGGAGAAGTTCGGTTTTTATTGCATATATCGACGTTTCAACCGGAATAGAGCGGTTTTACGTGTACATCTTCCATCGGTAATATAAACGGAAAATCAGGAACATTTTAGTTAATTCTAATGAAAACACATTGATTTTTACCATTTGTATTGGAAACAACATTGTCATATGTCTTTTCTTGGATCTAAATAATACGAAACCACGCTTTATGATTCGAAGTTAAAATCCTCAAATTTGGTATAATAGTGACTTTTTCACGTTTTTCATGTAGTTTGATATTACGTAAATATATTCATTTTTACCAATATTTCGATACTATTTCATGTTGTATCACGATATGTGATTTGGCCTTCATATCTCAGATTTTCGCATAATATTGCTTTTTAAGCAAGTTTTCTTGCATTTTGTTTCGTACTAAACATCATCGAATTTAGCAATATTTTGACGTTTATCATCCCTTTTCCTGTAAGTGATTTAAACAAAATATCATCGAATTAGGCAATATTTTGCCGTTTTTAAACGTTTTTGTGAGTTTTCAGTTTATTGGTATTAATTCATTAAATATACGATAAAAATTATACAAACACGTAATTGATTAGATAATAACCTTAAATACTTTATTTTCAATCATCTATTTGTTTCTCGTTGAAATACTAAGTAAGATATTGAAAAGGGGAGAAGTTCGGTTTTTATTGAATATACCGACGTTTCAACCGGAATAGAGCGGTTTTACGTGTACATCTTCCATCGGTAATATAAACGGAAAATCAGGAACATTTTAGTTAATTCTAATGAAAACACATTGATTTTTATCTTTTGTATTGGAAACAAAATTGTCATATGTATTTTCTTGGATCTAAATAATACGAAACCTCGCTTTATGATTCGAAGTTAAAATCCTCAAACTTGGTATAATAGTGACTTTTTTCACGTTTTTCATGTAGTTTGATATTACGTAAATATACTCATTTTTACCAATATTTCAATACTATTTCATGTAGTATCACGATATGTGATTTGGCCTTCATATCTCAGATTTTCGCATAATATTGCATTTTAAGCAAATTTTCTTGCATCTTGTTTCGTACTAAACATCATTGAATTTACCAATATTTGCATCATTGACACAAGAGAGTGTGTCAGGCTCTGCATCACTCTCTTAAGCCTCTGCATCCCTCTCTTGAGCCTCTGCATCCGTCTCTTAAGCCTCTGCAACACTCTCTTCAGCCTCTGCATCACTCTCTTGAGCCTCTGCATCCCTTTTTTGAGCCTCTGCATAACTTACTTAAGATTCTGCATCCCTTTCTTGAGCTTTTGCATCACTCTCTTGAACTCCTGCATCCCTCTCATGAGCCTCTGCATCCCTCTCCTGAGCCTTTGCATCACTCTCTTAGGCCTCTGTATCCCTCTCTTGAGCCTCTGCGTCACTCTCAAGAGCCTCTGCCTCCCTCTCTTGTGCCTCTGCATCCCTCACTTGAGCCCCTGCATCCCTCTCTTGAGCCTCTGCATCCCTCGCTTGAGCCTCTGCATCCCTCTCTAAAGCCTCTGCATCACTCTCTTAAGCCTCTACATCCCTCTAATAAGACTCTGCATCACTCTCTTCTGCCTCTGCATCACTCCCTTGAGTCTTTGCATCACTCTCTTGAGCCTCTGCATCCCTCTCTTAATCCTCTGCAACACTCTCTTCAGCCTCTGCATCACTCTCTTAAACCTCTGCATCCCTCTCTTGATCCTCTACATCACTCTCTTGAGCCTCTGCATCATTCTCTTGAGCCTCTACATCTTTCCCTTAAGCTTCTACATCATTCTCTTGAACCCCTGCATCACTCTCTTGAGCCTCTGCATCACTCTCTTTAGCCTCTGCATCTCTCTCTTCAGGCTCTGCATCACTCTCTTGATCCTCTGCATCACTCTCTTGAACCTCTGCTTCACTTTCTTGAGCCTTTGCATCACTCTCTTGAGCCTCTGCATCCCTCTCTTAAGCCTCTGCAACACTCTCTTCAGCCTCTGCATCACTCCCTTGAATCTTTGCATCACTCTCTTGAGCCTCTGCATCCTACTCTTAAGCCTCTGCAACACTCTCTTCAGCCTCTGCATCACTCTCTTGATCCTCTGCATCATTCTCTTGAGCCTCTGCATCACTCTCTTGAGCCTTTGCATCCCTCTCTTAAGCCTCTGCAACACTCTCTTCAGCCTCTGCATCACTCTCTTGAGCCTTTGCATCACTATCTTGAGCCTCTGCATCCCTCTCTTAAGCATCTGCAACACTCTCTTCAGCCAATGCATCACTCTCTTAAGCCTCTGCATCCCTTTTTTGAGCCTCTGCATCACTTACTTAAGCCTCTGCATCCCTATCCTGAGCCTCTGCATCATTCTCTTGAACTCCTGCATCCCTCTCATGAGCCTCTGCATCCCCCTCCTAAGCCTTTGCATCACTCTCTTAAGCCTCTGCATCCCTCTCTTGAGCCTCTGCGTCACTCACAAGAGCCTCTGCATCCCTCTCTTATGCCTCTGCATCCCTCACTTGAGCTTCTGCATCCCTCTCTTTTGAGCCCCTGCATCCCTCTCTTGAGCCTCTGCATCCCTCTCTTGAGCCCCTGCATCCCTCTCTTTAGCCTCTGCATCACTCTCTTAAGCCTGTGCATCACTCTCGTAAGCCTCTGAATCACCCTCTTGAGCCTCTGCATCCCTCTCTTGAACTCCTGCATCCCTCTGATGAGCCTCTGCATCCCTCTCTTGAGCCTTTGCATCACTCTCTTAAACCTCTGCATCCCTCTCTTGAACCTCTGCATCACTCTCAAGAGCCTCTGCATCCCTCTCTTGTGCCTCTGCATCCCTCACTTGAGCCTCTGCATCCCACTCTTGAGCCTCTGCATCCCTCTCTTGGGCCTCTACATCCCTCTCTTGAGCCTCTCCATCCCTCTCTTAAGCCTCTGCATCACTCTCTTAAGCCTCTACATCCCTCTCTTGAGCCTCTCCATCCCTCTCTTAAGCCTCTGCATCACTCTCTTAAGCCTCTGCATCCCTCTCTTGAGAATCTGCATCCCTCTCCTAAGCCTCTGCAACACTCTCTTCAGCCTCTGCATCACTCTCTAAAGCCTCTGCATCACTCTCTTAAGCCTCTACATCCCTCTAATAAGACTCTGCATCACTCTCTTCTGCCTCTGCATCACTCCCTTGAGTCTTTGCATCACTCTCTTGAGCCTCTGCATCCCTCTCTTAAGCCTCTGCAACACTCTCTTCAGCCTCTGCATCACTCTCTTAAACCTCTGCATCCCTCTCTTGATCCTCTGCATCACTCTCTTGAGCCTCTGCATCATTCTCTTGAGCCTCTACATCTTTCTCTTAAGCCTCTACATCATTCTCTTGAACCCCTGCATCACTCTCTTGAGCCTCTGCATCACTCTCTTTTGCCTCTGCATCTCTCTCTTCAGGCTCTGCATCACTCTCTTGATCCTCTGCATCACTCTCTTGAACCTCTGCTTCACTTTCTTGAGCCTTTGCATCACTCTCTTGAGCCTCTGCATCCCTCTCTTAAGCCTCTGCAACACTCTCTTCAGCCTCTGCATCACTCTCTTGATCCTCTGCATCATTCTCTTGAGCCTCTGCATCACTCTCTTGAGCCTTTGCATCCCTCTCTTAAGCCTCTGCAACACTCTCCTCAGCCTCTGCATCACTCTCTTGAGCCTTTGCATCACTATCTTGAGCCTCTGCATCCCTCTCTTAAGCATCTGCAACACTCTCTTCAGCCAATGCATCACTCTCTTAAGCCTCTGCATCCCTTTTTTGAGCCTCTGCATCACTTTCTTAAGCCTCTGCATCCCTATCCTGAGCCTCTGCATCATTCTCTTGAACTCCTGCATCCCTCTCATGAGCCTCTGCATCCCCCTCCTAAGCCTTTGCATCACTCTCTTAAGCCTCTGCATCCCTCTCTTGAGCCTCTGCGTCACTCACAAGAGCCTCTGCATCCCTCTCTTATGCCTCTGCATCCCTCACTTGAGCTTCTGCATCCCTCTCTTTTGAGCCCCTGCATCCCTCTCTTGAGCCTCTGCATCCCTCTCTTGAGCCCCTGCATCCCTCTCTTAAGCCTCTGCATCACTCTCGTAAGCCTGTGCATCACTCTCGTAAGCCTCTGAATCACTCTCTTGAGCCTCTGCATCCCTCTCTTGAACTCCTGCATCCCTCTGTAGAGCCTCTGCATCCCTCTCTTGAGCCTTTGCATCACTCTCTTAAACCTCTGCATCCCTCTCTTGAACCTCTGCATCACTCTCAAGAGCCTCTGCATCCCTCTCTTGTGCCTCTGCATCCCTCACTTGAGCCTCTGCATCCCACTCTTGAGCCTCTGCATCCCTCTCTTGGGCCTCTACATCCCTCTCTTGAGCCTCTCCATCCCTCTCTTAAGCCTCTGCATCACTCTCTTAAGCCTCTACATCCCTCTCTTGAGCCTCTCCATCCCTCTCTTAAGCCTCTGCATCACTCTCTTAAGCCTCTGCATCCCTCTCTTGAGAATCTGCATCCCTCTCCTAAGCCTCTGCAACACTCTCTTCAGCCTCTGCATCACTCTCTTGAGCCTTTGCATCACTCTCTTCAGCCTCTGCATCACTCTCTTGAGCCTTTGCATCACTCTCTTGAGCCTCTGCATCCCTCTCTTAAGCCTCTGCAACACTCTCTTCAGCCTTTGCATCACTCTCTTGAGCCTTTGCACCACTCTCTTGAGCCTCTGCATCACTCTCTTGAGCCTTTGCATCACTCTCTTGAGCCTCTGCATCCCTCTCTTAAGCCTCTGCAACACTCTCTTAAGCCTTTGCATCCTTCTCATAAGCCTCTGCATCACTCACTTGAGCCTTTGCATCACTCTCTTGAGCCTCTGCTTCCCTCTCTTAAGCCTCTGCAACACTTTCTTCAGCCTCTGCATCACTCTCTTGAGCCTTTGCATCACTCTCCTGAGCCTCTGCATCACTCTCATAAGCCTCTACATCGCTCTCCTAAGCCTCTGCATCCCTTTTTTGAGCCTCTGCATCACTTTCTTAAGCCTCTGCATCCCTTTCTTGAGCCTCTGCATCACTCTCTTGAACTCCTGCATCCCTCTCATGAGCCTCTGCATCCCTCTCCTGAGCCTTTGCATCACTCTCTTAAGCCTCTGCATCCCTCTCTTAAGCCTCTGCGTCACTCTCAAGAGCCTCTGCATTCCTCTTTTGTGCCTCTGCATCCCTCACTTGAGCGTCTGCATCCCTCTCTTGAGCCCCTGCATCCATCTCTTGAGCCTATGCATCCCTCGCTTGAGCCTCTGCATCCCTCTCTTAAGCCTTTGCATCACTCTCTTAAGCCTCTGCATCACTCTCCTAAGCCTCTGAATCACTCTCTTGAGCATCTGCATCCCTCTCCTAAGCCTCTGCATCATTCTCTTCAGCCTCTGCATCACTCTCTTGAGCCTTTGCATCACTCTCCTGAGCCTCTGCATCACTCTCTTAAGTCTCTACATCGCTCTCCTAAGCCTCTGCATCCCTTTTTTAAGCCTCTGCATCACTTTCTTAAGCCTCTGCATCCCTTTCCTGAGCCTCTGCATCATTCTCTTGAACTCCTGCATCCCTCTCATGAGCCTCTGCATCCCTCTCCTGAGCCTTTGCATCACTCTCTTAAACCTCTGCATCCCTCTCTTGAGCCTCTGCGTCACTCTCAAGAGCCTCTGCATCCTTCTATTGTACCTCTGTATCCCTCACTTGAGCCTCTGCATCCCTCTCTTTTGAGCCCCTGCATCCCTCTTTTGAGCCTATGCATACCTCTCTTGAGCCCCTGCATCCCTCTCTTAAGCCTCTGCATCACTCTCTTAAGCCTCTGCATCACTCTCGTAAGCCTCTGAATCCCTCTTGAGCCTCTGCATCCCTCTCTTGAACTCCTGCATCCCTCTCATGAGCCTCTGCATCCCTCTCTTAAGCCTCTGCATCACTCTCTTAAGCCTCTGCATCACTCTCGTAAGCCTCTGAATCCCTCTTGAGCCTCTGCATCCCTCTCTTGAACTCCTGCATCCCTCTCATGAACCTCTGCATCCCTCTCTTTTGCCTCTGCATCCCTCACTTGAGCCTCTGCATCCCTCTCTTGAGCCTCTGCATCCCTCTCGTAAGCCTCTGCATCACTCTCTTAAGCCTCTGCATCCCTCTCTTGAGCGTCTGCATCCCTCTCTTAAGCTTCAGCAACACTCTCTTCAGCCTCTGCATCACTCTCTTGAGCCTTTGCATCACTCTCTTGAGCCTCTGCATCACTCTCTTGAGCCTTTGCATCACTCTCTTGAGCCTCTGCATCCCTCTCTTAAACCTCTGCAACACTCTCTTCAGCCTCTGCATCACTCACTTAATCCTCTGCATCCCTCTCTTGAGCCCCTGCATCCCTCTCTTAAGCCTCTGGATCCCTCTCTTGAGCCTCTGCAACACTCTCTTCAGCCTCTGCATCAATCTCTTCAGCCTCTGCATCACTCTCTTGAGCATTTGCATCACTCGCTTGAGCCTCTGCATCCCTCTCTTAAGGCTCTGCAACACTCTCGTCAGCCTTTGCATCACTCTCTTAAGCCTCTGCATCCCTCTCTTGAGCCTCTGCATCCCTCTCATAAGCCTCTGCATCACTCACTTGAGCCTTTGCGTCACTCACTTGAGCCTCTGCTTCCCTCTCTTAAGCCTCTGCAACACTCTCTTTAGCCTCTGCTTCACTCTCTTGATCCTTTGCATCACTCTCTTGAGCCTCTGCATCACTCTCTTAAGCCTCTACATCACTCCCTTAAGCCTCTGCATCCCTTTCTTGAGTCTCTGCATCACTCTCTTGAACTCCTGCATCCCTCTCATGAGCCTCTGCATCCCTCTCCTGAGCCTTTGCATCACTCTCTTAAGCCTCTGCATCCCTCTCTTAAGCCTCTGCGTCATTCTCAAGATCCTCTGCATTCCTCTTTTGTGCCTCTGCATCCCTCACTTGAGCGTCTGCATCCCTCTCTTGAGCCCCTGCATCCATCTCTTGAGCCTATGCATCCCTCACTTGAGCCTCTGCATCCCTCTCTTAAGCCTTTTCATCACTCTCTTAAGCCTCTGCATCACTCTCGTAAGCCTCTGAATCACTCTCTTGAGCCTCTGCATCACCCTCTTAAGCTTCTGGATTACTCTGTTGAGCATCTGCATCCCTCTCCTAAGCCTCTGACTCACTCTCTTAAGCCTTTGCATCACTCTCTTAAGCCTCTGAATCCCTCTCCTAAGGCCTCTGCATAACTCTCTTCAGCCCCTGCATCGCTCTCTTAAACCTATGCATCCCTCTCCTGATCCTCTGCATCATTCTCTTGAGCCTCTACATCCTTCTCATAAGCCTCTACATCATTCTCTTCAGCCCCTGCATCACTCCTGACCCTCTGCATCACTCTCCTTAGTCTCTGCATCTCTCTCTTCAGCCTTAGGGATGTTTGGAAAATTTTGAAAACTGCTGGGGCTGTTTGGGCAAAAAGTGACCGATCTCTGCTCTCAGAAATTTGCATATATTCAGTATAAAAAGTAATTTCAAACGGCGAATACGTGCAAAAAGCCAGAATTTGGCTCCAAAACATGGTTCAAGGGTCGAATTTTGGATGTTTGTGATATTTTGAAAACAGCATGGGGGTTTGGGAAAAATGTGACCCATCGCCGCATAGTAATTGGCATCTTTTCGAAAAAAAAAAATCGTAATTTCAAACAGCGAATACATGCAGAGAGCCAGAATTTGGCTCCAAAATATGGCTCAAGGGTCGGATTTGGGATGTTTGGGATATTTTGAAAACTGCAGGGAGGGTTTGGGCAAAATGTGACCCATCGCTGCTCCCAGTAATTGGCATATTTTCGGTATAATTAGTCGTAATTTCAAACTGCGAATACGTGCAGAGAGCCGAAATTTGGCTCCAAAATATGACTCAAACGTCGAATTTGAGATGTTTGGGATATTTTGAAAACTGCAGGAGGGTTTGTCCAAAATGTGACCCATCGCTGCTCCCAGTAATTGACATATTTTCGGTATAAAATTCGTAATTTTAAACTGCGAATACGTGCTGAGAGCCAGAATTTGGCTCCAAAACATGGCTTTAGCGTCGAATTTGGGATGTTTGAGATATTTTGAAAACGCAGGAGGGGGGGGGGGGTGTCTGGTCAAAATGTGACTCATGACCCATCAACAACCCCCATCCCCCCTGCGTTTTCAAAATATTTCAAACATCCCAAATTCGACGCTAAAGCCATGTTTTGGAGCCAAATTCTGGCTCTCAGCACGTATTCGCAGTTTGAAATTACTACTTTTTAAACCGAAAATACGCCAATTACTGGGAGCAGCGATGGGTCACATTTTGGACAAAAATGTGACCCATCGCTGCTCAACGTGAAAAAAGTCACTATTATACCAAAATTGAGGATTTTAACTTCGAATCATAAAGCGAGGTTTCGTATTATTTAGATCCAAGAAAAGACATATGACAATGTTGTTTCCAATACAAATGATAAAAATTAATGTGTTTTCATTAGAATGAACTAAAATGTTCCTGATTTTCCGTTTATATTACCGATGGAAGATGTACACTTAAACCGCACAATTCCGGCTGAAACGTCGATATATGCAATAAAAACCGAACATCTCCCCTTTTCAATATCTTACTCAGTATTTCAACGAGAAACAAATAGATGATTGAAAATGAAGTATTTAAGGTTATTATCTAATCAATTACAAGTTTGCATCATTTTTATCGTATACCTAATGAATTATTACCAATAAACTGAAAATTCACAAAAACGTTGAAAAATGGAAAAATATTGCCTAATTCGATGATATTTTGTTTAAAGCACAAAAAGGAAAAGGGAGGTGATAAACGTCAAAATATTGTTAAATTCGATGATGTTTAGTCTAAAACAAAATGCAAGAAAACTTGTTTTAAATGCAATATTATGCGAAAATATGATATATGAACGCCAAGTCACATATCGTTATACTACATTAAATAGTATCGAAATATTCGTAAAAATGAATATATTTACCTAATATCAAACTACATGAAAAACGTGAAAAAAGTCACTATTATACCAAATTTGAGGATTTTAACTTCGAATCATACAGCGAGGTTTCGTATTATTTAGATCCAAGAAAAGACATATGACAATGTTGTTTCCAATGCAAATGATAAAAATCAATGTGTTTTCATTAGAATGAACTAAAATGTTCCTGATTTTCCGTTTATATTACCGATTGAAGATGTACACGTAAAACCGCACAATTCCGGCTGAAACGTCGATATATGCAATAAAAACCGAACTTCTCTCCTTTTCAATATCTTACTCAGTATTTCAACGAGAAACAAATAGATGATTGTAGATGAAGAATTTAAGTTTATTATCTAATCAATTACGTGTTTGCATCATTTTTGTCGTGTTTTTAATGAATTAATACCAATAAACTGAAAATTCACAAAAACGTGGAAAAACGGCAAAATATTTCCTAATTCGATGATATTTGTTTTAAATCACATAAAGGAAAAGGGGATGATAAACGTCAAAATATTGCTAAATTCGATGATGTTTAGTCTGATGATGTTTCTCCCCTTTTCGATGAAATTCGATGATGTTCTCCCCTTTTCAATATCTTACTCAGTATTTCAACGCGAAACAAATAGATGATTGAAAATGAAGTATTTAAGGTAATTATCTAATCAATTACGTGTTTGCATCATTTTTTCCGTATATATAATGAATTATTACCAATAAACTGAAAATTCACAAAAACGTTGAAAAATGGCAAAATATTACCTATTTCGATGATATTTTGTTGAAAGCACATAAAGGAAAAGGGAGGTGATAAACGTCAAAATATTGTTAAATTCGATGATGTTTAGTCTAAAACAAAATGCAAGAAAACTTGTTTTAAATGCAATATTATGCGAAAATATGAGATATGAAGGCCAAGTCACATATCGTGATACTACATGAAATAGTATCGAAATATTGGTAAAAATGAATATATTTACGTAATATCAAACTACATGAAAAACGTGAAAAAGTCACTATTATACCAAATTTGAGGATTTTAACTTCGAATCATAAAGCGAGGTTTCGTGTTATTTAGATCCAAGAAAAGACATATGACAATGTTGTTTCCAATACAAATGATAAAAATCAATGTCAATAAAAAAATCATTAGAATGAACTAAAATGTTCCTGATTTTCCGTTTATATTACCGATGGAAGATGTACACGTAAAACCGCACAATTTCGGCTGAAACGTCGATATGTGCAATAAAAACCGAACTTCTCCCCTTTTCAATATCTTACTCAGTATTTCAACGAGAAACAAATAGATGATTGAAGATAAAGTATTTAAGTTTATTATCTAATCAATTACGTGTTTGCATCATTTTTATCGTGTTTTTAATGAATTAATACCAATAAACTGAAAATTTACAAAAACGTGGAAAAATGGCTAAATATTACCTAATTCGATGATATTTTGTTTAAATCACATCAAGGAAAAGAGGATGATAAACATGAAAATATTGCTAAATTCAATGATTTTTAGAACAAAACAAAACGCAAGAAAACTTTCTTAAAAAGGAAAAATTTGCGAAATTCTGAGATTTGAAGGCCAAATCACATATCGTGAGAAAACATGAAGTAGTATCGAAATATTGGTAAAAACGAATATATTTACGTAATGTCACACTACATGAAAAACGTGAAAAAAATCGCTATATTTCCATATTTGAGGAAATCATACTTCAAATCATAAAGCGAGGTTTCGTATTATTTAGATCAGGAAAGACATATAAAATAGACATATAAAGATGTTGTTTCCAATACAAATGATAAAAATCAATGTGTTTTCATTATCTCACTTGAGGTAATCACATTACCTCACTTGAGGTAATTACCTCACTTTCATCCCTCACTAGATCCTCTGCATCCCTCACTTGAGCCTTTGCATCACTCTCTTAAGCCTCTGGATCCCTCTCTTGAGCCTCTGCGTAACTCTCAAGAGCCTCTGCATCCCTCTCTTGGGCCTCTGCTTCCCTCAATTGAGCCTCTGCATCCCTCTCTTGAGCCCCTGCATCCCTCTCTTGAGCCTCTGCATCCCTCTCTTGAGCCTCTGCATCCCTCTCTTAAACCTCTGCATCACTCTCTTAAGCCTCTGCATCACTCTCGTAAGCCTCTGAATCACTCTCTTGAGCGTCTACATAACTCTCTTGAGCCTCTCCATCACTCTCTTGGGTCTCTGCATCCCGCTCTTAAGCCTCTGCATCATTCTCTTCAGCCTTTGCATCCCTCTCTTAAGCCTCTGCATCATTCTCTTCAGCCTCTGCATTCCTCTCTTAAGCCTCTGCATCACTCTCTTGATCCTCTGGATCCCTCTCTTAAGCCTCTGCATCATTCTCTTGAGCCCCTTCATCATTCTCTTGAGCCTCTGCATCCTTCTCTTAAGCCTCTACATCATTCTCTTGTGCCTCTGCATCACTCTCTTGAACCTGTGCATCACTCTCTAGAGCCTCTGCATTTCTCTCTTCAGCCTCTCCATCACTCTCTTGGGCCTCTGCATCACTCTCTTGGGCATCTACATCCCACTCTTGAGCCTTTGCATCCCTCTCTTAAACCTCTGCATCACTCTCTTGAGCCTTTGCATCACTCTCTTGAGCCTCTGCATCCCTCTCTTAAGCCTTGCAACACTCTCTTCAGCCTCTGCATCACTCTCCTAAGCCTCTGCATCCCTCTCTTGAGCCTCTGCATCCCTCTCTTTAGTCTCTGCAACACTCTCCTCAGCCTCTGGATCACACTCTTGAGCCTTTGCATCACTATCTTGAGCCTCTGCATCACTTTCGTAAGCATCTGCATCCCTTTCTTGAGCCTCTGCATCATTCTCTTGAAATCCTGCATCCTTCTCATGAGGCTCTGCATCCCTCTCCTGAGCCTTTGCATCACTCTCTTAAGCCTCTGCATCCCTTACTTGATCCTCTTCATCCCTCTCTTTTGAGCCCCTGCATCTCTCTCTTGAGCCTCTGCATCCATCTCTTGAGCCCCTGCATCCCTCTCTTAAGCCTCTGCATCACTCTCTTAAGCCTCTGCATCACTCTCGTAAGCCTCTGAATCACTCTCTTGAGCCTCTGCATCACTCTCTTAAGCCTCTGCATCACTCTCGTAAGCCTCTGAATCACTCTCTTGAGCCTCTGCATCACTCTCTTGGGCCTCTGCTTCCCTCAATTGAGCCTCTGCATCCCTCTCTTGAGCCCCTGCATCCCTCTCTTCAGCCTCTGCATCCCTCTCTTGAGCCTCTGCATCATTCTCTTCAGCCTCTGCATTCCTCTCTTAAGCCTCTGCATCACTCTCTTGATCCTCTGGATCCCTCTCTTAATCTCTGGATCTCTCTCTGCATTCCTCTCTTAAACCTCTGCATCACTCTCTTAAGCCTCTGCATCACTCTCGTAAGCCTCTGAATCACTCTCTTGAGCCTCTGCATAACTCTCTTGAGCCTCTCCATCACTCTCTTGGGATTCTGCATCCCGCTCTTAAGCCTCTGCATCATTCTCTTCAGCCTCTGCATCCCTCTCTTAAGCCTCTGCATCATTCTCTTCAGCCTCTGCATTCCTCTCTTAAGCCTCTGCATCACTCTCTTGATCCTCTGCATCCCTCTCTTAAGCCTCTGCATCATTCTCTTGAGCCCCTTCATCATTCTCTTGAGCCTCTGCATCCTTCTCTTAAGCCTCTACATCATTCTCTTGTGCCTCTGCATCACTCTCTTGAACCTCTGCATCACTCTCTAAAGCCTCTGCATCTCTCTCTTCAGCCTCTCCATCACTCTCTTGAGCCTCTGCATCACTCTCTTGGGCATCTACATCCCACTCTTGAGCCTCTGCATCCCTCGCTTAAACCTCTGCATCACTCTCTTGAGCCTTTGCATCACTCTCTTGAGACTCTGCATCCCTCTCTTAAGCCTTGCAACACTCTCTTCAGCCTCTGCATCACTCTCCTAAGCCTCTGCATCCCTCTCTTGAGCCTCTGCCTCACTCTCTTGAGCCTCTGCATCACCCTCTTATGCCTCTGCATTACTCTCTTGAGACTCTGCGTCCCTCTCCTAAGCCTCTGCCTCACTCCTCTAAGCCTCTGCATCACTCTCTTGAGCCTCTGCATCACTCTCTTCAGCCTCTTCATCCCTCTCTTGAGCCTCTGCAACACTCTCTTCAGCCTCTGCATCACTCTTTTAAGCCTCTGAAACCCTCTCTTGAGGCCTCTGCATAACTCTCTCGAGCCTCTGCATCACTCGCTTGAGCCTCTGCATCAGTCTCTTAAACCTCTGCATCACTCTCTTGATCCTCTGCATCACTCTCTTGAGCCTCTGCATCATTCTCTTGAGGCTCAACATCCTTCTCTTAAGCCTCTACGTCATTCTCTTGAGCCCCTGCATCACTCTTTTGATCCTCTGCATCACTCTCTTGAGCCTCTGCATCATTCTCTTGAGGCTCTACATCCCTCTCTAAAGCCTCTACATCATTCTCTTGAGCCTCTGCATTCCTCTCCTGAGCCTTTGCATCACTCTCTTAAGCCTTTGCATCCCTCTTTTGAGCCTCTGCATCCCTCTCTTGAGCCTCTGCATCCCTCTCCTGAGCCTGTTCATCCCTCTCTTGAGCCTCTGCATCCCTCTCTTGAGCCTCTGCACCACTCTCTTAAGCCCGCTGCATCACTCTCGTAAGCCTCTGCATCACTCTCGTAAACCTCTGAATCACTCACTAGAGCCTCTCTATCACTCTCTTGAGCCCCTGCATCTCTCTATTGAGCCTCTGCATCACTCTCTTGAGCCTCTGCATCACCCTGTTAAGCCTCTGCATCCCTCTTTTTTTGCCTCTGCATCACATTCTTAAGCCTCTGCATCCCTTTCATGAGCCTCCACATCTCTCTCTTGAACTCCTCCATCACTCCTATGAGCCTTTGCATCCTTCTCCTGAGCCTTTGCATCACTCGCGTAAGCCTCTGCATCCCTCTCTTGAGCCTCTGCATCACTCTTAAGAGGCTCTGCATCCCTCTCTTGTGCCTCTGCATCCCTCACTTGAGCCTCTGCATCCCTTTCGTGAGCCAATGCATCCCTCTCTTGAGCTTCTGCATCCCTCTCTTGAGCCTTTGCATCCCTCTCTTAAGCCTCTGCAATTCTCTCTTCAGCCTCTGCATCATTCGCGTAAGCTTTTGAATCACTCTTTCGAGCCTCTGCATCACTCTCTTGATCCTCTGCATCACTCTCTTGAGCCTCTGCATCACTCTCTTGAGCCTCTGCATCCCTCTCTTGAGCCTCTGCATCACTCTCATCACTCTCCGGAACTCCTGCATCCCTCTCATGAGCCTCTGCATCACTCTCTTGCATCAGTCGCTTAAGCCTCTGCATCCCTCTCTTGAGCCTCTGCATCACTCCCAAGATCCTCTGCATCCCTCTCTTGTGCCTCTGCATCCCTCACTTGAGCCTCTGCATCCCACTCTTGAGCCCCTGCATCCCTCTCTTGAGCCTCTGCATCCCTCTCTTGAGCCTATGCATCCCTCTCTTAAGCCTCTGCAATACTCTTTTCAGCCTCTGCATCATTCTCGTAAGCTTCTGAATCACTCTCTCGAGCCTCTGCATCACTCTCTTGATCCTCTGCATCACTCTCTTGAGCCTCTGCATCACTCTCTTGATCCTCTGCATTACTCTCTTGAGTCTCTGCATCACTCCCATGAGCCTCTGCATAACTCTCTTGAGCCTCTGCAACACTCTCTTGAGCCTCTGCATCCCTCTTTTAAGCCTCTGCATCACTCTCTTCGGCCTCTGAATCACTCTCTTGAGCCTCTGCATAAATCTCTTTAGCCCCTGCATCCCTCTCTCAAGCCTCTGCATCACTCTCTTGAGCCTCTGCATCCCTCTCTTGAGCCTCTGCATCACTCTTTTCAGCCTCTGTATAACTCTCTTGAGCCCCTGCATCCCTCTAAAGCCTCTGCATCACTCTCTTGAGCGTCTGCATCCCTCTCTTGAGCCTCTGCATCAATCTTTTCAGCCCCTTCATCCCTCTCTTGAGACTCTGTAACACTCTCTTCAGCCTCTGCATCACTCTCTTAAGCCTCTGAATCACTATCTTGATCCTCTGCATCACTCTCTTGAGCCACTGCATCCATCTCGCAAGCCTCTGCATCACTCTCTTGAGCATCTGCATCACCCTCTTAAGCCTCTGCATTACTCTTGAGCTTCTGCATCCCTCTCCTAAGCCTCTGCCTCACTCTCTTACGCCTCTGCATCACTCTCTTGAGCCTCTGTATCCCTCTCTTTAGCCTCTGCATCACTCTCTTCAGTCTCTTCATCCCTCTCTTGAGCCTCTGCAACACTCTCTTCAGCCTCTGCATCACTCTCTTAAGCCTCTGAATCCCTCTCCTGAGGCCTCAGCATAAGTCTCTCGAGCCTCTGCATCACTCTCTTGATTCTCAGCATCACTCTCGTAAGCCTCTGAATCACTTTCTCGAGCCTCTGCATCACTCTCTTGATCCTCTGCATCACTCCCTTGAGCCTCTGCATCACTCTCTTGAGCCTCTGCATCACTCTCTAGAGCCTCTGCATCACTCTCTTCAGCCTCTGCATCACTCTCTTAAGCCTCTGCTTCCCTCTCTTGATCCTCTGTATCACTCTCTTGAGCCTTTGCATCACTCTCTTAAGCCTCTGCATCACTTTCGTAATCCTCTGAATCACTCTCTTGAGCCTCTGCATTACTCTCTTGAGCCCCTGCATCCCACTCTTGAGCCTCTGCATCACTCTCTTGAGCCTCTGCATGACCCTTTTAAGCCTCTGCATCCCTCTTTTGATCCTCTGCATCATCTTTTAAAACTGCATGGGGGTTTGGGCAAAATGTGACCCATTGCCGCTCTCAGTAATTGACATATTTTCGGTATAAAAGTCGTAATTTCAAACTGCGAATGCGTGCAGAGCGCCAGAATTTGGCTCCAAAATATTGGTCAAGCGTGGAATTTGGGATGTTTGGGATATTTTAAAAACTGCAGGGATGGGTTTGCGCAAAATGTGATCCTTCGCCGCTTTCAGTAATTGGCATACTTTCGGTAAAAAAAAATTCGTAATTTCAAACTGCGAATACGTGCAGAGTGCCAGAATTTGGCTCCAAAAAGTGGCTCAAGAGTCGAATTTGGGATGATTGTGATATTTTGAAAACTGCATGGGGGTTTGGGCAAAATGTGACCCATCGCCGCTCTCAGTAATTGGCAAATTTTCGGTATAAAAAGTCGTAATTTCAAACTGCAAATACGTTCAGAGAGCCAGAAATTGACTCCAAAATATGGCTCTAGCGTCGAAATTGGGATGTTTGTAATATTTTGAAAACGCAGGGGGGGGGGGGTCTGTGCAAAATGTGACTCATCGCCGCTCTCAGTAATTGGCATAAATTCGGTATAAAAAGTCGTAATTTCTAACTGCGAATACGTGACGAAAGCCAGAATTTGGCTCCAAAATATGGCTAAAGGGGTCAAATGTGGGATGTTAGGATGTTTTGAAAACTGCAGTGGGGTTTGTACAAAATGTGAACTATCGCCGCTCTCAGGAATTGGCATCTTTTCGGTATAAAAAGCCGTAATTCCACACTGCGAAAATGTGAAGAGATGCCACAATTTGGCTCCAAAACATAACTCAAGCGACGAATTTGGGATGTTTGGGATATTTTGAAAACTGCAGGAGGGTTTGCGTAATATGTGACCCATCACCTCTCTCAGTAATTGGCATATTTTTGGTACAAAATGTCGTAATTTCAAACTGCGAACATGTGCAGGGAGCCAGAATTTGGCTCCAACATATGACTCAAGCGTCGAATTTGAGATGTTTGGGATATTTTGAAAGCTGCAGGGGAGTTTGCGTAATATGTGACCCATCGCCTCTCTCAGTAATTGGCATATTTTCGGTACAAAATGTCGTAGTTTCAAACTGCGAGTACGTGCAGAGAGCCAGAAATTGGCTCCAAAATAAGACTCATTGGTCGAATTTGGGATGATTGGCATACTTTTAAAACTGCATGGGGGTTTGGGCAAAATGTGACCCATTGCCGATCTCAGTAATTGACATATTTTCGGTATAAAAGTCGTAATTTCAAACTGCGAATGCGTGCAGACAGCCAAAATTTGGCTCCAAAGTATGGTTAAAGCGTCGAACTTGGAATGTTTGGGATATTTTGAAAACTGCAGGGGGAAGGGGTTTGAGTAAAATGTGAACCATCGCCTGTCTTAATAATTGGCATATTTTCGGTATAAAAATTCGTAATTTCAAACTGCAAATACGTGCAGAGCGCCAGAATTTGGCTTCAAAATATTGCTCAAGCGTCGAATTTGGGATGTTTGGGATATTTTAAAAACTGCAGGGATGGGTTTGCGCAAAATGTGATCCATCGCCGCTTTCAGTAATTGGCATACTTTCAGTAAAAAAAAAGTCGTAATTTCAAACTGCGAATACGTGCAGAGTGCCAGAATTTGGCTCCAAAACGTGGCTCAAGGGTCGAATTTGGGATGATTGTGATATTTTGAAAACTGCATGGGGGTTTGGGCAAAATGTGACCCATCGCCGCTCTCAGTAATTGACAACTTTTCGGTATAAAAAGTCGTAATTTCAAACTGCAAATACGTTCAGAGAGCCAGAATTTTTCTCCTAAATATGGCTCAAGCGTCGAATTTTGGATGTTTGGAATATTTTGAAAACTGCAGGGGCTGCTTGGGCAAAAAGTGATTGATAGCTGCTCTCAGAAATTTGCATATTTTCAGTATAAAAAGGTCGTAACTTCAAACGGCGAATACTTGCAGAGAGCCAGAATTTGGCTCCAAAATATGGCTCTAGGGTCGAATTTGGGATGTTAGGATGTTTTGAAAACTGCAGGGAGGTTAGGACAAAATGTGACCTATCGCCGCTCTCAGTAATTGGCGTATTTTCGGTTTAAAAAGTTGTAATTTCAAACTGCGAATACGTGCAGAGAGAAAGAATTTGGCTCCAAAATATGACTCAAGGATCGAATTTGGGATGTTTGTGATACATTTAAATTTGCAGGGGGTTTGTGAAAAATGTGACCCATCGCTGCTCTCAGTAATTACCATATTTTCAGGATAAAAAGTTGAAAATTCAAACTGCGAATACTTGCAGAGAGCCAGAATTTGGCTCTCTAATATGGATCAAGTGTAGAATTTGGGATGTTTCGGATATTTTGTAAATTGCAGGGAGGGTTTGGGCAAAATGTGAACCATCGCCGCTCACAGTAATTGGCATATTTTGGGTATAAAAAGTCGTAATTTCAAACTGCTAATACGCGCAGAGAGCCAGAATTTGGCTCCAAAATATGGCACAATTTCACAGTTTGAAATTAAGACTTTTTATACCGAAAATATGCCAAATACTGAGAGCGGCGATGGTCACATTTTGCACAAACCCCCCTCCTACAGTTTTCAAAATATTCCAAACAACCCAAATTCGACCCTTGAGCCATTTTTTGGAGCCAAATTCTGGCTCTCTGCACGTATTAGCAGTTTGAAATTACGACTTTTTATACCGAAAATATGCCAATTACTGAGAGCAGCGTTGGGTCACATTTTGCCCGAACCCTCCTGCAGTTTTCAAAATATCCCAAATTCGACCCTTGAGCCATATTTTTGAGCCAAATTCTGGCTCTCTGCACGTATTCGCAGTTTGAAATTACGACTTTTTTATTATCGAAAATATGCCAATTACTGAAAGCACCGATGAATCGCATTTTGCCCAAACCCTCCTTACAGTTGTCATAATACCCCAAACATCCCAAATTCGACGCTAGTGCCATATTTTGGAGCCAATTACTGGGTCTCTGAACGTATTCTTAGTTTGAAGTGACAACATTTTATAACGAAAAGATGCCCATTACTGAGTGCGGCGATGGGTCACATTTTGCCCAAATCCCCATGCAGTTTTCAAAACATCCTAACATCCCAAATTTGACCCTAAAGCCATATTTTGGAGCCAAATTCTAGCTTTCTGCACGTATTCGCCGTTTGAAATTACAACTTTTTATACTGAAAATATACAAATTTCTGAGAGCAGCGATCGGTCACTTTTTGCCCAAACAGCCCCTGCAGTTTTCAAAATATTCCAAACATCTCAAATTCGACGCTAGAGCCATATTTTGGATCCAAATTCTGGCTCTCTGAACGTATTCGCAGTTTGAAAATACAGCTTTTTATACCGAAAACATGCCAATTACTGAGAGCAGCGATGGGTCTCATTTTGCTCAAACCCCCATGCAAATTTCAAATAACACGAACATCCCAAATTCGACCCTTAATCCATGTTTTGGAGCCAAATTCTGGAACTCTGCACGTATTCGCAGTTTGAAATTACGACTTTTAATACCAAAAATATGCCAATTACTGAGAGCGGCGATGAATCACATTTTTCCCAAACCCTCCCTGCAGTTTTCAACCTATCCCAAACATCTCAAATTCGACGCTTGAGTCATATTTTGGAGCCAAATTCTGGCTCTCTGCACGTATTCGCAGTTTGAAATTACGACTTTTTGTACCGAAAATATGCCAATTACTGAGAGCGGCGATGGGCCACATTTTGCCAAAACCCCCTTGCAGTTTTCAAAATATCTCAAATTCGACCCTTGAGCCATATTTTTGAGCCAAATTCTGGCTCTCTGCACGTATTCGCAGTTTGAAATTACGACTTTTTATACCGAAAATATGCCAATTACTGAGAGCAGCGTTGGGTCACATTTTGCCCGAACCCTCCTGCAGTTTTCAAAATATCCCAAATTCGACCCTTGAGCCATATTTTTGAGCCAAATTCTGGCTCTCTGCACGTATTCGCTGTTTGTAATTACGACTTTTTATTATCGAAAATATGCCAATTACTGAAAGCACCGATGAATCGCATTTTGCCCAAACCCTCCTTACAGTTGTCATAATACCCCAAACATCCCAAATTCGACGCTAGTGCCATATTTTGGAGCCAATTACTGGGTCTCTGAACGTATTCTTAGTTTGAAGTGACAACATTTTATAACGAAAAGATGCCCATTACTGAGTGCGGCGATGGGTCACATTTTGCCCAAACCCCCATGCAGTTTTCAAAACATCCTAACATCCCAAATTTGACCCTAAAGCCATATTTTGGAGCCAAATTCTAGCTTTCTGCACGTATTCGCCGTTTGAAATTACAACTTTTTATACTGAAAATATACAAATTTCTGAGAGCAGCGATCGGTCACTTTTTGCCCAAACAGCCCCTGCAGTTTTCAAATATTCCAAACATCCCAAATTCGACGCTAGAGCCATATTTTGGATCCAAATTCTGGCTCTCTGAACGTATTCGCAGTTTGAAAATACAGCTTTTTATACCGAAAACATGCCAATTACTGAGAGCAGCGATGGGTCTCATTTTGCTCAAACCCCCATGCAAATTTCAAAATAACACGAACATCCCAAATTCGACCCTTAATCCATGTTTTGGAGCCAAATTCTGGAACTCTGCACGTATTCGCAGTTTGAAATTACGACTTTTAATACCAAAAATATGCCAATTACTGAGAGCGGCGATGAATCACATTTTTCCCAAACCCTCCCTGCAGTTTTCAACCTATCCCAAACATCTCAAATTTGACGCTTGAGTCATATTTTGGAGCCAAATTCTGGCTCTCTGCACGTATTCGCAGTTTGAAATTACGACTTTTTGTACCGAAAATATGCCAATTACTGAGAGCGGCGATGGGCCACATTTTGCCAAAACCCCCTTGCAGTTTTCAAAATATCTCAAATTCGACCCTTGAGCCATATTTTGGAGCCAAATTCTGGCTCTCTGCACGTATTCGCAATTTGAGATTACGACTTTTTATACCGTAAATATGCCAAATACTGAGAGCGGCGATGGGTCACATTATGCACAACCCCCTCCCCCGCTGCAGTTTTCAAAATATTCCAAATATCCCAAATTCGACGCTTGAGCCACATTTTGGAGCCAAATTCTGGCCTCTGCATCCCTCTCTTGAGCCTCTGCGTCACTCTCAAGAGCCTCTGCATTCCTCTTTTGTGCCTCTGCATCCCTCACTTGAGAGTGATGCATCACTGAGAGTGATGCAGTGATGCAAAATATTGCTCAAGCGTCGAATTTGGGATGTTTGGGATATTTTGAAAACTGCAGGGTGCGTTGGGCAAAATGTGACCCATCGCCGCTCTCAGTAATTGGCATATTCTCGGTATAAAAAGTCGTAATTTCAAACAGCGAAAACGTGCAGAGAGCCAGAATTTGGATCCAAAATATTGCTCAACCGTCGAATTTGGGATGTTTGGGATATTTTAAAAACTGTAGGGAGGGTTTGGGCAAAATGTGAAACATGGCTGCTTTCATTAATTGACATATTTGCGGTATAAAAGGTCGTAATTTCAAACTGCGAATTACGTGCAGAGAGCCAGAATTTGGCTCCAAATAATGGCTTAAGCGTCGAATTTGGGATGTTTGGGATATTTTGAAAACTGCAGCGAGGGTTTGGGCAAAATGTGATCCCAGAATTTGGCTCCAAAACATGGCTCAAGGATCGAATTTGGGATGTTTGTGATATTTTAACTACTACATGGGGGTTTGGGCAAAATGTGACCCATCGCCGCTCTCAGTAATTGGCATCTTTTCGGTATAAAAAGTCGTAATTTCAAACTGCCAATACGTTCAGAGAGCCAGAATTTGGCTCCTAAATATGGCTCAAGCGTCGAATTTTGATGTTTGGAATATTTTGAAAACTGCAGGGGCTGTTTGGACAAAATGTGACCTATCGCTGCTCTCAGTAATTGCGTATTTTCGATTAAATAGTAATTTCAAACTGCGAATACGTGGGGAGAGCCAGAAATTGACTCCAAAATATGGCTCTAGCGTCGAAATTGGGATGTTTGTAATATTTTAAAAACGCAGGGGGGGGGGGGGGTTTGTGCAAAATGTGACTCATCGCCGCTCTCAGTAATTGGCAAAAATTCGGTATAAAAAGTTGTAATTTCTAACTGCGAATACGTGACGAGAGCCAGAATTTGGCTCCAAAATATGGCTAAAGGGGTCAAATGTGGGATGTTAGGATGTTTTGAAAACTGCAGTGGGGTTTGGACAAAATGTGACCTATCGCCGCTCTCAGTAATTGGCATCTTTTCGGTATAAAAAGCCGTAATTCCAGACTGCGAATATGTTAAGAGATGCCATAATTTGGCTCCAAAACATAACTCAAGCGACGAATTTGGGATGTTTGGGATATTTTGAAAACTGCAGGAGGGTTTTGGGCAAAATGTGACCCATCGCTGATCTCAGTAATTGGCATATTTTCGATATAAAAAGTCGTAATTTCAGACTGCGAACATGTGCAGGGAGCCAGAATTTGGCTCTAACATATGACTCAAGCGTCGAATTTGAGATGTTTGGGATATTTTGAGAGCTGCAGGGGAGTTTGGGTAATATGTGACCCATCGCCTCTCTCAGTAATTGGCATATTTTCGGTATAAAAGTTCACAGTTTTTGACATAATTTCGGAATAAAAAGTCGAAATTTCAAACTGCGAGTACGTGCAGAGAGCCAGAAATAGGCTCCAAAATAAGACTCATTGGTCGAATTTGGGATGAATTGGCATACTTTTAAAACTGCATGGGGGTTTGGGCAAAATGTGACCCATTGCCGCTCTCAGTAATTGACATATTTTCGGTATAAAAAGTCGTAATTTCAAACTGCGAATGCGTGCAGAGAGCCAAAATTTGGCTCCAAAGTATGGTTAAAGCGTCGAACTTGGAATGTTTGGGATATTTTGAAAACTAAAGGGGTAAGGGTTTTGAGTAAAATGTGAACCATCGCCTGTCTTAATAATTGGCATATTTTCGGTATAAAAATTCGTAATTTCAAACTGCAAATACGTGCAGAGCGCCAGAATTTGGCTCCAAAACGTGGCTCAAGGGTCGAATGTGGGATGATTGTGATATTTTGAAAACTGCATGGGGGTTTGGGCAAAATGTGACCCATCGCCGCTCTCAGTAATTGGCAACTTTTCGGTATAAAAAGTCGAAATTTCAAACTGCAAATACGTTCAGAGAGTCAGAATTTTTCTCCTAAATATGGCTCAAGCGTCGAATTTTGGATGTTTGGAATATTTTGAAAACTGCAGGGGCTGTTTGGGCAAAAAGTGACTGATAGCTGCTCTCAGAAATTTGCATATTTTCAGTATAAAAAGGTCGTAACTTCAAACGGCGAATACTTGCAGAGAGCCAGAATTTGGCTCCAAAATATGGCTCTAGGGTCGAATTTGGGATGTTAGGATGTTTTGAAAACTGCAGGGGGGTTAGGACAAAATGTGACCTATCGCCGCTCTCAGTAATTGGCGCATTTTCGGTTTAAAAAGTTGTAATTTCAAACTGCGAATACGTGCTGAGAGCCAGAATTTGGCTCCAAAATATGGCTCTAGCGTCGAATATAGGATTTTTGTGATATTTTGAAAACTGCAGGGGGGTTAGGACAAAATGTGACCTATCGCCGCTCTCAGTAATTATCATATTTTCAGTATAAAAAGTCGTAATTTCAAACTGCGAATACGTGCCGAGAGCCAGAATTTGGCTCCAAAATGTGGCTCAAGCGTCGACATTGGCATGTTTAGGATATTTTCAAAACTGAGGGGTGGGTTTGGGCAAACTGTGACCCATCGGCGCCCTCAATAATTGGCATATTTTCGGCATAAAATTCGTAATTTCAAATGGCGAATACGTGCAGAGAGCAAGAATTTGGCTCCAGATTTTGGATCAAGCTTCGAAAATGGGACGTTTGGGATATTTTAAAAACTGCAGGGAAGGTTTGGGCAAAATATGATCCATTGCCGCTTTCAGTAACTGGCATATTTTCGGTATAAAAAGTCGTAATTTCATACTGCAAATACGTGCAGAGAGCCAGAATTTGGCTCCAATATTTGGATCTAGCGTCGAATTTGGGGTGTTTGGAATATTTTGACAACTGCAGGGGGGGGGGGGAAGCATGGACAAAATGTGACCCACATTTCGCATCACAAATTGAACAATTTGTCTTCAAACGCAAAATTTGCGAAATTCTGAGATTTGAAAGCCAAATCACATATCGTGAGAAAATATGAAGTAGTATCGAATGATTGGTAAAACGAATATATTTACGTAAAGTGACACTACATGAAAAACGTGAAAAAAAGTCTCTATATTACCAAATTTGAGTATTTTTACTTCAAATCATAAAACGAGGTTTCGTATTTTTTAGATCCTAGAAAAGACATAAAAATGTTGTTTCCAATACAAATGATAAAAATCAATGTGTTTTCATTAGCATTAACTAAAATGTTCCAGATTTTCCGTTTATATTACCGATGGAAGATGTACACGTAAAACCGCTCTAATCCGGCTGAAACGTCGATATATGCAATAAAAACAGAACTTCTCGCATTTTCAATATCTTACTCAGTTTTTTAAAGAGAAACAAATAGTTGATTGAAAATGAAGTATTTAATGTTATTTTCTAATCAATTATGTGTTTGCATCGTTTTTATCGTATATATAATGAATTAATAACAATAAACTGAAAATTCACAAAAAATGTGGAAAACGGCAAAATATTGCCTAATTCGATGATATTTTGTTTAAATCACATAAAGGAAAAGAGGATGACAAACGTCAAAATATTGCTAAATTAGATGATTTTTAGCACAAAACAAAATGCAAGAAAACTTGCTTAAAATGCAAAATTTGCGAAATTCTGAGATTTGAAGGCCAAATCACATATCGTGAGAAAACAAGAAGTAGTATCGAAATATTGGCAAAAGCGAATATATTTACCTACAATCACACTACATGAAAAACGTGAAAAAAAATCGCTATTTTTCCAAATTTGAGGATTTTAACTTCAAATCATAAAGCGAGGATTCGTATTATTTAGATCCTAGAAAAGACATATAAAGATGTTGTTTCCAATACAAATGATAAATATCAATGTGTTTTCATTACCTCACTTGAGGTAATCACATTACTTCACTTGAGGTAATCACATTACCTCACTTGAGGTAATTACCTCACTTTCATCCCTCACTAGATCCTCTGCATCCCTCTCTTGAGCCTCTGCATCACTCTCTTGAACTCCTGCATCCCTCTCATGAGCCTCTACATCCCTCACTTGAGCCTTTGCATCACTCTCTTAAGCCAATGCATCCCTCTCTTGAGCCTCTGCGTCACTCTCAAGAGCCTCTGCATCCCTCTCTTGGGTCTCTGCTTCCCTCAATTGAGCCTCTGCATCCCTCTCTTGAGCCCCTGCATCCCTCTCTTGAGCCTCTGCATCCCTCTCTTGAGCCTCTGCATCCCTCTCTTAAGCCTCTGCATCACTCTCTTAAGCCTCTGCATCACTCTCGTAAGCCTCTGAATCACTCTCTTGAGCCTCTGCATAACTCTCTTGAGCCTCTCCATCACTCTCATTGGCCTCTGCATCCCTCTCTTAAGCCTTTGCATCATTCTCTTCAGCCTCTGCATCCCTCTCCTAATCCTCTGCATGATTCTCTACAGCCTCTGCATTCCTCTCTTAAGCCTCTGCATCACTCTCTTGATCCTCTGGATCCCTCTCTTAAGCCTCTGCATCATTCTCTTGAGCCCCTTCATTATTCTCTTGAGCCTCTACATCCCTCTCTTAAGCCTCTGCATCACTCTTTTGAGCCTTTGCATCACTCTCTTCAGCCTCTGCATCCCTCTCTTAAGCCTCTGCAACACTCTCTTCAGCCTCTGCATCACTCTCTTAAGCCTCTGCATCCCTCTCTTGAGCCTCTGCGTCCCTCTCTTAAGCCTCTGCAACACTCTCTTGAGCCTTAGCATAACTCTCTTCAGCCTCTGCATCACTCTCTTGAGCCTTAGCATAACTCTCTTCAGCCTCTGCATCACTCTCTTAAGCCTCTGCATCCCTCTCTTGAGCCTCTGCATCCCTCTCTTTAGCCTCTGCAACACTCTCCTCAGCCTCTGTATCACTCTCTTGAGCCTTTCCATCACTATCTTGAGCCTCTGCATCCCGCTCTTAAGCATCTGCAACACTCTCTTCAGCCTATGCATCACTCTCTTAAGGGAGAGTGATGCTTAGGCTGCCTCTGCCTCTGCCTCTGCATCACTTTTTTGAGCCTCTGCATCACTTTCTTAAGCATCTGCATCCATTTCTTGAGCCTCTGCATCATTCTCTTGAAATCCTGCATCCTTCTCATGAGCCTATGCATCCCTCTCCTGAGCCTTTGCATCACTCTCTTAAGCCTCTGCATCCCTCTCTTGAGCCTCTGCATCCATCTCTTGAGCCCCTTCATCCCTCTCTCAAGCTTCTGCATCACTCTCCTGAGCCTCTACATCACCCTCGTAAGCCACTGCATTTCTCTCTTGAGCCTCTGCATCTCTCTCCTAAGCCTCTGCCTCAGCCTCTGCATCACTCTCTTGAGCCTCTGCACCCCTCTCTTGAGCCTCTGCATCACTCTCTTCATCCTCTTCATCCCTCTCTTGAGCCTCTGCAACACTCTCTTCAGCCTCTGCATCCCTGTCTTAAGTCTCTGCATCCCTCTCGTAAGCCTCTGCATCACTCTCTTAAGCCTCTGCATCACTCTCTAGAGCCTCTGCATCACTCACTTTAGCCTCTGCTTCCCTCTCATGATCCTCTGCATCACTCTCTTGAGCCTCTGCATCGCTCTCTTGATCGTCTGCATCACTCTCTTGAGCCTCTGCATCACTCTCTTGAGCCTCTCTATCACTCTCTTGAGCCTCTGCATTACTCTCTTTAGCCTCTGGGGCCAAATTCTGGCTTTCTGCACGTATTCGCCGTTTGAAATTACAACTTTTTATACTGAAAATATGCAAATTTCTGAGAGCAGTGATCGGTCTCTTTTTGCCAAAACAGCCCCTGCAGTTTTCAAAATATTCCAAACATCCCAAATTCGACGCTAGAGCCATATATTGGAGCCAAACTCTGGCTCTCTGAACGTATTCGCAGTTTGAAAATACAGCTTTTTTTACCGAAAACATGCCAATTACTGAGAGCAGCGATGGGTCTCATTTTGCTCAAACCCCCATGCAAATTTAAAAATAACACAAACATCCAAAATTCGACCCTTAATCCATGTTTTGGAGCCAAATTCTGGCACTCTGCACGTATTCCCAGTTTGAAATTACGACTTTTAATACCAAAAATATGCCAATTACTGAGAGCGGCGATGAATCACATTTTGCCCAAACCCTCCCTGCAGTTTTCAACCTATCCCAAACATCTCAAATTCGACGCTTGAGTCATATTTTGGAGCCAAATTCTGGCTCTCTGCACGTATTCGCAGTTTGAAATTACGACTTTTTGTACCGAAAATATGCCAATTACTGAGAGCGGCGATGGGCCACATTTCGCCCAAACCCCCTTGCAGTTTTATTTGCAAGGGGGTTTGCAAATAAATATTTTTGCGGTATAAAAGGTCGTAATTTCAAACTGCGAATACGTGCAGAGAGCCAGAATTTGGCTCCAAATAATGGCTTAAGCGTCGAATTTGGGATGTTTGGGATATTTTGAAAACTTCAGCGAGGGTTTGGCCAAAATGTGATCCCAGAATTTGGCTCCAAAACATGGCTCAAGGATCGAATTTGGGATGTTTGGGATATTTTAACTGCTGCATGGGGGTTTGGGCAAAATGTGACCCATCGCCGCTCTCAGTAATTGGCATCTTTTCGGTATAAATAATCGTACTTTCAAACTGCGAGTACGTGCAGAGAGCCAGAAATTGGCTCCAAAATAAGACTCATTGGTCGAATTTGGGATGATTGGCATACTTTTAAAACTGCATGGGGGTTTGGGCAAAATGTGACCCATTTCCGCTCTCAGTAATTGACATATTTTCGGTATAAAAGTCGTAATTTCATACTGCGAATGCGTGCAGAGAGCCAAAATTTGGCTCCAAAATATTGGTCAAGCGTCGAATGTGGGATGATTGTGATATTTTGAAAACTGCATGGGGGTTTGGGCAAAATGTGACCCATCGCCGCTCTCAGTAATTGGCAACTTTTCGGTATAAAAAGTCGTAATTTCAAACTGCAAATACGTTCAGAGAGCCAGAATTTTTCTCCTAAATATGGCTCAAGCGTCGAATTTTGGATGTTTGGAATATTTTGAAAACTGCAGGGGCTCTTTGGGCAAAAAGTGACTGATAGCTGCTCTCAGAAATTTGCATATTTTCAGTATAAAAAGGTCGTAACTTCAAACGGCAAATACTTGCAGAGAGCCAGAATTTGGCTCCAAAATATGGCTCTAGGGTCGAATTTGGGATGTTAGGATGTTTTGAAAACTGCAGGGGGGTTAGGACAAAATGTGACCTATCGCCGCTCTCAGTAATTGGCGTATTTTCGGTTTAAAAAGTTGTAATTTCAAACTGCGAATACGTGCTGAGAGCCAGAATTTGGCTCCAAAATATGGCTCTAGCGTCGAATATAGGATTTTTGTGATATTTTGAAAACTGCTAGGGGGGTCTGAGCTAAATGTGACTTATCGCCGCTCTCAGTAATTATCATATTTTCAGTATAAAAAGTCGTAATTTCAAACTGCGAATACGTGCCGAGAGCCAGAATTTGCCTCCAAAATATGGCTCAGCGTCGAATTTGGGATGTTTGGGATATTTTGAAAACAGCAGGGAGGGTTTGGGCAAAATGCGATCCATCGCAGCTTTCAGTAATGGGCATATTTTCATATAAAAATTCGTAATTTCAAACTGGGAAAACGTGCAGAGAGCCAGAATTTGGCTCCAAAATGTGGCTCAAGCGTCGACATTGGCATGTTTAGGATATTTTTAAAACTGCAGGGTGGGTTTGGGCAAACTGTGACCCATCGGCGCCCTCAATAATTGGCATATTTTCGGCATAAAATTCGTAATTTCAAATGGCGAATACGTGCAGAGAGCAAGAATTAGGCTCCAGATTTTGGTTCAAGCTTCGAAAATGGGACGTTTGGGATATTTTAAAAACTGCAGGGAAGGTTTGGGCAAAATGTGATCCATTGCCGCTTTCAGTAACTGGCATATTTTCGGTATAAAAAGTCGTAATTTCATACTGCAAATACGTGCAGAGAGCCAGAATTTGGCTCTAATATATGGATCTAGCGTCGAATTTGGGGTGTTTGGAATATTTTGACAACTGCAGGGGGGGAAGCATGGACAAAATGTGACCCACATTTCGCATCACAAATTGAACAATTTGTGTTCAAATGCAAAATTTGCGAAATTCTGAGATTTGAAAGCCAAATCACATATCGTGAGAAAATATGAAGTAGTATCGAATGATTGGTAAAACGAATATATTTACGTAAAGTGACACTACATGAAAAACGTGAAAAAAGTCTCTATATTACCAAATTTGAGGATTTTTACTTCAAATCATAAAACGAGGTTTCGTATTTTTTAGATCCTAGAAAAGACATAAAAATGTTGTTTCCAATACAAATGATAAAAATCAATGTGTTTTCATTAGCATTAACTAAAATGTTCCAGATTTTCCGTTTATATTACCGATGGAAGATGTACACGTAAAACCGCTCTAATCCGGCTGAAACGTCGATATATGCAATAAAAACAGAACTTCTCGCATTTTCAATATCTTACTCAGTTTTTTAACGAGAAACAAATAGTTGATTGAAAATGAAGTATTTAATGTTATTTTCTAATCAATTATGTGTTTGCATCGTTTTTATCGTATATATAATGAATGAATAACAATAAACTGAAAATTCACAAAAATGTGAAAAACGGCAAAATATTGCCTAATTCGATGATATTTTGTTTAAATCACATAAAGGAAAAGAGGATGATAAACGTCAAAATATTGCTAAATTAGATGATTTTTAGTACAAAACAAAATGCAAGAAAACTTGCTTAAAATGCAAAATTTGCGAAATTCTGAGATTTGAAGGCCAAATCACATATCGTGAGAAAACATGAAGTAGTATCGAAATATTGGTAAAAGCGAATATATATACCTACAATCACACTACATGAAAAACGTGAAAAAAAAATCGCTATTTATCCAAATTTGAGGATTTTAACTTCAAATCAAAAAGCGAGGATTCGTATTATTTAGATCCTAGAAAAGACATATAAAGATGTTGTTTCCAATACAAATGATAAATATCAATGTGTTTTCATTACCTCACTTGAGGTAATCACATTACCTCACTTGAGGTAATCACATTACCTCACTTGAGGTAATTACCTCTCTTTCATCCCTCACTAGATCCTCTGCATCCCTCTCTTGAGCCTCTGCATCACTCTCTTGAACTCCTGCATCCCTCTCATGAACCTCTACATCCCTCACTTGAGCCTTTGCATCACTCTCTTAAGCCAATGCATCCCTCTCTTGAGCCTCTGCGTCACTCTCAAGAGCCTCTGCATCCCTCTCTTGGGTCTCTGCTTCCCTCAATTGAGCCTCTGCATCCCTCTCTTGAGCCCCTGCATCCCTCTCTTGAGCCTCTGCATCCCTCTCTTGAGCCTCTGCATCCCTCTCTTAAGCCTCTGCACCACTCTCTTAAGCCTCTGCATCACTCTCGTAAGCCTCTGAATCACTCTCTTGAGCCTCTGCATAACTCTCTTGAGCCTCTCCATCACTCTCATTGGCCTCTGCATCCCTCTCTTAAGCCTTTGCATCATTCTCTTCAGCCTCTGCATCCCTCTCTTAATCTTCTGCATCATTCTCTACAGCCTCTGCATTCCTCTCTTAAGCCTCTGCATCACTCTCTTGATCCTCTGGATCCCTCTCTTAAGCCTCTGCATCATTCTCTTGAGCCCCTTCATTATTCTCTTGAGCCTCTACATCCCTCTCTTAAGCCTCTGCATCACTCTTTTGAGCCTTTGCATCACTCTCTTCAGCCTCTGCATCCCTCTCTTAAGCCTCTGCAACACTCTCTTCAGCCTCTGCATCACTCTCTTAAGCCTCTGCATCCCTCTCTTGAGCCTCTGCGTCCCTCTCTTAAGCCTCTGCAACACTCTCTTGAGCCTTAGCATAACTCTCTTCAGCCTCTGCATCACTCTCTTGAGCCTTAGCATAACTCTCTTCAGCCTCTGCAACACTCTCCTCAGCCTCTGTATCACTCTCTTGAGCCTTTGCATCACTATCTTGAGCCTCTGCATCCCGCTCTTAAGGATCTGCAACACTCTCTTCAGCCTCATCACTCTCTTAAGGGAGAGTGATGCTTAGGCTGCCTCTGCCTCTGCCTCTGCATCACTTTTTTGAGCCTCTGCATCACTTTCTTAAGCATCTGCATCCCTTTCTTGAGCCTCTGCATCATTCTCTTGAAATCCTGCATCCTTCTCATGAGCCTATGCATCTCTCTCCTGAGCCTTTGCATCACTCTCTTAAGCCTCTGCATCCCTCTCTTGAGCCTCTGCATCCATCTCTTGAGCCCCTTCATCCCTCTCTCAAGCTTCTGCATCACTCTCCTGAGCCTCTACATCACCCTCGTAAGCCACTGCATTACTCTCTTGAGCCTCTGCATCTCTCTCCAAAGCCTCTGCCTCAGCCTCTGCATCACTCTCTTGAGCCTCTGCACCCCTCTCTTGAGCCTCTGCATCACTCTCTTCATCTTCTTCATCCCTCTCTTGAGCCTCTGCAACACTCTCTTCAGCCTCTGCATCCCTCTCTTAAGTCTCTGCATCCCTCTCGTAAGCCTCTGCATCACTCTCTTAAGCCTCTGCATCACTCTCTAGAGCCTCTGCATCACTCACTTTAGCCTCTGCTTCCCTCTCATGATCCTCTGCATCACTCTCTTGAGCCTCTGCATCGCTCTCTTGATCGTCTGCATCACTCTCTTGAGCCTCTGCATCACTCTCTTGAGCCTCTCTATCACTCTCTTGAGCCTCTGCATTACTCTCTTGAGCCTCTGGGGCCAAATTCTGGCTTTCTGCACGTATTCGCCGTTTGAAATTACAACTTTTTATACTGAAAATATGCAAATTTCTGAGAGCAGTGATCGGTCACTTTTTGCCAAAACAGCCCCTGCAGTTTTCAAAATATTCCAAACATCCCAAATTCGACGCTAGAGCCATATATTGGAGCCAAACTCTGGCTCTCTGAACGTATTCGCAGTTTGAAAATACAGCTTTTTTTACCGAAAACATGCCAATTACTGAGAGCAGCGATGGGTCTCATTTTGCTCAAACCCCCATGCAAATTTAAAAATAACACAAACATCCAAAATTCGACCCTTAATCCATGTTTTGGAGCCAAATTCTGGCACTCTGCACGTATTCCCAGTTTGAAATTACGACTTTTAATACCAAAAATATGCCAATTACTGAGAGCGGCGATGAATCACATTTTGCCCAAACCCTCCCTGCAGTTTTCAACCTATCCCAAACATCTCAAATTCGACGCTTGAGTCATATTTTGGAGCCAAATTCTGGCTCTCTGCACGTATTCGCAGTTTGAAATTACGACTTTTTGTACCGAAAATATGCCAATTACTGAGAGCGGCGATGGGCCACATTTCGCCCAAACCCCCTTGCAGTTTTATTTGCAAGGGGGTTTGCAAATAAATATTTTTGCGGTATAAAAGGTCGTAATTTCAAACTGCGAATACGTGCAGAGAGCCAGAATTTGGCTCCAAATAATGGCTTAAGCGTCGAATTTGGGATGTTTGGGATATTTTGAAAACTGCAGCGAGGGTTTGGGCAAAATGTGATCCCAGAATTTGGCTCCAAAACATGGCTCAAGGATCGAATTTGGGATGTTTGGGATATTTTAACTGCTGCATGGGGGTTTGGGCAAAATGTGACCCATCGCCGCTCTCAGTAATTGGCATCTTTTCGGTATAAATAATCGTACTTTCAAACTGCGAGTACGTGCAGAGAGCCAGAAATTGGCTCCAAAATAACACTCATTGGTCGAATTTGGGATGATTGGCATACTTTTAAAACTGCATGGGGGTTTGGGCAAAATGTGACCCATTTCCGCTCTCAGTAATTGATATATTTTCGGTATAAAAGTCGTAATTTCAAACTGCGAATGCGTGCAGAGAGCCAAAATTTGGCTCCAAAATATTGGTCAAGCGTCGAATGTGGGATGATTGTGATATTTTGAAAACTGCATGGGGGTTTGGGCAAAATGTGACCCATCGCCGCTCTCAGTAATTGGCAACTTTTCGGTATAAAAAGTCGTAATTTCAAACTGCAAATACGTTCAGAGAGCCAGAATTTTTCTCCTAAATATGGCTCAAGCGTCGAATTTTGGATGTTTGGAATATTTTGAAAACTGCAGGGGCTCTTTGGGCAAAAAGTGACTGATAGCTGCTCTCAGAAATTTGCATATTTTCAGTATAAAAAGGTCGTAACTTCAAACGGCGAATACTTGCAGAGAGCCAGAATTTGGCTCCAAAATATGGCTCTAGGGTCGAATTTGGGATGTTAGGATGTTTTGAAAACTGCAGGGGGGTTAGGACAAAATGTGACCTATCGCCGCTCTCAGTAATTGGCGTATTTTCGGTTTAAAAAGTTGTAATTTCAAACTGCGAATACGTGCTGAGAGCCAGAATTTGGCTCCAAAATATGGCTCTAGCGTCGAATATAGGATTTTTGTGATATTTTGAAAACTGCTAGGGGGGGTCTGAGCTAAATGTGACTTATCGCCGCTCTCAGTAATTATCATATTTTCAGTATAAAAAGTCGTAATTTCAAACTGCGAATACGTGCTGAGAGCCAGAATTTGCCTCCAAAATATGGCTCAGCGTCGAATTTGGGATGTTTGGGATATTTTGAAAACAGCAGGGAGGGTTTGGGCAAAATGCGATCCATCGCAGCTTTCAGTAATGGGCATATTTTCATATAAAAATTCGTAATTTCAAACTGGGAAAACGTGCAGAGAGCCAGAATTTGGCTCCAAAATGTGGCTCAAGCGTCGACATTGGCATGTTTAGGATATTTTTAAAACTGCAGGGTGGGTTTGGGCAAACTGTGACCCATCGGCGCCCTCAATAATTGGCATATTTTCGGCATAAAATTCGTAATTTCAAATGGCGAATACGTGCAGAGAGCAAGAATTTGGCTCCAGATTTTGGATCAAGCTTCGAAAATGGGACGTTTGGGATATTTTAAAAACTGCAGGGAAGGTTTGGGCAAAATGAGATCCATTGCCGCTTTCAGTAACTGGCATATTTTCGGTATAAAAAGTCGTAATTTCATACTGCAAATACGTGCAGAGAGCCAGAATTTGGCTCCAATATTTGGATCTAGCGTCGAATTTGGGGTGTTTGGAATATTTTGACAACTGCAGGGGGGGAAGCATGGACAAAATGTGACCCACATTTCGCATCACAAATTGAACAATTTGTGTTCAAATGCAAAATTTGCGAAATTCTGAGATTTGAAAGCCAAATCACATATCGTGAGAAAATATGAAGTAGTATCGAATGATTGGTAAAACGAATATATTTACGTAAAGTGACACTACATGAAAAACGTGAAAAAAGTCTCTATATTACCAAATTTGAGGATTTTTACTTCAAATCATAAAACGAGGTTTCGTATTTTTTAGATCCTAGAAAAGACATAAAAATGTTGTTACCAATACAAATGATAAAAATCAATTTGTTTTCATTAGCATTAACTAAAATGTTCCAGATTTTCCGTTTATATTACCGATGGAAGATGTACACGTAAAACCGCTCTAATCCGGCTGAAACGTCGATATATGCAATAAAAACAGAACTTCTCGCATTTTCAATATCTTACTCAGTTTTTTAACGAGAAACAAATAGTTGATTGAAAATGAAGTATTTAATGTTATTTTCTAATCAATTATGTGTTTGCATCGTTTTTATCGTATATATAATGAATTAATAACAATAAACTGAAAATTCACAAAAATGTGAAAAACGGCAAAATATTGCCTAATTCGATGATATTTTGTTTAAATCACATAAAGGAAAAGAGGATGATAAACGTCAAAATATTGCTAAATTAGATGATTTTTAGTACAAAACAAAATGCAAGAAAACTTGCTTAAAATGCAAAATTTGCGAAATTCTGAGATTTGAACACCAAATCACATATCGTGAGAAAACATGAAGTAGTATCGAAATATTGGTAAAAGCGAATATATATACCTACAATCACACTACATGAAAAACGTGAAAAAAAATCGCTATTTATCCAAATTTGAGGATTTTAACTTCAAATCATAAAGCGAGGATTCGTATTATTTAGATCCTAGAAAAGACATATAAAGATGATGTTTCCAATACAAATGATAAATATCAATGTGTTTTCATTACCTCACTTGAGGTAATCACATTACCTCACTTGAGGTAATCACATTACCTCACTTGAGGTAATTACCTCACTTTCATCCCTCACTAGATCCTCTGCATCCCTCTCTTGAGCATCTGCATCACTCTCTTGAACTCCTGCATCCCTCTCATGAGCCTCTACATCCCTCACTTGAGCCTTTGCATCACTCTCTTAAGCCAATGCATCCCTCTCTTGAGCCTCTGCGTCACTCTCAAGAGCCTCTGCATCCCTCTCTTGGGTCTCTGCTTCCCTCAATTGAGCCTCTGCATCCCTCTCTTGAGCCCCTGCATCCCTCTCTTGAGCCTCTGCATCCCTCTCTTGAGCCTCTGCATCCCTCTCTTAAGCCTCTGCATCACTCTCTTAAGCCTCTGCATCACTCTCGTAAGCCTCTGAATCACTCTCTTGAGCCTCTGCATAACTCTCTTAAGTCTCTCCATCACTCTCATGGGCCTCTGCATCCCTCTCTTAAGCCTTTGCATCATTCTCTTCAGCCTCTGCATCCCTCTCTTAAGCCTCTGCATCATTCTCTTCAGCCTCTGCATTCCTCTCTTAAGCCTCTGCATCACTCTCTTGATCCTCTGGATCCCTCTCTTAAGCCTCTGCATCACTCTCTTCAGCCCCTTCATTATTCTCTTGAGCCTCTGCATCAATCTCTTGAGCCTCTACATCCGTCTCTTGAGCCTCTGCATCCCTCTCTTAAGCCTCTGCATCACTCGTTTGAGCCTTTGCATCACTCTCTTCAGCCTCTGCATCCCTCTCTTAAGCCTCTGCAACACTCTCTTCAGCCTCTGCATCACTCTCTTAAGCTTCTGCATCCCTCTCTTGAGCCTCTGCGTCCCTCTCTTAAGCCTCTGCAACACTCTCTTCAGCCTCTGCATCACTCTCTTGAGCCTTAGCATCACTCTCTTCAGCCTCCGCATCACTCTTAAGCCTCTGCATCCCTCTCTTGAGCCTCTGCATCCCTCTCTTTAGCCTCTGCAACACTCTCCTCAGCCTCTGTATCACTCTCTTGAGCCTTTGCATCACTATCTTGAGCCTCTGAATCCCGCTCTTAAGCATCTGCAACACTCTCTTCAGCCTATGCATCACTCTCTTAAAGGAGAGTGATGCTTAGGCTGCCTCTGCCTCTGACTCTGCATCACTTTTTTGAGCCTCTGCATCACTTTCCTAAGCATCTGCATCCCTTTCTTGAGCCTCTGCATCATTCTCTTGAAATCCTGCATCCTTCTCATGAGCCTCTGCATCCCTCTTTTGAGCCTTTGCATCACTCTCTTAAGCCTCTGCATCCCTCACTTGAGCCTCTGCATCCCTCTCTTTTGAGCCCCTGCATCCCTCTCTTGAGCCTCTGCATCCCTCTCTTGAGCCTCTGCATCCCTCTCTTAAGCCTCTGCATCACTCTCTTAAGCCTCTGCATCACTCTCGTAAGCCTCTGAATCACTCTCTTGAGCCTCTGCATAACTCTCTTAAGTCTCTCCATCACTCTCATGGGCCTCTGCATCCCTCTCTTAAGCCTTTGCATCATTCTCTTCAGCCTCTGCATCCCTCTCTTAAGCCTCTGCATCATTCTCTTCAGCCTCTGCATTCCTCTCTTAAGCCTCTGCATCACTCTCTTGATCCTCTGGATCCCTCTCTTAAGCCTCTGCATCATTCTCTTGAGCCCCTTCATTATTCTCTTGAGCCTCTGCATCAATCTCTTGAGCCTCTACATCTGTCTCTTGAGCCTCTGCATCCCTCTCTTAAGCCTCTGCATCACTCTTTTGAGCCTTTGCATCACTCTCTTCAGCCTCTGCATCCCTCTCTTAAGCCTCTGCAACACTCTCTTCAGCCTCTGCATCACTCTCTTAAGCTTCTGCATCCCTCTCTTGAGCCTCTGCGTCCCTCTCTTAAGCCTCTGCAACACTCTCTTCAGCCTCTGCATCACTCTCTTGAGCCTTAGCATCACTCTCTTCAGCCTCTGCATCACTCTCTTAAGCCTCTGCATCCCTCTCGTGAGCCACTGCATCCCTCTCTTTAGCCTCTGCAACACTCTCCTCAGCCTCTGTATCACTCTCTTGAGCCTTTGCATCACTATCTTGAGCCTCTGCATCCCGCTCTTAAGCATCTGCAACACTCGCTTCAGCCTATGCATCACTCTCTTAAGGGAGAGTGATGCTTAGGCCGCTTCTGCCTCTGACTCTGCATCACTTTTTTGAGCCTCTGCATCACTTTCTTAAGCATCTGCATCCCTTTCTTGAGCCTCTGCATCATTCTCTTGAAATCCTGCATCCTTCTCATGAGCCTCTGCATCCCTCTCTTGAGCCTTTGCATCACTCTCTTAAGCCTCTGCATCCCTCACTTGAGCCTCTGCATCCCTCTCTTTTGAGCCCCTGCATCCCTCTCTTGAGCCTCTGCATCCATCTCTTGAGCCCCTGCATCCCTCTCCTAAGCCTCTGCATCACTCTATTAAGCCACTGCATCACTCTCGTAAGCCTCTGAATCACCCTCTTGAGCCTCTGCATCCCTCTCTTGAACTCCTGCATCCCTATCATGAGCTTCTGCATCCCTCTCTTGAGCCTTTGCCTCACTCTCTTAAGCCTCTGCATCCCTCTATTGAACCTCTGCATCACTCTCAAGAGCCTCTGCATCCCTCTCTTGTGCATCTGCATCCCTCACTTGAGCCTCTGCATCCCTCTCTTGAGCCTCACCATCCCTCTCTTGGGCCTCTACATCCCTCTCTTGAGCCTCTGCATCCCTCTCTTAAGCCTCTGCATCTCTCTCTTAAGCTCTTAAGCCTATGCATCACTCTCTTAAGCCTCTTAATCACTCTCTTGAGCCTCTGCATCACTCTCTTGAGCCCCTTCATTCCTCTCTCAAGCTTATGCATCACTCTCCTGAGCCTCTACATCACCCTCTTAAGCCACTGCATTACTCTCTTGAGCCTCTGCATCTCTCTCCTAAGCCTCTGCCTCAGCCTCTGCATCACTTTCTTGAGCCTCTGCACCCCTCTCTTGAGCCTCTGCACCCCTCTCTTGAGCCTCTGCATCACTCTCTTCATCCTCTTCGTCCTCTCTTGAGCCTCTGCAACACTCTCTTCAGCCTCTGCATCCCTCTCTTAAGCCTCTGCATCCCTCTCTTAAGCCTCTGCATCACTCTCTTAAGAGTCTGCATCACTCTCTAGAGCCTCTGCATCACTCACTTTAGCCTCTGCTTCCCTCTCTTGATCGTCTGCATCACTCTCTTGAGCCTCTGCATCGCTCTCTTGATCGTCTGCATCACTCTCTTGAGCCTCTGCATCACTCTCTTGAGCTTCTCTATCACTCTCTTGAGCCTCTGCATCACTCTCTTAAGCCTCTACATCTCTCTCTTCAGCCTCTGCATCACTCTCTTGAGCCTCTGCATCAATCTCTTGAGCCTCTACATCCCTCTCTGGGCCTCTGCTTCCCTCTCTTAAGCCTCTGCATCACTCTTTTGAGCCTTTGCATCACTCTCTTCAGCCTCTGCATCCCTCTCCTAAGCCTCTGCAACACTCTCTTCAGCCTCTGCATCACTCTCTTAAGCCTCTGCATCCCTCTCTTGAGCCTCTGCGTCCCTCTCTTAAGCCTCTGCATCACTCTCTTGAGCCTTAGCATCACTCTCTTCAGCCTCTGCATCCCTCTCTTAAGCCTCTGCAAAACTCTCTTCGGCCTCTGCATCACTCTCTTAAGCATCTGCATCCCTCTCTTGAGCCTCTGCATCCCTCTCTTAAGCCTCTGCTTCCCTCTCTTGAGCCTCTGCAACACTCTCTTCAGCCTCTGCATCACTCTCTTGTGCCTCTGCATCACTCTCTTGAGCCTTTGCATCCCTCTCTTAAGACTCTGCAAACACTCTCTTCAGCCTCTGCATCACTCTCTTAAGCCTCTGCATCCCTCTCTTGAGCCTCTGCATCCCTCTTTTAAGTCTCTGCATCACTCTCTTGAGCCTTTGCATCACTCTCTTGAGCCTCTGCAACCCTCTCTTAAGCCTCTGCAACACTCTTCATCCTCTGCATCACTCTCTTGAGCCTTTGCATCACTCTCTTGAGCCTTTGCATCACTCTCTTGAGCCTCTGCATCACTCACTTAAGCCTCTGCAACACTCTCTTCAGCCTCTGCATCACTCTCTTAAGCCTCTGCATCCCTTTTTTGAGCCTCTGCATCATTCTCCTGGGCCTCTACATCCCGCTCTTGAGCCTCTGCATCCCTCTCTTAAGCCTCTGCATCACTCTCTTAAGCCTCTGCATCACTCTCTTAAACCTCTGAATCACTCTCTTGAGCCTTTGCATCACTCTCTTGAGCCCCTGCATCCCTCTCTCAAGAAAATGCCTCACTCTCTTGAGCCTCTGCATCACCCTCTTACGCCTCTGCATTACTCTCTTGAGCCTCTGTGTCCCTCTCCTAAGCCTCTGCCTCAATGTCCCAAGCCTCTGCATCACTCTCTTGAACCTCTGCATCACTCTCTTCAGCCTCTTCATCCCTCTCTTGAGCCTCTGCAACACTCTCTTCAGCCTCTGCATCTCTCTCTTAAGTCTCTGAATACCTCTCTTGAGGCCTCTGCATAACTCACTCGAGCCTCTGCATTATTCGCAGTTTGAAATTACGACATTTTATACCGAAAATATGCCAATTACTGAGAGCGGCGATAGGTCATATATTGCCCAAACTCCCCTGCAGCTTTCAATATATCCCAAACATCTCAAATTCGACGCTTGAGCCATATGTTGGAGCCAAATTTTGGTATCCTGTACATGTTCGCAGTTTAAAATTACGACTTTTTATATCGAAAATATGCCAATTACTGAGATCGGCGATGGGTCACATTTTCCCCAAACTCTCCTGCAGTTTTCAAAATATCCCAAACATCTCAAATTCGACGCTTGAGCCATATTTTGGAGCCAAATTTTGGCATCTCTTCACTTATTCGCAGTTTAAAATTATGGCTTTTTATACCGAAAAGATGCCAATTACTGAGACAGCGCGATAGGTCACATTTTGTCCAAACCTCACTGCAGTTTTCAAAACATCCTAACATCCCACATTTGACCCCTAGAGCAATATTTTGGAGCCAAATTCTGGCTCTCGTCACTTATTCGCAGTTTGAAATTACGACTTTTTATACCGAAAATATACCAATTACTGAGAACGGCGATAAGTCACATTTTGCCCCCCCCCCCTGCGTTTTCAAAATATCTCAAACATCCCAAATTCGACGATAAAGCCATGTTTTGGAGCCAAATTCTGGCTCTCAGCACGTATTCGCAGTTTGAAATTAGTACTTTTTAAACCGAAAATACGCCAATTACTGAGAGCGGCGATGGATCACATTTTGGCCAAACCCTCCCTGCAGTTTTCCAAATATTTCAAACATCTCTAATTCGACGCTTGAGTCATATTTTGGAGCCAAATTTCGGCTCTCTGCACGTATTCGCAGTTTGAAATTACGACTAATTATACCGAAAATATGCCAATTACTGGGAGCAGCGATGGGTCACATTTTGCCCAAACCCTCCTGCAGTTTTCAAAATATCCCAAATTCGACCCTTGAGCCATATTTTGGAGCCAAATTCTGGCTCTCTGCACGTATTCACTGTTTGATATAACGATTTTTATACAGAAAATATGTCAAAAACTGTGAGCAACGATGGGTCACATTTTGCCCAACCCTCCCTGCAGTTTTCAAAATATCCCAAACATCCCAAATTTGGCCCTTGAGTCATATTTTCGAGCCAAATTCTTGCTCTTTACACGTATTCGCAGTTATAAATTACGACTTTTTATACCGAAAATATGTCAATTACTGAAAGCGGCGATGGATCGCATTTTGCCCAAACCCTCCCTAACATCCCTAACATCCCACCCAAAACACTCTCTTCAGCCTCTGCATCACTCCCTTGAGTCTTTGCATCACTCTCTTGAACCTCTGCATCACTCTCTTAAGCCTCTGCATCTCTCTCTTCAGCCTCTGCATCCCTCTCTTGAGCCTCTGCATCACTCTCTTGAGCCTCTACATCCTTCTCTTGAGCCACTGCATCCCTCTCTTATGCATCTGCAACACTCTTCAGGCTCTGCATCACTCTCTTAAGCCTCTGCATCCCTCTCTTGAGCCTCTGCATCCGTCTCTTAAGCCTCTGCAACACTCTCTTCAGCCTCTGCATCACTCTCTTGAGCCTCTGCATGCCTTTTTTGAGCCTCTGCATCACTTACTTAAGATTCTGCATCCCTTTCTTGAGCTTTTGCATCACTCTCTTGAACTCCTGCATCCCTCTCTTCAGCCTCTGCATCCCTCTCTTGAACCTATGCATCACTCTCTTAAGCCTCTGCATCACTCCCTTGAGTCTTTGCATCACTCTCTTGAGCCTCTGCATCCAACTCTTAAGCCTCTGCAACACTCTCTTCAGCCTCTGCATCACTCTCTTGATCCTCTGCATCACTCTCTTGAGCCTCTGCATCACTCTCTTGAGCCTTTGCTTCACTCTCTTGAGCCTCTGCATCCCTCTCTTAAGCCTCTGCATCCCTCTCCTGAGCCTTTGCATCACTCTCATAAGCCTCTGCATCCCTCTCTTGAGCCTTGGCGTCACTCTCAAGAGCCTCTGCCTCCCTCTCTTTTGCCTCTGCATCCCTCACTTGAGCCCCTGCATCCCTCTCTTGAGCCTCTGCATCCCTCGCTTGAGCCTCTGCATCCCTCTCTAAAGCCTCTGCATCACTCTCTTAAGCCTCTGCATCACACTTGTAAGCCTCTGAATCACTCTCTTCAGCCTCTGCATCCCTCTCTTGAGCCTGATTTTTTCACTGATCACTTTCTTGAGCCTCTGCATCCCTCTAATAAGCCTCTGCATCACTCTCTTGAGCCTCTGCACCCCTCTCCGTAGAATCTGCATCACTCTCTTGAGTCTCTTCATCACTCCCTTGAGTCTCTGCATCACTCTCTTAAACCTCTGCATCACTCTCTTAAACCTCTGCATCCCTCTCTTGATCCTCTGCATCACTCTCTTGAGCCTCTGCATCATTCTCTTGAGCCTCTACATCTTTCTCTTAAGCCTCTACATCATTCTCTTGAACCCCTGCATCACTCTCTTGAGCCTCTGCATCACTCTCTTTAGCCTCTGCATCTCTCTCTCCAGCCTTTGCATCACTCTCTTGATCCTCTGCATCACTCTCTTGAACCTCTGCTTCACTTTCGTGAGCCTTTGCATCACTCTCTTGAGCCTCTGCAACCCTCTCTTAAGCCTCTGCAACACTCTCTTCAGCCTCTGCATCACTCTCTTAAGCCTCTGCATCCCTCTCTTGAGCCTCTGCATCCCTCTCTTAAGCCTCTGCAACACTCTCTTTAGCCTCTGCATCACTCCCTTGAGTCTTTGCATTACTCTCTTGAGCCTCTGCATCCAACTCTTAAGCCTCTGCAACACTCTCTTCAGCCTCGGCATCACTCTCTTGATCCTCTGCATCACTCTCTTGAGCCTCTGCATCACTCTCTTGAGCCTTTGCTTCACTCTCTTGAGCCTCTGCATCCCTCTCTTAAGCCTCTGCAACACTCTCTTCAGCCTCTGCATCACTCTCGTAAGCCTCTGCATCCCTCTCTTGAGTCTCTGCATCCCTCTCTTAAGCCTCTGCATCCCTCTCATGAGCCTCTGCAACACTCTCTTGAGCCTCTGCATCACTCTCTTGAGCCTCTGCATCACTCTCTTGAGGCTCTGCATCATATTGTTGAGCCTCTACATCCTTCTCCTAAGCCTCTACATCATTCTTTTGAGCCCCTGCATCACTCTCTTGAGCCTCTGCATCACTCTCTTGAGCCTCTGCATCACTCTCTTCAGCCTTTGCATCACTCTCTTGAGCCTCTGCATCCCTCTCTTAAGCCTCTGCAACCCTCTCTTCAGCCTCTGCATCACTCTCTTAAGCCTCTGCATCCGTCTCTTGAGCCTCTGCATCCCTCTCTTAAGCCTATGCATCCCTCTCTTGAGCCTCTGCAACACTCTCTTCAGCCTCTACATCACTCTCTTGAGCCTCTCCATCACTCTCTTTAGCCTTTGCATCACTCTCTTGAGCCTCTGCATCCCTCTCTTAAGCCTCTGCAACATTCTCTTCAGCCTCTGCATCACTCTCTTAAGACTCTGATTACCTCTCTTGTGCCTCTGCATCCCTCTCTTAACCCTCTGCATCAATCTCTTGAGCCTCTGCATCACTCTCTTGAACTCCTGCATCCCCCTCATGAGCCTCTGCATCCCTCTCCCGAGCATTTTCATCACTCTCTTAAGCCTCTGCATCCTTCTCTTGAGCCTCTGCGTCACTCTCAAGACCCCCTTATGATGCCTTATATGCCTTATATTCATTTTTACCAATATTTCGATTCTATTTCATGTAGTTTCACGATATGTGATTTGGCCTTCATATCTCAGATTTTCGCATAATATTGCATTTTAAGCAAGTTTTCTTGCATTTGGTTTTGTACTAAAAATCATCGAATTTAGAAATTTTTTGACGTTTGTCATCCCCTTTTCCTTTATGTGATTTAAACAAAATATCATCGAATTAGGCAATATTTTGCCGTTTTCCATGTTTTTGTGAATTTTCAGTTTATTGGTAATAATTCATTATATATACAATAAAAATGATGCAAATACATAATTGATTAGAAAAAACATTAAATACTTCATTTTCAATCAACTCTTTGTTTCTCGTTAAAATACTGAGTAAGATGTTGAAAAGGGGAGAAGTTCTATTTTTATTGCATATATCGACGTTTCAGCCGGATTAAAGCGGTTTTACGTGTACATCTTCCATCGGTAATATAAACGGAAAATCAGGAACATTTTAGTTAATTCTAATGAAAACACATTGATTTTTATCATTTGTGTTGGAAACAACATCTTTATATGTCTTTTCTAGGATATAAATAATACGAAACCTCGCTTCATGATTTGAAGTATGATTTCCTCAAATTTGGAAAAATAGCGATTTTTTCAAGTTTTTCATGTAGTGTGACATTACGAAATTATATTCGTTCTTACCAATATTTCGATACTACTTCAAGTTTTCTCACGATATGTAATTTTGCCTTCAAATCTCAGAATTTCTCAAATTTTGCATTTTTAAGCAAGTTTTCTTGCGTTTTGTTTTGTACTAAAAATCATATAATTTAGCAATATTTTGACATTTATCATCCTCTTTTCCTTTATGTGATTTAAACAAAATACCATCGAATTAGGCAATATTTTGCAGTTTTTCCACGTTTTTGTGAATTTTCAGTGTATTGATCTGCATTTTCAGTTTATTGCTCTGCATCCCTAAAGAGAGGGATGCAGAGGCTCAAGTGAGGGATGCAGAGGCACAAGAGAGGGATGCAGAGGCTCTTGAGAGTTATGCAGAGGCTCAAGAGAGGGATGCAGTGGCTTAAGAGAGTGATGCAAATGCTGAAGAGAGGGATGCAGAGGCTCATGAGAGGGATGCAGGAGTTCAAGAGAGGGATGCAGAGGCTCAAGAGAGTGATTCAGAGGCTTACAAGAGTGAGGCAGAGGCTTAAGAGAGGGATGCAGAGGCTCACGCGAGGGATGCAGAGGCTCAAGAGAGGGATGCAGGGGCTCAAATGAGGGATGCAGAGGCACAATAGAGGGAGGTAGAGGCTCTTGAGAGTGACGCAGAGGCTCAAGAGAGGGATGCAGAGGCTTAAGAGAGTGATGCAAAGGCTCAGGAGAGGGATACAGAGGCTCATGAGAGGGATGCAGAGGCTTACGAGAGTGATGAAAAGGCTTAAAAGAGTGATGCAGAGGTTCAAGAGAGGGATGCAGAGGCTGAAGAGAGGGATGCAGGAGTTCAAGAGAGTGATGCAAAAGCTCAAGAAAGGGATGCAGAATCTTAAGAAAGTGATGCAGAGGCTCAAAAAAGGGATGCAGAGGCTCAAGAGAGTGATGCAGAGGCTGAAGAGAGTGTTGCAGAGGCTTAAGAGAGGGATGCACAGGCTCAAGAGAGGGATGCAGAGGCTGAAGAGAGTGTTGCAGAGGCTTAAGAGAGGGAAGTAGAGGCCAAAGAGAGTGATGCAGAGGCTTACGAGAGTGATGAAAAGGCTTAAGAGAGTGATGCACAGGCTTAAGAGTGATGCAGAGGTTCAAAAGAGGGATGCAGAGGCTCAAGAGAGGGATGCTGGGGCTCAAGAGAGGGATGCAGAGGCTCAAGTGAGGGATGCAGAGGCACAAGAGAGGGATGCAGAGGCTCTTGAGAGTGATGCAGAGGCTCAAGAGAGGGATGCAGAGGCTTTAGCGAATGATGCAAATGCTCAAGAGAAGGATGCAAAGGCTCATGAGAGGGATGGAGGAGTTCAAGAGAGAGATGCAGAGGCTCAAGAAAGAGATGCAGAGGCTTAAGAAAGTGATGCAGAGGCTCAAACGAGGGATGTAAAGGCTTAAGAGGGTAATACAGAGGCTCAAGAGAGTGATGCAGAGGCTCAATAGAGAGATGCAGGGGCTCAAGAGAGTGATAGAGAGACTCAAGAGAGTGATTCAGAGGTTTACGATAGTGATGCAGAGGCTTAAGAGAGTGATGCAGAGGCTTACGAGAGTGATGCAGAGGCTTAAGAGAGTGATGCACAGGCTTAAGAGAGTGATGTAGAGGCCCACGAGGGGGATGCAAAGGCTCAAGAGAGGGATGCACAGGCTTTTGAGAGTGTTGCAGAGGCTCAAGAGAGGGATGCAGAGGCTTAAGAGAGTGATGCAAATGCTCAAGAGAAGGATGCAGAGTCTCATGAGAGGGATGCAGGAGTTCAATAGAGGGATGCTGAGGCTCAAGAGAGTGATTCAGAGGCTTACGAGACTGATGCAGAGGCTTACGAGACTGATGCAGAGGCTTAAGCGAGTGATGCTGAGGCTTAAGAGACGGTTGCAGAGGTTCAAGCGAGGGATGCAGAGGCTCAGGAGAGGGATGCAGGTGCTCAAGAGAGGGATGCAGAGGCTCAAGTGAGGGATGCAGAGGCACAAGAGAGGGATGCAGAGGCTCTTGAGAGTGACGCAGATGCTCAAGGGAAGAATGCAGAAGCTTAAGAGAGTGATGCAAAGGCTCGGGAGAGGGATGCAGAGGCTCATGAGAGGGATTCAGGAGTTCAAGAGAGTGATGCAGAGGCTCAAGAGAGTGATGCAGAGGGTTAAGAGAGGGATGCAGAGGCTCAAGAGAGGTAATCTGAGGCTTAAGAGAGTGTTGCAGAGGCTTAAGAGAGGCAAAATGTGACCCATCGCCGCTCCATGTAATTGGCATATTTTGGGTATAAAAAGTCGTAATTTCAAACTGCGAATACGTGCAGAGAGAAAGAATTTGGCTCCTAAATATGGCTCAAGCGTCGAATTTGGGATGTTTAGGATATTTTGAAAACTGCAGTGAAGGTTTGGGCAAATAAATGTAAAATTTTGAGGCTAGGTAATGATGATAGTGTTACAAGATACGAGCTAGATGGTGTTGAGATTGCGAAATCGGATTACGAAAGGGATCTGGGAGTTAGGATTAGTAAGAATTTAAAACCAAAGGATCAATGCATGAATGTTCGTAATAAAGCAAATAGGACACTGGGATTTATTAATCGCAGCGTCAGTAACAAGACACATGATGTGCTTCTTCAGCTATATCTTGCTCTGGTTAGGCACCATTTAGATTATGCAGTTCAGTTTTGGTCGCCATATTATAGAATGGATATAAATTCACTTGAACGTGTCCAGCGTAGGATGACAAAGTTAATTCCCCAAATTAGAAATCTTTCATATGAAGAAAGATTAACAAAGCTTAAATTGCATTCACTGGAAAGGCGAAGAGTTATGGGTGACATGATTGAGGTTTACAAGTGGATGAATGAACATAAGAAAGGGGATATTAATAGAGTATTAAAAGTATCAACTCAAGACAGAACACGAAACAATGGATATAAATTGGATAAGTTTAGATTTAGGAAAGACTTGGGTAAATACTGGTTCGGTAACAGGGTTGTTGATTTGTGGAACCAATTACCATGAAACGTAATGGAGGTGGGGTCCCTCGATTGTTTCAAGCGTGGGTTGGACATGTATATGAGTGGGATTGGTTGGTTATAAATAGGAACTGCCTTGTATGGGCCAATAGGTTTTCTGGAGTTACCTTTATTCTTATGTTCTTAAAATGCGATCCATCGCTGCTTTCAGTAATTGGCATATTTTCGGTATAAAATGTCGTAATTTCAAACTGCGAATACGTGCAGAGAGCCAGAATTTGGCTCCAAAATATGCCTCAAGGGTCGAATTTGGCATATTTGTGATATATTTTAAAACTGCAGTGGGGTTTTGGCAAAATGTGACCTGTCGCTGCTCTCAGTAATTGGCATATTTTCGGTGTAAAAAGTCGTAATTTCAATCTGCGAATATTTGCAGAGAGATAGAATTTGGCTCTAAAATATGGATCAAGGGTCGAATTTGGGATGGTTTGGTTATTTTGAAAACTGCAGGGAGGGTTTGGGCAAAATGCGACCCATCGATCCGTTCAGTAATTGGCATATTTTCGGTATAAAATTTCGAAATTTCAAACTGCGAATATTTGCAGAGAGCCAGAATTTGGCTCCAAAATATGGCTCAAGGGTCGAATTTGTGATGTTTCGGATATTTTGAAAACTGCAGGGGGGTTTGGGCAAAATGTGACCTATCGCTGCTCTCAGTAATTGGCTTATTTTTGGTATAAAAAGTCGTAATTTCAAACTGCGAATACGTGCAGAGAGCCAGAATTTGGCTCCAAAATATGGCTCAAGGGTCGAATTTGGAATATTTGTGATATATTTTAAAAATGCAGGAAGGTTTTGGCAAAATGTGACCCATCGCTGCTCTTAGTAATTGGCATATTTTCGGTATAAAAAGTCGTAATTTCAAACTGCGAATACATGCCGAGAGCCAGAATTTGGCTCCAAAATATGGCTCAAGCGTCCAATTTGAGAAGTTTCATATATTTTTAAAACTGCAGGGAGGGTTTGGGCAAAATGCGATCTATCGCTTCTTTCAGTAATTGGCATATTTTCGGTATAAAAAATCGTAATTTCAAAGTGAGAATACGTGCAGAGAGCAAGAATTTGGCTCCAAAATATGGCTCTAGCGTCGAATTTTGGGTTTTTGGGATATTTTGAAAACTGCAGGGAGGGTTTTGGCAAAATGGGATCCATCGACGCTTTCAGTAATTGGCATCTTTTCGGTATAAAAAGTTGTAATTTCAAACTACAAATACGTGCAGAGAGCCAGAATTTGGTTCCAAAATATGGCTCAAGGGTTTAATTTGGGATGTTTGGAATATTTTGAAAACTGCAGTGGGGGTTTGGGCAAAATATGACACATCGTCGCTCTCCGTAATTGGCATCTTTTCGGTATAAAAAGTCGTAATTTCAAACTGCGAATACGTGCAGAGAGCCAGAATATAGTTCCAAAATATGGCTCAAGGGTCGAATTAGGGATGTTTGGTATATTTTTGAAAACAGCAGTGGGGGTTTCGGCAAAATATGACACATCGTCGCTCTCTTTAGGCACATTTTCGGTATAAAAATTCGTAATTTCAAACTGCGAATACGTGCAGAGAGCCAGAATTTGGCTCCAAAATATGGCTCAAGCGTCGAATTTGGGATGTTTAAGATATCTTGAAAACTGCGATGGGGGGATTGGGCAAAATGTTACCTATCGCTGCTCTGAGTAATTGGCTTATTTTCGGTATAAAAAGTCGTAATATCAAACTGCGAATACGTGCCGAGAGTCAGAATTTGGCTCCAAAATATGGCTCAAGCGTCGAATTTGGGATGTTTTGGATATTTTGAAAACTGCAGGGAGGGTTTGGGAATAATGCGATCAATCGCTGCTTTCAGTAATTGGCATATTTTCGGTACAAAATTCGTAATTTCAAACTGCGAACACGTGCAGAGAGCCAGAATTTGGCTCCAAAATATGACTCAAGGATCGAATTTGGGATGTTTGTGATACATTTAAAATTACAGGGGGGTTTGTGAAAAATGTGACCCATCGCTGCTCTCAGTAATTACCATATTTTCAGGATAAAAAGTCGAAATTTCAAACTGCGAATACTTGCAGAGAGCCAGAATTTGTCTCTCTAATATGGATCAAGTGTAGAATTTGGGATGTTTTGAATATTTTGTAAATTGCAGGGAGGGTTTGGGCAAAATGCGATCCATCGCTGCTCTCAGTAATTGGCATATTTTCGGTATAAAAATTCGTAATTTCAAACTGCGAATACGTTCAGAGAGCCAGAATTTGGCTCCAAAATATGGCTCAAGGGTCGAATTTGGTATGTTTCGGATATTTTGAAAACTGCAGGGGGGTTTGGGGAAAATGTAACTCATCGCCGCTCTCAGTAATTGACTTAGTTTTAGTATAAAAAGTCGTAATTTCAAACTGCGAATACATGCAGAGAGCCAGAATTTGGCTCCAAAATATGGTTCAAGGGTCGAATTTGGGATATTTGTGATATATTTTAAAACTACAGGGGGGTTTTGGCAAAATGTGATCCATCGCTGCTCTCAGTAATTGGCATATTTTCGGTATAAAAAGTCGTTATTTCAAGCTGCGAATATGTGCAGAGAGAAAGAATTTGGCTCTAAAATACGGCTCAAGTGTCGAATTTGGGATGTTTGGGATATTTTGAAAACTGCAGGGAGGGTTTTGGCAAATGCAATCCATCGGTGCTTTCAGTAATTGGCATATTTTCGGTATAAAAAGTCGTACTTTCAAATTGCGAATACGTGCAGAGAGCCAGAATTTGGCTGAAAATATTGATCAATGGTCGAATTCAGGATGTTTCGTACATTTTTAAAACTGCAGGGGGGTTGGTCAAAATGTGACCCATCTCCGCTTTCAGTAATTGGCATATTTTCGGTATAAAAATTTGTAATTTCAAACTGCGAATACGTGCAGAGAGCCAGAATTTGGCTGTGAAATTTTGATCAATGGTCGAATTCGAGATGTTTCGTACATTTTTAAAACTGCAGGGAGGGTTTGGGCAAAATGTGAACCATCGCCGCTCACAGTAATTGGCATATTTTGGGTATAAAAAGTCGTAATTTCAAACTGCTAATACGCGCAGAGAGCCAGAATTTGGCTACAAAATATGGCACAATTTCACAGTTTAAAATTAGGACTTTTTATACCGAAAATATGCCAAATACTGAGAGCGGCGATGGTCACATTTTGCACAAACCCCTTCCTGCAGTTTTCAAAATATTCCAAACAACCCAAATTCGACCCTTGAGCCATTTTTTGGAGCCAAATTCTGGCTCTCTGCACGTATTAGCAGTTTGAAATTACGGCTTTTTATACCGAAAATATGCCAATTACTGAGAGCAGCGATGGGTCACATTTTGCCCGAACCCTCCTGCAGTTTTCAAAATATCCCAAATTCGACCCTTGAGCCATATTTTTGAGCCAAATTCTGGCTCTCTGCACGTATTCGCAGTTTGAAATTACGACTTTTTTATTATCGAAAATATGCCAATTACTGAAAGCACCGATGGATCGCATTTTGCCCAAACCCTTCTTACAGTTTTCATAATACCCCAAACATCCCAAATTCGTCGCTAGAGCCATATTTGGACCCAATTACTGGGTCTCTGAACGTATTCTTAGTTGAAGTGACAACATTTTATAACGAAAAGATGCCCATTACTGAGTGCGGCGATGGGTCACATTTTGCCCAAAACCCCCTGCAGTTTTCAAAACATCCTAACATCCCAAATTCGACCCTTGAGCCATATTTTGGAGCCAAATTCTGGCTCACTGCACGTATTCGCAGTTTGAAAATACGACTTTTTTATATCGAAAATATGCCAATTACTGAAAGAATGATGGATCGCATTTTGCCTAAACCCTCCTTACAGTTTTCAAAATACAAAAACATCCCAAATTCGACGCTTGAGCCATAGTTTTGAGCCAAATTCTGGCTCTCGTCAGTTTGAAATTCCAACTTTTTGAACCGAAAATACGCCAATTACTGAGAGCGGTGATAGGTCACATTTTGTCCAAACCCCCCTGCAGTTTTCAAAACATCCTAACATCCCAAATTCGACCCTAAAGCCATATTTTGGAGTCAAATTCTGGCTTTCTGCACGTATTCGCCGTTTGAAATTACAACTTTTTATACTGGAAATATGCAAATTTCTGAGAGCAGCGATCGGTCACTTTTTGCCCAAACAGCCCCTGCAGTTTTCAAAATATTGCAAACATCCCAAATTCGACGCTAGAGCCATATTTTGGAGCCAAATTCTGGCTCTCTGAACGTATTCGCAGTTTGAGAATACAGCTTTTTATACCGAAAACATGCCAATTACTGAGAGCAGCGATGGGTCTCATTTTGTTTAAAGCCCCATGCAAATTTCAAAATAACACAAACATCCAAAATTCGACCCTTAATCCATGTTTTGGAGCCAAATTCTGGCACTCTGCACGTATTCGCAGTTTGAAAATACGACTTTTAATACCAAAAATATGCCAATTACTGAGAGCGGCGATGAAATCACATTTTGCCCAAACCCTCCCTGCAGTTTTCAACCTATCCCAAACATCTCAAATTCGACGCTTGAGTCATATTTTGGAGCCAAATTCTGGCTCTCTGCACGTATTCGCAGTTTGAAATTACGACTTTTTGTACGAAAATATGCCAATTACTGAGAGCGGCGATGGGCCACATTTTGCCCAAACCCCCTTGCAGTTTTTCAAAATATCTCAAATTCGACCCTTGAGCCATATTTTGGAGCCAAATTCTGGCTCTCTGCACGTATTCGCAATTTGAGATTACGACTTTTTATACCGTAAATATGCCAAATACTGAGAGCGGCGAATGGGTCACATTATGCACAACCCCCTCCCCCCCCTGCAGTTTTCAAAATATTCCGAATATCCCAAATTCGACGCTTGAGCCACATTTTGGAGCCAAATTCTGCTCAATGAACGTATTTGCAGTTTGAAGTTACGACTTTTCATACCGAAAAATATGCCAATTAGTGAAAGCAGCGATGGGATCACATTTTGCCCAAACTCTCACTGCAGCTTTCAAATATCCCAAACATCGCAAATTCGACGCTTGAACAATATTTTGGAGCTAAATTCGGGCTCTCTGCGCGTATTCGCAGTTTGAAATTACGACTTTTTATACCGAAAATATGCCAAAAACTGTGAGCCGCGATGGGTCACATTTGGCCAAACCCCGCTGCAGTTTTCAAAATATCTCTTATATCCCAAATTTCGACGCTTGAGCCATATTTTGGAGCCAAAATTCTGGCTCTCAGCACGTATTCGCAGTTTGAAATTACGAATTTTTATACTGAATATATTCAAATTTCTGAGTGCAGAGATCGGTCACTTTTTGCCCAAACAGCCCCTGCAGTTTTCAAAATATTCCAAACATCCCTGAGGCTGAAGAGACAGATGCAGAGGCTAAAGAGAGTGATGCAGCGGCTCAAGAGAATGATGTAGAGGTTTATGAGAAGGATGTAGAGGCTCAAGAGAATGATGCAGAGGCTCAAGAGAGTGATGCAGAGGATCAAGAGAGGGATGCAGAGGTTTAAGAGAGCGAAGCAGGGGCTCAAGAGAGTGATGCAGAGGCTCGAGAGAATAATGCAGAGGCCTCAGGTGAGGGATTAAGAGGCTTAAGAGAGTGATGCAGAGGTTTAAGAGAGTGAGGCAGAGGCTCAAGAGAGGGATGAAGAGGCTGAAGAGAGTGATGCAGAGGCTCAAGAGAGGGATGCATAGGCTCAAGAGAGGGATGCAGAGGCTCAAGAGATGGATGCAGGGGCTCAAGAGAGGGATGCAGACGCTGAAGTGAGGGATGCAGAGGCACAAAAGAGGAATGCAGAGGCTCTTGAGAGTGACGCAGAGGCTCAAGAGAGGGATGCAGAGGCCGAGAGAGAGTGATGCAAAGGCTCAAGAGAGTGATGCAGAGGCACAGGAGAATTATGTAGAGGCTAAGAGAGGGATGCAGAGGCTCAAGAGAATGATGCAGGGCTCAAGAGAATGATGCAGAGGCTTAAGAGAGAGATGCAGAGGATCAAGAGAGTGATGCAGAGGCTAAGAGAGGAGTGCAGAGACTCAAGAGAATGATGCAGAGGCTTAAGAGAGGGATGCAGAGGCTGAAGAGAATGATGCAGAGGCTTAAGAGAGGGATGCAGATTCTCAAGAGAGTGATGGAGAGGCTCAAGAGAGTGGTGCAGAGGCTCAACAGAGTGATTCAGAGGCTTACGAGAGTGATGCAGAGGCTTAAGAGAGTGATGCAGAGGCTTAAGAGGAAGGGATGCAGAGGCTCAAAGAGAGGGATGCAGAGGCTCAAGAGAGGGATGCAGGAGTTCAAGAGAGGGATGCAGAGGCTCAAGAGAGGGATGCATAGGCTCAAGTGAGGTATGAACGTGAGGCAATTACCTCAAATGAAGTAATGTGATTACCTCAAGTGAGGTAATGAAAACACATTGATTTTTATCATTTGTATTGGAAACAACAACTTTATATGTCTTTTCTAGGATCTAAGTAATATGGGACCCCGCTTTATGATTTGAAGTAAAATCCTCAAATTTGGTAATTTAGCGATTTTTTTCACGTTTTCCATGTAGTGTGACATTACGTAAAATATTCGTTTTTACCAATATTTCGATAATTCTTCATGTTTTCCTCACGATATGTGATTTGGCTTTCAAATCTCAGAATTTCGCAAATTTTGCATTTTAAGCAAGTTTTCTTGCATTTTGTTTTGTACTAAAAATCATCGAATTTAGCAATATTTTTGACGTTTATCATCCCCTTTTCCTTTAAGTGATTTTAACAAATATCATCGAATTAGGCAATATTTTGCCGTTTTTTCCACGTTTTTTGTGAATTTTCAGTTTATTGGTATTAATTCATTAAATATACGATAAAAAATTATGCAAACACATAATTGATTAGAAATTAACCTTAAATACTCCATTTTCAGTCAACTATTTGTTTCTCGGTAAAATACTGAGTAAGATATTGAAAAGGGGAGAAGTTCTGTTTTTATTGCATATATCGACGTTTCAGCCAGATTAGAACGGTTTCTTCAACAGGAGTTCAAGAGAGTGATGCAGAGGCTCAAGAGAGTGATTCAGAGGCTTACGAGAGTGATGCAGAGGCTTAAGAGAGTGATGCAGAGCCTTAAGAGAGGGATGCAGGGCTCGAGAGAGGGATGCAGAGGCTCAAGTGAGGGATGCAAAGGCACAAGAGAGGGATGCAGAGGCTCGTGAGAGCGACGCAGAGGCTCAAGAGAGGGATGCAGAGGCTTAAGAGAGTGATGCAAAGGCTCAGGAGAGGGATGCAGAGGCTCATGAGAGGGATGCAGCAGTTCAAGAGTATGATGCAGAGGCTGAAGAAAGGGATGCAGAAGCTTAAGAAAGTGATGCAGAGGCTCAGAAAAGGGATGCAGAGGCTTAAGAGAGTGATGCATAGGCTGAAGAGAGTGTTGCAGATGCTTAAGAGAGGGATGCAGAGGCTCAAGACAGTGATGCAAAGGCTCAAGAGAGTGATGCAGAGGCTGAAGAGAGTGTTGCAGAGGCTAAAGAGAGGGATGCAGAGGTTCAAGACAGTGATGCAATGGCTGAAGAGAGTGATGCAGAGGCTGAAGAGAGAGACGCAGAGGCTTAAGAGAGTGATGCAGAGGTTCAAGAGAGTGATGCAGAGGCACAAGAGAATGATGTAGAGGCTTAAGAGAGGGATGCAGAGGCTCAAGAAAATGATGCAGGGGCTCAAGAGAATGATGCAGAGGCTTAAGAGAGGGATGCAGAGGATCAAGGGAGTGATGCAGAGGCTTAAGAGAGTGAAGCAAAGGCTCAAGAGAGTGATAGAGAGGCTCAAGAGAGTGATGCAGAGGCTCAAGAGAGTGATGCAGAGGCTCAAGGGAGTGATGCAGAGGCTTGAGAGAGGGATGCAGGGGCTCAAGAGAGTGATGCTGAGGCTGAAGAGAGTGATTCAGAGGCTTAAGAGAGTGACGCAGAGGATTAAGAGAGTGATGTAGAGGGTTAAAAGAGGGATGCAGAGGCTCATGAGAGGGATGTAGAGGCCCAAGAGAGGGATGCAGAGGCTCAAGAGAGGGATGCAGAGGCTCAAGTGAGGGATGCAGAGGCACAAGAGAGGGATGCAGAGGCTCTTGAGAGTGATGCAGAGGCTCAAGAGAGGGATGCAGAGGCTTAGGAGAGTGATGCAAAGGCTCAAGAGAGGGATGTAGAGGCTCATGAGAGGGATGCAGGAGTTCAAGAGAGGGATGCAGAGGCTCAAGAGAGTGATTTAGAGGCTTACGAGAGTGATGCAGAGGCTTAAAAGAGTGATGCAGAGGATTAAAAGTGGGATGCAGGGGCTCAAGAGAGGGATGCAGAGGCTCAAGAGAGGGATGCAGGGGCTCAAGAGCAACCTGTCCTCTTAAAAAGAACGTCAACATTTGCCGTTTGACTCTACGGCTGTTTTTGGACGTTATTTTGTGTAAAACTACGTCTATTTTCGCTTCCATGGACTATCTCTTGTTATACAATGAAATACCACACTCTTATTATTCTATAACTCACTGACTATGCTCTGATATTTGTTCTTCAAGTAAAAATATATATATTTTTGGCTTAATTAGGCCATAATCCAGAAAATTCCAGCCTATCGATCTTTATATTTAGGAAAACATCTAATAAATTTGGAAATGAATTTTTCGTTCGCCGACAGTTGCCTGTTACTATTTAACCCTCTATGCTGTAATGTCGCTGGTCATTGTGACTTTCCCAGGATTTATATATGTTTTGTAGTAGCATTTAGTCAGACTACAGTAATTTAACTAATGGGAAACCTCTATAGTTGTCGTAAATTAATAATAATCATTTATCAAATAATAAATTAGCAAACATATGCAACATTTTGTGTTACGACTTTTCGGGTAGGCCGTTCTGTTTGTTTACAACCCCAATGGTTCAAAATACACAATACTTTTAATATATAAGTGACTAAGTATGCTCTAATATATGGTCCTCAATGAAAATTATCGTTTTTTTTTGTTAATTTGTCCATAATGAATAAGATTCCTTACTGTTGATCTTTATATTAAGAAAAACATCTAAACAAATTGGTATTGTGTTTTCGTTCAGATAAAGTTTCCAGATACTATTTCCTAGTTATCAATTAATGTAGGTGGTTATTTTAATTCGCGGCTACCAGGGGCTTTCTCCCATTATACAATATAAATGTACTCACTAACTATTCTCTGGTATCTGTTCTTCAAGTAAAATTACCTATTTTTTTGTTTAATTAGTCCATAATTCATAAAATTCCTTCAGGTCGATCTTTATATTTAGAAAAACATCTAATCAATTTGGAATTTAATTTTTAGTTCACCTACAGTTACCAGCTACTATTTCATTGTTAAATTTTATGTCGCTGGTCATTACAATTTTCCAAGAATTTAA